>NC_056741.1:1579257865-1579265365 GCF_019279795.1 Protopterus annectens | reverse complement strand
TAAGTGAATACAAATGTTATCCATCAGCCCACTGCCTACATCCAATGAAAAGTTGTTTACTAAAACAATCTGTAAATGTAGTTAGTTATTAAAACAACACTAAACATCTAAAATGAAATAAGTCAGTGTGCAAGAAATAGGTTAGTTAAAACATCCTTCTTCAAACTCAGTATTAGTAATGTTACAATGGTGAAATGTTTTCATGAGAAACTATAAGAATGCAGTCTTAAGCAGACTAGCTGATACATTTTAATCTGTTCACATTTTCCGGCTATCTAGCAGTTTCAGCAAAATTCATAAACATGCGCAGACCATAATATGTCACATACAGTTTCACTTCCTGCTTAACTTCAGAATGAAGTTTAACCCCTTACAGGTATTATCCTAAATAACATCTTCCCCACAAGTCCTTAGTTACCTCCCAACTAACAGTCCCCACCCCCCATATAGACACCCATGATACTTGGGACCCAAATGGTTTGGGGTGCACAGCTAATCTTGTAAGAGCCATAGTGGTCATTAGCTTAGTAATGACCTCTGAACCTTAGCCACATCACGTGTGAATGTTCCTTCTCTCCCCCCTTAGCAATACATTCAGCTATTGCTTTCACCATCATTAACATCTCCTTTACTATTTTCTCTTTAATTCCATACACCCTTTTGTTCTTTCTGTCTTTCATTCTTTTCTGAATACTTTTTCATAAATATGTTATAGTCAGTATTTCCCAAACTTTACTGGTATCCAAGTTTTTGTTTTATTCCCTTTCTGCTTCTTCCATATGAATTCTAGAATGCCTTTAAAATCCCTTCTATTATACCCTCCTCTATCCATTCATACAATATCTCCAGAAAAAAAAACATCATTTTCATTATGTGACATTTCTTTACAAAACCTATATATTCATAGATATACATATATACACATATATAATGTACAAATTCTTTTCCTTCCTTTATATCATCTTCCAATGGTTTCCTCGTGATTCTTTTTTTCCATTCTTCCACTACTTTTTCACTTCCTTTACTTTTCATACAGCCCCTCTAATGTTCTTCTTGTACATACCATTCAATTATATTCAGAATTTCTTCTTGTTTATACATTAACTGCCCTTTTTGCCATTCATTACTTTATTTTTCTCCTCTCATTCTTTCTTAAAATAGCTCATTCCCTCCAGCACAGCTCTTTTGAGTGTGCACCTTTAACTCCCAGTGGGTGTGGCTTGAACCTTTAAAAAAATGAAGTTATCACCTTACGCTTCTAACAAATACTTATTGACAGATGTCAAATATCAATACAGTTTTGTTTGCCATCATGTATGCTTCAAGATTAATATTCTGATACCTTTTATGTAGCATGGTTTTGGAAAATGCAAATAGGAACAAGCAATATTTGATGCCTAGAGGCACAGTAGGAGGTGACTGCAGAAATGCCTGGAGGTGCACTTGGCTGTAATGACATAGGAAAACATTTTCTCCCTTTTAAATGTTTGTGTAAATATCATTCATTCGATTTTCCTTTATTACATGTTAAATTTATTTGATTCCTATTCAATACCCCCTTTCTCCACTATTCTTTCACTAATTTGTTTTAGCCTTTTATGTCACCTTTCCTTTTTTTTCCAATGCTACATATCTATTTTTGAGTATATAAAACTTTTAAATCTTTTTATACCCATTCACCATTGTCAAACTTCTATAAAACAGGCTCATCATATCCAATAAAACCAAAGAGCAGGACCAAAAACAAATGACCGACCACAGAGCTGACACCACCCATATCACCTTCCCACAAATGTTCCCTTTAAGGCATTCACTTATTTCAAATTTTCCTGACAATATTTTCAAATACTTATTCTTATTGTATTACAGTTTCCATTCCTCCTATTGTTGCCCATACAGCCATATAACCTAAAAAGAACTCCGCTTCTCTAATTTTACCTTTTATTTTTCTCATAGCTTCTGAAAACAATAAATTATAATTTCCATTTTGATTAAATTTTTCTTACAAGTATTTCTCTCCCATTACCCTCTCATTATTTACTGCTTCTCTCGTCATTTTTACATTGTGTGCCATCTTGTGATCACAACTTTGAATTTCATCAAACATTTTTTTCTTTCATTTACATATTTATGCAGGTATACTACCAACAGCCTAAACACATTCTGCTCCTTTCTGAAATAACACACAAGCTCTACCTGCTGTCTCACCATTATATGTAATATTTTAATGCCTTAATTTTAATACTGCAATACCTGAGTATACAGCATCCCAAATAGTCTCCACCACTTTTATCTTCCACATCATGATACCCTCCATCCTTTTCTTTCATCTGTACACATTTTTATAAGTCAAACAAGTAGCTCTGCATCATTTTTTTCTCACTATACTCAAACAAAATCATATCTAATGACACTATACTTACATTAAGCATTTCACCTTTTTTGTATTTTTTTAGTTCATCTTTCAGCATCCTTATTTCTTCTCAACCCTCTACCCCCAATAGAACCTTTAACTATTTTCTGAATTCACTACATTGTTTACTTGTTCTTCTTCCTATCTCTCTCTATAACACTCCAAACCTGTTTTCCCTTTCCATAGTTTTTTCTTTTTCATTAACTGTTTGGATTTCAAGATGATGGTATAGAAAAAGATACATTTTATGTAGCTCCATGCCCTGCCCCTTTTCTTTCATCATTTTCTTCTACCCTTTCTTGCATAATACATTTTCAGACCTCATTTTCTTCACTTTCTCTTTTTTCATTAGTTAGTGGAACCCCAAACCAAAATGCTTATTTCCACATTCCCAAAACTTCCTGTTCAGTCCTGGATTATATGTGATTTATCCCCATGGGAAAAAAAAAACATGCTTTCTTCTATCCCCAGCTCTTAGTACTCCTATTTTCCCCCCAGTTATCATCACAGCAGGCATGCTCTGCAGCATATTTTCTGTTTTTACATTTATATAGAAGTTCCATCCCACAAGTCTATGCATTTATGAAATCCACAACTTTTGTATGTCATACACATCCTGACATAAGCTAAGAAAAACATTTTTAATTAATTGTACTCTAGTCTAGATGTTCTAAATTCAAACATTACTCTTTTTAACTGCACATTTAAATTCTGATAGCACTGTCCTTCCAGTGAGATATATTCTCCTTTAACATTCATTAACTCATTTTTCTACCAGTATAAATGTCTCAAAAGTTATTTCACAGAAAGGTTGAGTTCCTATATGTATTAATGCTTTAATATCAGACCAACAGAAGGGCATAAAATAAAACAATACCAGTTTATTTCCTATTTACCCTTTGCCTTCCCATCACCACAGGCCTTCTTCTCCAGCTCTCAACAGCTCTGGTCCATCTCCTCTGCAGCTGCGCATCCTTTCCTTACTGCAGTCTTTCACTGAAAGATGCTAGTGCTGTTGCATAAGTTCTACCTCTGGTAACACTGTTCAGTCTTGGTTTACTGATCTTTGCCCCATCTTCCTGCAGCCCAACACTGAGCACACCCTTAAAACTAGTTACTCTACTAAATAACGTAAAGTGCAAATAATGATATGCTCCCTCTCTATCCATCTCATTTACAGCATCCTTCTTCCCTTCTGTCATCTCCTCATTGCCAAACATTCTATTCATTGCATTGCATTTAATGCCTCTGGTTCTCCGAGTCCTCCAGATGTCCTGATGTTATGATATTCACTTTCAATGCATCCATCCTTTCCCTTCTGATTACACTTTCTAGTGTCTCCCTCTCAGTCTCATCTCCACTCATAACCTCCATTTTAGAGTCACTGAACACAAGTAGTAACCCTGTGGTGCTTCCTTGTGACCAGCTCGCAAACAGTCCTACAAAAAGTAGGGGTTACTTTATATACATCTTTCATTATTTACACTTTATGTTATTTATACATTCATACCCTTAACATATTTCATCATTTTTTAGTTTTTCCTTCACTTCATATATTCAACACAGAAACAAGAATTTCCATTTTCATAATTTAAAAACAAAGTTGATTTTTTAAGTCATTACATTATTTTATTAATTCTTTATCCATCCACTCATCCTTCCTTCCGCAATCATCTTACTTCAGCTAGCACATCATTATCTTTTTCATAATCTCCAGACTGCTGCACATACCCTCTGCATCCTCACATCCCACACTGATGGACTTGTTGCATATCAGCATAACAAATATTATTAGACATTCCCATTCTAAGGACCTAAACCTCATCTATGACAAGCAGGACATGTTGCAGGGGCAAGTATGTGTCTCAAAGATTACCCCTTCTCTGGTACAAGCTTCCCATCCATGTGGAGGAAGAATCATCCCTAAGCCTATTTAAATGTAGCTTGGACCAATGGATGAGAAATCACAAATTTACCCCTGATCTGACACCTATGCCCCTAATGGACAGGGGCAGACTGTGAACACTTGATGTTAGGCCTAAAATGGCTCTTAGGCTGATAGTATTGTTTCATAAATGCTTAATAGCCTATGTCCCATTTTTCAACTTCACACTGTTTCTCCTATTTTCTATGTGTCGTAATATCCATTGTTATATTTTAAGTCCTTCCTCTTTTACTTTCCATTTTCAAACTTCTCTAAATTGTTATTTTTGTTCTACATTATAAAAAGGAATGCATTATTGTTTCTTCCTCATTACACTCATCACATTTTCTTTTTTCTATTACCTTATATTTCATATTACTTCATCTGGTACCTTATCCAAAAAATCTTTACAGGAAATCCTTTGCTTCATAAAATTCTCAAACGTTTTTCTATTCATTATAGCATTTTTATATAATTTAATTTCTTCCATTGATATACCATATAATATTTCTCTATAATATTGCTGTACTATAATTTTCAGTTTTCATTAATCCCATTAGATTTTCATCTTCCATAATTATATTCTTATATTCTTTTCCTCCACTTTTTCCATTCTTCATATTTCTTCATACATTACATATAACATTTCACCATCAGTTCAGCTCTCTTTCACCATCTGTATTATCCAGAAAAAAATGTTTTGATGCTTAGTACACTAGGATTTGTTTAGATTCAACCTGCCTTTTTATTGTGTATTTCTATCACTAAAAACTGAAGATACTATCAATGAAAAAGGTATATATAGATATAAGGCAATACAGAAATAAGCTCATAACATGTTTATTATGCACCTATAGACACTGGACCTTACCAACTTTAGTATTGTCTAAAGCAGCCCCAGGATTCAGCAAAGTTCCGTGCAAGAATAAACTTTTCTTGCATGAAATGGATTGTGTCTGTGCAGAACAGCAGTGCACCTTGCATATTCATGAAGGCACGCTGCTGTAACACTTACACGGACACAATCCATGAACGAGTGCAGGGGGGTGTATTCCAGCAGTGCTTGCACACATAACACGCACCCTTCACCCAGAAAGTGCCATTACGGCACTTTTAAAAGCAAAAACACAGTTGTCTGTGGATATACTGCACAATTGTGCAGTATAGCCGTAGAATGCATGCCACAGACATGCATCTGGAGTGTGTCACCCGTGCCTCTGCTGAAAATAGGCTTCCCGTTCTAGTCGGACTTACCCAGTCAACAAATGTTAAATGAAGAAATAAAATAACAATAGAAACACAACACTGACATGCCTGAGTTCTCATACACCTCACAAAATACATGCTAACACAAAACCCATTATCCCATGCACTCTTAAAGTTCTAAAATTGTCCCTAGTGTTGTGCCCTTGTTCCTCCATTATGACAGACATACTCCTAAAGTGAGAAAAAAGTTATATTTCATTTAAATCCTCAAAATCTTTTTTTATTAAACCAATAAAGTTTAACAGTAGCTGAGCGGGTGTGCCCGTCACACAGCTATGCATAACATAATTCAAACATCAAAAGAAGCTAAATAGAAATATACAATCAAAATAGTCAAATAGCTTAGTGGTTAGAGCATTTGCTTAGCATGCAGTCCATGCATTTTCAGAAGTGAAACACAACTAAAATGTATTTTTTATAAATAGGTAGTGAATATTATGTATATGTTTAAACAGGATAGTGTAGCAGCTCCAAATGAGAGGTGTCAGTGAAATTTAAAGTTTAAGCAAGAATTAGCATAGCTAAGCAGATTTGCACACTGCTAAGCAGGGCTAAGCATCTACTCCTTTAAGCAATAGTTATCTTAGCTAAGCAGGTTTGCCCGGTGCTTAGCTTAGCTCAGCAGTTTCCAAACTGTCCAATCACAGTAAAGGGTGGGAAATTAGCCCTATTTAAACCTCACGGGTGGGAATACAGCTCATAACCAGTTGTAGCTCCCCACTGTAGGCACTATGGCTGGTGTAGTTGAAGGTGTGTGCTTTCGGGTGCAGCGCTGGGGCATTCAGGTGTCCAGGGTCATGGTTGGACTCCTCATTAAAGACCATGAAGGGCGACTGCTACAGGACCAGTACCAGGGCTCCCAATACAAAGCAGAGGCCTGGGACCATCTTGCCCGAAATCTCACCACTGCCAGTGGCATCCCTCGGACTGGTGAGCAGGTCCGGCACCACTTTGCCGACTTGAAGCGGAGGAAGAGGGACCTTTTTGACCAGTGTGCGAGCCGTGTGTAAGTATTAGTCAAAATAAGTGTTCTCCAAAGTCCAGCCTGTGTATGTGATGGACAGGTATGCATAAATGTTTTTTTCTTATCTCCTGTACAACTGCAGAGGAGAGGGCTGTGAACTTGGAAGCCCATGTCAGCAGGCTGCTAAGGCTGCTTCGCGAGGCTGGTGAGTAACAATCTAGCTGGTATTATGTAGGGCAAATAAATAAAAAAGTAGTAGAATGTCACCTTGCAGTATTTACAAATGGGATGGTTTTTAATGACTGAAGAAGCCAGTAGGAGAGTAATAGTGACATACAGGTTATATATCAATAAAAGTGTAAGTACTTGTCAATACAAGTGAAAACCCCAGACTGGTTGTGTTTACTTTGGTAATGTATGATTTGAAATGTTTCATGCACCAAGATCTGATATCAGAATAGTAATGTTGTGTTAACCACTGTTTTCCACACTGTGCTATGTCAAAAGGTATGTATAGGAATGCATATATAAGAATGTTGTAATCACAAGGTCAGATTGTACAATCAAGGGAGGATTAGACAGAAAACAGTCAAGAAAGAAACAGAAGTTTCTTAATAGCTCATTCTGATGAAACACAAACTTGTTGTATTTTAGCAGAAACAGCCAAGATTCGAATCCTGGGAGTGGTAGTAAGCTGTATGCATAATTTCAACTAAGATTTTGTGAATATGTATAGAAGCAGTCAGGTAGTGTCAAAATAAATTCCCTCCACAGGTCTTCCAGGTAAGAGAGGTTATAAAGTAGCTATAAGAAGGGTGTAGTTATACTGTGTCCAACACCCACAGTCCAACCCCAAGGCTGCAAACGACAGCAAGACAAGTGCATACACCAAGTGGTCTCCTCCAAGAAATGTTTAAATGTGTCATGCTATCA
>NC_056741.1:1579190365-1579252865 GCF_019279795.1 Protopterus annectens | reverse complement strand
ACCTCAGAGTTCAGTCCTGGGACTGCTCTTGTTTGGTATCTACTTCTCTGAAGTGCAGGCCAAGACTAAGGGACTCTGGCTAACAAAGTTCGCAGATGACTGTAAACTGGGAGCCATTACTGAATCTTCAAATGATGTGGATATTCTACAAAAGGGCCTTAAAGAAACAGATGCTTGGTGCCAGAGCCATGAGCTAAAGCTCATTGCCAAGAAATGTATAGTTATCCCCTTTGGGGAAAAAACATGTACCCATGAATTACCACATAGGTGGCAGTACACTAAACACCAAAAATGTGATAAGAGACTTAGGGACACAGGTGGACAGTGGTCTCACCTTCGATGACCACATCAGCAAAACAGTCAGGAAATCCTTCTATGTGGCACACTTCATCACTAAGGGCTTTTCATCCAGAAAAAAAGGAGGTTGTTGTCCCACTGTACTCATCCCTCATTAGACCCATTATAGAATACAACACCCCATTTGGTATGTACCTCTCAAGACATCTGCAACAACTGGAAAGGCCGCAGAAATACCTCACTAAAAGAATCACAGGCCTAAAGCAGATGCCCTCTGCTGACCGTCTAAAAAACTCCACCTATACTCTGTCGCATATCGTCTACTCAGAGTTGATCTCTGCTTAACATACAAGGCCATGTCAAACCCAGAGCTGCTGGACATGCTACACTTAAAGAAATCCCAATCCCTCAGAGACACATGCTCCAGGGATCTAAACCTTGTCATCACAATGAACAAAATGTGCTGGAGGGATAGGTTGCTGACCCAGAAACTCCCCAGACTCCGGAATACACTGCCCATACATGTCAAGCAGAGCACCTCTAAGGCCCCCTTCAAAAGGAACCTTGATGATTGGATGGGAGATAGGAAATTCACCCCAGGAATCACATCAGTCACCCTGCTAGACAGGGGTCCAGGGAAGTAAATACTGTGGGAAGAAATAGCCAGGGAATTGTTATGGCTAGGTTTGCATGGGCCCTAGGGCCGATAGCCTAGTACCAACCTATGAACCAAGGGCACCAGCTGCTTGGGGAACAGACAAAACATAACAGGCAGATATGTGGCCAGTCTCTGGAAAGCGTGCCAGTGGTGAGGTATGTCAGAGACATATCACTGTCAGTCGTGAAGTCACTCACTAAATGCATGTCCACACGAACCCTGTCAATCTATCAATCCACCATGTGTATAATAGCATTGATGACATAGAATCTGTTCACAAATCTGGGGATATGTCCCCCATGTTGTTTGGCTGTCTACACATGTCCTGTCCTGTGACATATTGCCATCTACTGTATGTGATTCTGTAGGCCACCACCTCTGTAATGTCCCTCACACAGGCAAGGAAAAGGGGCAAGGCCCACATTAAGGAATGCCCCATATGTCAGAACTAGCAACAGTGTCCAAGCCCACAGCACAATACAATGTGGGCATCTACATAGTGGCATGGCCTTAGCAATACCTGACATCTGCACATCTGTACAGAGGACAGACAGAAAGTAGATAGCCAACAGGTTATGTATTAGGATGAATATTTTGAAATATGGACGTCTGAAACTGAAAGGTATGCCATTACTGCATGACAGCAGTCCTCAATGACATGTCCAAAAACAAAGTAGTCTACAGTTAATATCAACATATCAGATACAGATCCAATAGGAAATACATAAAAACATACAGCTCAAGCACCAAGAACAAGATAGTCAGTACTTAGAGTCCAGCTTTGCATGCAGGGTTGCATGGTTCTAGTACTACAATCTGCAATATACTCTTACTTGGAAAAGCACTGTGAAAAGTATTAACATAATGATACAATATGTTTTAAACTATTTTTGTCAACCAGTGCACTGTAGCTGGTGTAACATGCAAGTGCGACTGCATATAACCTGGGATACTACCCATGTATGAAACAAATGCAAAGAGAAAAGATTGTTGTACTACCCATGTATACCCAGGTGTGTATACCCAGGTGTCCCATACCATATAGTCACACCCCTTGCTACTGTAATGACAGCACATAGAAGCATGTTATGTACAGGAAATTAAATACACTTATTAAAAATCTCATTACCAATCTCATTACCCTGCTATTTTATCAGACTGGAATGTGATCACTGGTTACCAGGGCTGAGCAGGTTTCAGCATTGCTTATATGTAAATGCTAAGCAGATTTGCACATTGGTAAGCAAAGCGTACACAGTGTAAGTGCCTATTTGTTTAACTGTATGTTAGCACCGCTTACCATCTCACAAACCAGCACAACCACACTTAAAGCTGCTCAAAACTGCCTTAATCACTATGTATCCAATAGTTCTTGTTCTGCCTAGCAACAAAATAAATAGCCCTTGGAGGTCTTGAACCCAGGACCTTGCACACCATAGTCAAAGCAGTTTACCAGTAAACCACCTCAGCTGTATGGTTTTAGGATGTTTTTTCAAACATACCCTTCTTTATGGCCAGTTTACAATAGGGAAGAGACACTGTGCAATTAGGAAGGATTGGTATATATATATATATATATATATATATATATATATATATATATAGAGAGAGAGAGAGAGAGAGAGAGATGTAGGGAGATGCATATATGTTTACAACAATATATTACCAATAAATACTGAAGTATATATATATATATATATATATATATACATATATATACACACACACACACACACACACACATGTATATATACATACATATATATAAATATATGCATACATGTCACAAAATGCCCATATGAACATATGCTGCTGATAGACCACCCATAACTGGGGCAGCATGCACAGTTGGATACAAAAGCAGCTATGACACTCACATCTGCCCCCCCCCCAACAGTCCAAATAAACAAGTGAACAGTACACTGCTACAAAATCATGATAGGCCATGCACAATGGCCAGACATACAACAACCTCTTAGCAAAACAAATAAACTGTCTGAACATAGCAAAGAGAAATACAACCAGCCAGTAATTCACACATGTTTATTATACTATGATGTCTTGGCCAAAGCCTTCAAGGAGTAAAACATTACTCCTTCAAATACATGCCTTAATCACAAGAAGCAATTAACACCTAATTACATAATTAAATACACAGCCTCCAATTACATTCCTCATTTATCCCCCTATGAGATAAAGTATACAGTTAATAATAATACATTGAGTCTGTACATAGCAATTGTCCTTTTATGAATGTTTCATCAAACTGAGGAACAGACTTTTTCAAAAACAGTACCTTGGAACCCACTACTGTCCCCATGGTGAGATTTATTCAAATGTACAGCTATAGAACTGTCATCTTTCTTATCAGTAATATGCCTCACATGTTCTAACAGCCTAGTTTTAAAATGTGTTGCTGTCACCCACATAAAATATGTTCCAAGGGCATCTAAGAACATTCTCTATACACCAACCTCTTGAATGTACAGACTTCAACATGTTTTCCAGCCTTTCCCCTCAGCAGGAATGACAGCACTAAATAATGATAGACCATTATGCCTATCAACCTCCTACTGTATGACATCTGGACAAAGCCTGACATAATTAGTGGACAGAGGCCCTAATACATGGACATACTTGAAATATTGTTGTTATACACTGAGAAAGTTTCTGGTGTTACAGGGTTTGTTGTAACATATCTTTTCTGAGGGATATAAAGTCAGAAAATCAAATGGATGCTACCATTTACATAATACAATCATCAGAGTATGCTACTGATTTGCCAAGGACAACACCTGTTTGGGGAATAGACCAAACATAACAGGCTAACCTGTGGCCATTATGTGGATGGCCCTACAGTTGAGAGCTATGGAGACAGAACTTTGTCAGACTGAAACCCATGCAGAAGTAGCATGTGTAGACAAACCCTGTTAAACTAGCAGTATTCCAAACATATAACAGTAATACTCACATTCTGCCCCTAAGTCTTGAACCTTCTCCACCATTTAGTTGGCTTCTCTCCACAAGTCTTGTTGTAAGAGGGAGTAGCTCACATAACTCCAGGATGTCTTTCTCACAAGTAAGGGAAAGGGCCAATGCCCACATGGAGTACTCAGTTATAGGAATGTGTTGCCATGACATTGGTTATTGGAAGAACTACACAGCTGCTCTGCATGCAGTTAGCAAATGGGGAACCCCAATAAGTGCACAGGCCATCACCTGGTCATGAGCATCACCTACAAATGCCATGCTGCCACCTATTCAAACCAGATGTATCCTTGTTGTACAGAGAGAGAGAGAGAGAGAGAGAACAAATAAAACATAAACCTGAAAAGAGAAGAAAGAAAAAAGTTAAGTGGAACATATAAGTATGTAATTGAATGTAGTACTTGGTCTTTAATAATGGGAAATATGATTTGGAGAAATATATGTCCCAACAAGACTTGCTGTACTAATGTCCTGCTGAACAGCTGCTATGGCCATAGCATCTGGCCCTCTCTGCAGTGGGAGAGATCACAGACATACCGCTCAGCTGTACAGATCTTCACAGAATGTCCAGATTTTCCCATCATAGTTTTTTGTCTGTTCCTCCTGGAATCTGTACTTTTCTGGCAAATAGGTGATGACTGAAGTCATCAAGTAATGACTGACACTTGAGTTTAAGACTCCACATCCTTAAGAATATGTATGATAGTGCAAAATATATCATTCTACAAACTTCCTATGCTTCTAACAGGAATATTTAAAGTCTGTACCTATTTATCCTCCCATCATTTTAGGCTTTATCTAGATGTGATGCTCTGAGTGGTTGAGAGGTAGGGTCACAGCTCAGGAGCCTGACTCACCCTGGAAAAAGACAGCTCATATACGACAACCACTGGGGTGCCTATCAAACAGTTGTCACTGTGTCACTGCTAGGCCAGGTAATGGGATGATGTCCATATCCATGTTACCTGTGAATATGAGTATGACATGTTTGTCTTGTAAAGCTAAGAGACCTATATAGGGCATATGCATAGTAAAGTACTGTTGCAAATGTGTGTTGAACTGCATGTGATATACTGAATTAATAACATTCAAGTGTACAGTGTTCTGCTGGACAGTAAGCACATTTGTAGTCACATACACATATACCTGTGTTATGTCAGCCAAACCATTGGCAGGTCTGTGAGCAATGGCATTGTAACATAATAGCCTACTTATGACTGTTGGACATCTTCCAGATTATCACAGTGATGTCAAAGCCTACTGTGCAATCAATGTACTAATGTATGGTGCAGCTATATTAATACAGTATCAATGTTGATGTCCCTTTTGTCACCCATTTATGTGTGCCATTGTCCAGACGTACTGCTATAACAGGTTGAGAAGTATGATTGAGTAGCAAGAGTGCAAATACAGTGTGCCATACAACATAGAACAGAAAAGTATACCAGGTATTCCCTGACCATATGTATGCATGCATATGTTCAGCTGGAAGGCACAAAACTAATCCCATGGGTTTCAAGCAGTCAGGTACATAGGTTGTGCATGTTGCACATGTGTGTAATATTAGTGTCAGTGCATACAAAAGACATAAATGTGTACAGCTACTGGTTGTTGCAGTGCCCTGACACTGATATGGGTACTACAGTAGGCATGATTACCAGGTATTTAATCAGAGAAGTGTCCAACTGTATTAGGACCCTCTGTCCATGCCTACCACTACCTGCTATATCAACACCTATATACAGTGGATATCACAAGTGTACACACCCCTGTTGGAATGCCAGGTGTATGTGCTGTATGACAATCAGACCACAGAAGATGATTTCATAATGTTTCTCATCTTGAATGTGACCCCTAACCTGTACAATTTCATTGAAACACAATGAAAGGTGTTTCTAGGAAGGTGAGCAACTATTGCCAAGTGAAGATGTGCCATGATGTTAGAGTCCAAACCAAGAAGAATGAATGCTGTAACCATCTCAAGAGGTGCATACACAACATATCAGTTTAACGGTGTGCACACTCATTCAGCTGGCTTATTGTACTATTTCCATATGTTTTCACAGAGCAGATTGTTATGTTTTCAATTATATTGTACAGGCTAGAGGTCACATTACAGTTGGGCATTGTTTTAGAATGAATTATTCTGATGTCATGTTCCAATTGCACAAATACCAGGCATTGTAACAGGGGTATGTACCCTTTATATCCACTGTAGCTATACGAACTCAGCAGTACTTGATCTGTATAACCAGCCTCCACTAAGGTAGAGTAATCTCCTTTTTGTGGACAGCAGCAATACACAAACCACATAATAGGTTGCTACATTGGCTGTACAGGGACACATAGGTGCAGGAAACAACTTGGAAGCAAGTCCACCTATATCTGAGGAAGCATGAAATTTCACATGTGACTTCCTGTAAGGCTGACTATGACTACAAATCAAACATAGCCACACTACCAAGGACAATTGCAACTGTGTCTCCACATATGTTGTAAGGGTCAGAGGAAACAACACAATCCACACCTCATACACACATGCCATGGATATAGGCAACCTGCATCACACAGGTTAGGTGGGAACAATGCCACCCCCTGTCCACCCCAGTTGTACAGGGGGGATATGCACATCTACCACACTCCTCCCCTCAGCAATGGTGAGCATGTACATATCGCCTACTGATGGCAACAACAGCATATCGCCATGGGGCATAATAACATCACTGTCTGCCTCCTACATTAACTCAGGGATGTGCTCACAGCTCCATCACACACCACAGTAAAACACAGACCTGCCACCATCCACACACCATCCACATGGAAGATGGCCACTGTCAACCCTCTGTACAGAAATGAATGGAGACTAGAGGATTATGCAATCAAGTGTCCAACACTGGGGGAATAAGATAGGTCAAGGCCAGGAGTCTAATGCAAGCTGCTATAGCCATGATAGCTTGGAGGGTTATGGTGTAATATGGGTTATTTGCCAGTAATATCCACTGTTGATGTGGAATTTGACAACTGTATGAGGTCATGTGACCTTTTTCCTGTTTATGTCTTCCAGGTAACATGCAGAGGGCTTGCCTACCAGCATTCTCTGTTGGGGAAACTGGCATCATCACCCAATATGCAACCATATAGCCAAACTGGAGGCTAAGCTCTCTCAACTCAGTACTGGCATAACCAGTCAGGAGGAGAAGGAAACCACACTCACTACAGTTCCAGTCTCACATAGACCTACCACGACAGCAAACCAAACACATAAACACACAAAAACATACTCGGAGGCTCTAAATAAAAATCTGCCTAAGCAGCAGAGACCTCCAAAGCAGACACCCAAGCAACCACTATCCCAAAACAAAACACGTGCAACACATAGCTTACAAAGCCAGTGTGCCGAACAGTTACAGCCCTTAAGGCTAAACAACACACCTGATACACTTGTAATAGGTGACTCTATCGTCAGGCACACTGACGTCCCGCTCACCAGGCCGAACAAGGAGAAGGTCACGGTGAGCTGCCTGTCGGGCGCTAGGCTCCGCCACATAACACAAGCACTCAGGTCACTCCAAGGCAAGTAACAACTGGCTTAAGTATTGGTGTCATTCAAAGGGGATCCAATGCCTGTCAGCCTGGGATGACATGCTCGACAAGCCAGGATGCTTCACTAGGGACAGCTTGCACCTGTCACCCCTGGGTTTTCGGATATTGGCAAAGGCTCTTGCTACCCCCATAGTGCCTTTTTTAGGCAAGGCTCAAAAGACAAACCCACCTCCATAGGTATCACAAGGGATAAGAAACTAAGAGTAATGCTACTCAACGCGAGAAGTCTAAACCTCAAGATGCACGACGAAACTCTCCTTAGCATGGAGAACATCGATATCTGTGCAGTAAAAGAAACCTGGTTCAAGGCTCCGAGAGCACCCCAGCACTACCAGGTTATACCTCATACCATGCTTTTCGGCCCCAAAACTTGGACTGAACCACAAAAGGCGGGGGGAGTATCAATATTCGTCAAAGATACCCACACCTCCAGGTTGGTGGCACAGCACGAAGCATCAGAGACTATCCATGTGCAACTAACAGTGGGTAAAACTGCCTTCCAGTTTATAGCCTGCTACAGACCACCCTCCCAAACCCAGGAACCCCACTTGGCCTTCCTGAGAACACTGAAAATATGAAGGTCCCTCCAAACACCATTATATTGGGCGACTTCAACTACCCAAACATAGACTGGGAGCATTACTCTAGCTCCAACACCCTAGCCCAAAGGTTCCTAGAATTTATAAACTCAAATGCTCTGGAACAACTTGTTACCACTCCCACAAGAGGGGAAAACATACTGGACCTGATCATCACCAACATGGGGACTCTATGCTCCAGACCAGAAGTGTATCCCTCACTGGTAAGATCAGACCATAAACTAATCTCACTGGATATTCACATCCCCACCCCACCCCCTGCCCAGAAAAACATGGTGAAAAACTTCTCTAAAGCAATTTTCACACTCCTCAAAACTGAGGTGGAATCCTTCAAAGCCCCCGGGCCTGTGGAAAATACGGCCCAGACCGCAGAATCCTTTATAAACGCATTCTATGAATACCTTCAGGAATGCATGGATCATGCAATCACAAATAAAACCAAGACCCAATCCTCCAAAGGCAGACGTCCTGTCTGGTGGACCCCAGCCATAAACAAACTATACAATAGAAGGAGGAAGCTACTACATGATAGAGCAAAATCCCAAAAAGGGAAGGCATCTCTGATCAGTATTAGCAAAAAAATAAGGGCACTCATAAAAGCATCTAAGGCCAGCTTCGAGAGAAAAATTGCACAGGACACTAAGGATAATTACAAGGCTTTCTTTAGTTATGTTAGGAACCTGGGTGGGAATTCCCAGATATGCTCAGAATTAGTCCAAAATGGCAAAAAATACACTGAACCCACAGACATTGCCAATATCCTAGCTGACAGGTTCAGCGCAAACTCCCCCCCTCCCCACCAAAAGGGCAAATGTCTATCCCGGCAGAGTGCTGCCCCCCTGACATCTCAGATGCTCAGGTAAGAGCCGCCCTCTCCAAAGCAAAAAACACAGCATCAATGGGACCAGACGGTGTCCCGGGCTGCGTCCTACATGAACTCCAAGAAGAGCTAAACCCAAACCTAAAACTACTGTTCAATCTCAGCCTTACTACAGGATATGTACCCAAAGAGTGCTGTACAGCAAAAGTGGTCCATCTCCACAAAGGTGGTGCCTCAATGGATCCTGGAAACTATCGCCCCATAAGCCTGACTAGCTTGGTCTGCAAAGCTATGGAAAGGATCATCATGGACCTCATAAATAAAGATATTGGGGACCTACAGACACTGGATCCTACCCAGTTCGGCTTTGTTAAGGGCAGATATTACCTCTTAAACCTGGTAGATTTCTTTGAAACAGTCACCAAGGCCATTGATGAGGGGAAGGTGGTCCACACAGCCTACCTGGACCTCGCAAAAGCCTTCGATACAATACCCCACTCGGGCATTATAGATAAGCTCACCAGCTTAAATATAAACACCTATGTCATTAGATGGGTTGCAAACTGGCTCAAGGACAGAACCCACATGGTTAGAATTGCTGGAGCCATGTCAGACTCCAAACCAGTTACAAGTGGCATCCCACAAGGCTCAGTCCTGGGACCTCTCTTGTTCTGTATATATTTCTCGGAGGTACAGGCCAACACGGAAGGACTGTGGCTGACCAAGTTCGCAGATGACTGCAAACTGGGTGCCATAATAGACTCTCCAGCTGACACAAGCATCCTCCAAAAGGGCCTCATAGAAACAGACAACTGGTGCCAGAGCCATGGCCTCAAGCTAAATGCCAAAAGTGTATAGTCATCCCCTTTGGCAAAAACAAAGTGCCCACAAATTACCACATAGGTTGTAATCCATTAAGTACAGAAGAAGTAATTAGGGACCTGGGGACCCAAGTTGATAGCAATCTCTCATTTAACAACCACGTGGCCAAAGTGGTTAGAAAAACATTTTATATAGCCCACCTAATCATGAAGGGATTC
Source organism: Protopterus annectens (assembly GCF_019279795.1). Classification (NCBI taxonomy): domain Eukaryota; kingdom Metazoa; phylum Chordata; order Ceratodontiformes; family Protopteridae; genus Protopterus; species Protopterus annectens. The sequence goes on along the minus strand of NC_056741.1, from coordinate 1,579,242,860 downwards.
ACATCTAGATCAGGGAAGGTCATCGTGCCTCTTTACTCATCCCTCATCAGGCCCATAATTGAGTACAATGCCCCTTTTGGGATGTACCTTACAAGACACTTGCAGCAACTGGAAAGACCCCAAAAGTACCTCAACAAGAGGATCAAAGGTCTCAAACAGATGCCATATGCTGCCCGCTTAAAGAAATTCCAGCTCTACTCAATGGCATACCGCCTGCTCAGAGGCGATCTGTGCCTGACATATAAAGCCATGTCCAACCCGGAATTAATGGACATGATGCACCTCAGAAAATCCAAATCCCATCAAGCTACGCACTCGAGAGACTTGAACCTCAGCACTGAAATAAATAGGGCATGCTGGAGGGACAGATTCATAACCCAGAGGCTACCTTCACTCTGGAATAAAATCCCAGTCCAGGTTAGGCAGAGTCCCTCATTGACTCTCTTCAAGAGGAATCTTGATGAGTGGATGGGAGATCCTAGATTTACCCCGGGTATTACTTCTGTGTCACTGTTAGACAGAGGCACAGTATACTAACCTCGAAAAAGGGCATAGCAAAATTAATTTAAAATGGGTGGCGAAAGCCAAACACACTCTGGCTAGGCTTATAAATGCCCTAGGGCAGATAGCCTAGTATGAACCTATGAACCTATATGTGATTGGACATTATGCCCTGTTATTTGGACAGGGAGCAGAAGATGTGCATGAGAGGACCGCCCTGTGGAACAGTGTGGTCCACAGGGTAAATGATGCAGGCCTGCACAGCAGAAATTATGAGCATGTGCACCATTGGGACACCGACCTCATCTGCCATGCCCATCAATGTGCTGCTGCTGTAGCGAGGGACTGGCTAGCCACAGGTGGGGGCCCAGCCATCCAGCCCCCACTGACTCCCAACGAGGAGCTCCTCACCAAACTTGGGGCACCCACCCAACACACAAGCCATGACACTGAGGGAAGCATTGTGGAGGTGGGTTGCACACACACACACACACACACACACACACACACACACACACACACACACACACACACACACACGCACGGTTTTCTAATGTGCAGTGGTGCACATCTTTGGTGAGAACAAGACATTGTGTATTATTGGGGTTAGTACTGTAGATGTGCAGACATGCTGCATCCATCCTGTACCAAGGTCACATGCGAGTCTACTAACAATACCTCCCTCTCACAACTACCTAGGACCCTCTGGTCTGTATATGGGACAGCAGCCTGAAGCTGGTGAGTATGACATTGTTCTGTTATTGCCTGGCAATACCCTAGGAATGTGATGGGCATGCAATTTACCATGCACCCAACCATCAGTAATAAACTATATTGCTTTATGTGATAGCTATATTGCTTTTTGTGCATGTTGACTTGTGCTGTGGTTAACTGTATTGCATCAGAGTGGTCAACACTGGGGCCTATCTGATGTGAATTCAACATTCCTGTAGCATACCTCAAACTTGTCAGTGCCAAGACATCTGGACAAAGGTCAGCAAAATGGACTGGACAAACGGCCTAAGGTAGGGACATGTGTGACACATTAGTGGTATACAGTCAATATAAATTGTGTACACACCCCTGTTAAGATGCAAGGTGTTATGTTACATACTAATTAGGACCACAATATGTCAGTCCACACCTATTCCATCCTTTAATGTGACTCATAACAGAAACGGTACACTTGTAAAACCAAGCATCTGGAGTCATGTATTGCAACTACAAGGCTGGCCATTTGTGAGGGTAGCAGACGTCTTAGCATGATGTTTCCGTCAGGTATAATACCTCATGCTGCCATATGTGTCAGTACACTCATTGTGGCCTATTTGGCTATAATATCACATACATGGGGATTGTTAAGGCACACAGACCACTTCCAAGCATGTATAAATTGTAAACATATGGATATTCCAGACACATCTGTACAAAGGACTGTACAATGGTTTAACCTGCTGCATGCAAGGCAGATGCTGTTACCACACTATATAAAGTAATGGCAGTGGGAGGTGGTCACCAGCCGTGTATGGTATACACATCAAAATGGTATAAGCCACACAAGATATGATCCACACACACACACACACACACACACACACACACACACACACACACACACACACACACACACACACACACACACTTGCCAGCATTGGGATTAGAACTCCTGCCTATCTAGGAATTCCTACTATAGTGCTATGCAGTTATCAGATGCACCACAGAACCTATACATTTTCACGTAGTCCAAAGGTACTTCTAAGGTGGATGACATCAACAAGACTACTAAACTGGAGTAAGGGAAGTGTAAAGGGTAGTACACAGGTCAGAAATAGTGTAACTTACACACTACATGATTCTCACACAAACACAGACACACATCCAAACAGTTGCCAGTAGGATGAATAGAACTCCTCCCTATCTAGTTATTGTTACTATAGTGCTATGCAGCTAACAAGATGTGCCACAAAGCTGATACATTTCTACCTAGTCCAAAGGTACGTCTAAGGTGGATGACATCAACAGGACTACTAGACGGGGTGAGGGGAAGTGTGAAGGCTAATACACAATTCAAAAATGGTATAAGCCAGACAGTATATGATTCACACACACACACACACACACACACACACACACACACACACACACACACACATTTGCCAGTATTGGGATTAGAACTCCTGCCTATCTAGTTATGTCTACTATAGTGTTACGCAGTTACCACACGTGCTACAGAGCTTACTGATCTTTCACATGGCCAAAGCTGCTGATAACTGCACAGCTGTGGTACAATATTACAGGTGGCAGACAGTCTGCCTTCTCTTCCACTCTTACATTGTGCTAGTTTCTTCTGTTTTGTACTTCATCTAGCATTATGGCTTGGCACTTCACCAGGTTATTGTATCAAAAAGTTGTGTGGACAGATTGGTATCTTCAGAAGTAGCATTTCTGACCTTGTTTGGTGAGACATGGCTGTGTAACTGAGGTAGTGATTGCACCTACATAGACAGCATGATAAGGGGAACATGGCAAAAGGGCCACTGTACACATTGATTGGGCTACTGATGGGATGGAACAGGGTGCCATGTCCTTTTACTTGCTGGATAACACACACTCAGTCAAGAGACGCAACACATCAAAGTACTTTCTGATGTCAGTGGCACTGTTGTGATCAACAGGCAGCTGACTGTCAATCTGTGTTCCCCATTCTGATTATAATAACGCCACTGTTCAGTGGACTACCACCAATATATTACTTCATGTGAGCCATGGTGTTCCCAAAGATCATGGCAGCACATCTCTTGGCATTGAGATAATGTCCAGTGTTCTGACAACAGTCATAGGTGTCAAGTGGCCTTTGGGTGTGATGTCAACATCACATGGATTGGGAATGCTACCACCCACCTTACTGTTGTATGCAAACATTATCAATCAGGGTGCCTTTGTGTTCTCCTGCACCTCAGAAGGGTAGATACCAAACATGAGAGGACATGGGTCCATACCCTATGTGACATCAGTCATGTCTGGTCATTGATTTGACATAGAGACCACTGCAATCACACCTTGGGTACTATCTGTGAGGCAATATGCAGGAGAGCTACTGATATAGTGGTTGCTGCCTAGCCAAGTGTGTTTGTGTGTGATTCCTGGGTGGAGAGTGGTCTCTGAGTTTTAGAAGGGTTGCCTATATTGTTAACTAATCCATACTGTCACACAGTCATTGCACATGGCACTACACATTTAGCGCTGTGGATTGTCTACACCAACCTCTTATGGGGTTTGACAACTGTTGGCCTTGTAATGTGGACATTGGGACATATACTAGGTCCTCGGTATAACAATTTAGCAAAACCCACCCCCCAATGGATCCTGTTATAACACAATCACACCAACATCCACACATGATACTGATGACAGACAGACAGACAGACACACAAACATGCCAGTACTGAGTTTCGAACCTCTACCCAGCTATGTATTGCTATTATAGTGTTACGCCTTTATTGCACGTGCCACAGAGCTTATAGGATGGATGTTGTCCCAAGGTACTTCTAAGGTGAGGAACACCACCAGCCCTTGTAAATAATGGCATTGGGTGATGTAGTGGGTGAGAGATTTCACAAAATATTTTACCCTACACACACATTTACATTTGCCAGGAGTGACATTCAAACCTCTATCTATGTTTTCAGACCTTTATGTTACACATTTACCACACGCACCACTGACCTTACATGGTTTATGGTTGCCAACAGGTACTTCTAAGGTGAATGATATCAGCAGGACTACTAAAGTCAGGCACTGAGAAGTGTTCTGGGTGTAAATGGGGCCAAAATCTTTAAGGTATGGACACATATATGTAGATATATGTAAACACACACACACATAAACACTTGGCAGGAATGAGATTCAAACACCTACCTTTGTAGTTATTGCTCCTACATTGTTCCGCATTTATAAAATGTGCCACAGAGCTTATAGGTAGAACAGTGTCCAAACATATCTCTAAGATGAGTGACATCAGCAGCAATGCAAAAGGAGGAGTAGGGGAAGTGTAGTAAGTGTGAATGGCATCAAAACCAGGTATGTACAAAGACACACACATTCTCACACAAACACACACATTTTTATAGCTTCCAGGACTGGGAAGAGAACTCCTACTTAACTAGTTTGCTACAGTATAGTATTATGCAGTTATCGCAAGTGCCACAGAGCTTATATGTTGGAGAGCTGTCCAAAGGTATCTTTGAAGGTGAGTGACATCAACAGCAGTGCTAAAGGAGAGGTAAGGGAAGTGTAGTGAGTGTGAGTGGCCTCAACCACATTCATCTAGAAACACACACACTACACTTCCTTTACCTCTCCTTTAGCACTGCTGCTAAAGGAGAGGTAAGGGAAGTGTAGTGTGTGTTTCTAAGGGAAGTGTAGTGAATGTGAGTGGCCTCAACCACATTCATCTAGAAACACACACACACTCACACACAACTTTACATTTGAAAGGACTGAAATTACAACTGCTACATGGATACTTATTTGTACTGTAGTGTTACACAGTTATAGGGCTGAGGGCTAATCAAAGGAATTTCTACAGTGAATGACATCAGCACATCATGTGATATAGGCCAATGGGATGTGTACTGGGTGGGAAAGGCCTCATAATGGGATTCTCTCTGTTGCTGTCTCTCTCTTCTCTGTGTCTCTGTGTATGTTTGACATATTATATTATGTTGGCCTTAGATATGTGTGAGTATTCCTATCTAATGTGTGTGCATGTGTATGAAGTATCAATGGTGTACAATTTGGTGTGTGTGCACAGACATCTGGAATAACGGATATCTGTAGTCCACTGTGTTGTCAGACATAGGCTTCATTTCTCTAAGTGTAGGAGCATGCCCAGTATGACCTTCTATATTGTGTGTGTCTATCCATTCCAGGGAGGGTTGGACTCCAGTTCAGGGTTTTGTGTGCTACAGCTACACCTAGCAACCTATTTCTGAAGGATATCTGTAGATAGGTTGCCAATATGGAAACACAATGGGCGTAACATACGGGAGATACTGTAACTATTGTTGTCTGTGCTGCTTGTGTAACATGATTGGTTGTAGCATACATTTTCTGACATATGTACTGTTTTACACTGTGATGTATCATGTCATCAACTACTCAGTTACCATTCTTTGCTCACAGTTATTTACTAAGGAAATACAAGATGAATGAAGCTGAGACCAATATTCTGAAGCATACAGACTAAACATTCTGGCACACTACTGTCATTGTGGAGGGGTAGCTATAGACAATAGACTGCTGGCTCTGTGTAAATGGTCCAGCACCTTGGTAGTATACTGACTGGGGCTCCCCTTCTTGTGCTTTTCTCAAGTTAATGGAATGACTATATTCTGCTGGGGCCATATCTCTCAGCTGTACAGATACACCTAGGTTGTCCAGAGGCAGGACTCATATAGCTGGTCAGTTTAACTTCACACTGTGGTTTAAAATCAGTTTTGTGGCTATTCATTCATGGGTTTGCAGTCATGGTGTAGTATGGGTGGACATTAGAGTTTCAGACTTCACACACTCCATTACATCCATGCTTCTACACCCCCCTCTATTATTATCTCTTCTTCCTAACATTATGAAAGCAATATCTCAGAGGTATCCCTATAGTTAGGCCTTTATCCCAGTAGTGTTTATGGCCTGGTCAACAGTCCTTGCAGTAGGACATGGGGAGGCATGCTACTGGCATTTATCAACATGACCTTACATTTGTTTTCTGTTTACTGTGTTAGATTGTTAGTTAGGACCCCCTGACATTCCATACATTGGCACTATAGGTGAGGCACTGGCCTTTGCCAGAGGACTATAGGCCATTTAAGAGTGCTGCAGGCCATCTGTAGCAGGCCAGTGCATTCTTTCAATCATACATTCCCAGGCTGCAAGCCAGTGGATTACCCTGGAGTGACAGTGGTGAGTGGTTGAGGTGTTCCTGTCAATTCTTCCTGTTCATACTGATCCACTAGTCTGGATGTGGCCAGGTTGCTGCCTACAGCTAGGGACACACCTGCATGGGACACCTATACAGCATGTAGCATCATGTATGTATTCCCATACAGAGATGGGTTCATGCTGTACTCATTCCCTACAGCACAGATATGACCTGTGATAAACCTGTGGCTGATGGTGGGATGAGATGGGTTCATGTGTGATATGGAAACTACTTGCACCTGACTCACAAATATACCTGGGACATTCCCCTTATGCTGGCTTGTGTGTGGACATGGGCAGCCTGTCATCACTTTATAACTCTGCCTTTTGTGGTCTGCCAGTGATTGGCCAGACTACCAGTATTCCATACTAGAGGGACAACTAACGTGATGCTAACCTCTATCTATACTTCCAAACTTGGGTGCAGTTGGCAATTATTTTATATGCACTCTGTGTAGGTTACTTCCACCTGTGTACTGTTTCTATGTATGGGCCCCCATTCATGGCATGTCCAGCTTTCCAATGGTGACAGATATTGACATCTGAACAGTGAGTATGTACAAATGCTGACATGGGTGTAGCTGAGAAGCAGTGTGGTTGGCACTGCAGTTGTTTGAACATGGCCCTGTCATCCACTATACTGTACCTAGGCCACTGAGACACAACCATCCAGGCACACATGCTGACCACTTCCAGGCAATATTAAACACACAACAAACTCACCACACTGACCCCTGCTTATTGTACATATGCAACAATGTAGACTGGGACAGCTCTGGCTATCTGGTGCTTCAGTGATATTACTCCTCAAACTTACATGTTACTGCATTTCTACATGGGATTTTGTGTGTGTGTGTGGGGGGGGGGGGTGCACACTTGAAGGCTTTAAACATTTGCAATGACTGCACTGGTATTTTAGTTACTTTGTTGGCTTCCATTTCCTATTGTATTGTGACCTACCATGCAGAAAGCAGACATATCAGTAGAGTACACATGTTAGATCTTAATGGCATAAATTTCAGTTTCAGACTTCTTACCTGTCAGAACTAAAATGCAACTGCCAGACCTGTTGTAGTATGTCTGTGTAGGTCTGGTGGGAGGCTGTTTACCATTGCCATCACTTGGGGGCCTTAGCCCAGCCTTTCTTTATGGCCAACTACACCTTTCCTGCTGGGTGAGGCTGGTGGTGGGTATGTGACCCTCACTGACATCCATGTGTGTGACCTATTGACATGCATAGTTATTTGGTTATTTGGGCCATCACATGTACTGCAGTGGGAGTTGTCACCTTCTGTAGTACAGTCAGCTGTCTGCTACTATCCCACTCAGCCACCCAATTCCCTTGGCATGCTTGCATCCATATTATACATACAACTATGAGAACAGACTACTCCATTCAGTAATTGATAGGAAGGGTGGTTTACCTTGTTGCAGGGCCAGTTTTAAGGATGGTGCTAGTGGGCTGACTATGACAGATGCACGTAGTACACTCCCTATTCATGGTAAAGCACAGGTAGTGTCATGTTTGGCATCCCTTTTACTGTATGTGGGAGTCAGAGAGAGGTATCAGTCCCTGGGTCCCTACAGTGTCAGTGTGTGTGCTATGTGTTGCTTCTTTGCCAAGGCATGGGTATACTGGGCATGCCTCCTTCTGCCTACAGGGGCAGACTCAGGATGTTTCATCTCCGAGAACCTCTGTACCTGTGCTGGCCTTGACAATGGTGGGGGACTGTGTGGCTCTGCATCATGCTGTTCCTGCTGCAGCTGTTTCTGCAGGATCATATTGTGTAGCATGGCACATACTATGAACATTTATGTGCATGTAGCTGGAGAGTACTGCAAAGCACCACTGGATATGTCAAGGCAGTGGAACCATGACTTGAGCATCCCAAACACACCCTCTACAATGATCCTGGTTTGTGTGTGTGCCTCATTATGGTGTTCTTGTTCAGGTGTGTGTGCATTTCTGATAAGTGTCATCAACTACGGCTCCAGTGCATAGCCAGCATCCCCCACTAGATGGCCATATGGGATGTCCCCCCTGGCAAATGCCTGATATAGCTGTGAGCAATGCCAGGTGTGGGAGTCATGATAGCTTCCAGGGCTGTCAGCACACACATTTATGATAATGCCCTGGGCGTCGCACATGACCTGGCAGTTGATGGAGGGAAAGCCCTTGTGGTTTACATAGACCCTACCCTGCTCAGCAGGTGGTGCTTTGATGTGGATGCTCATGCAGTCTATAGCACCAACTACCTCAGGGTATTCTGTTATACTGTGGAAGAGATGCATACTTCTGGTCAATGCCTCACGGGTGGTGGGAAACTATATGTGCTCATTGGCATGCGGTGTCATGGTATCTAGGAACTGGTGGAGTACCCTGGATGCTGATGCCTGTGAGACCCCCATGATATCCCCAGTTGGTCTTTGGAAGGTACCTGTGGCTAGTATTCTTAAGCCTACACATACCTTAGTATCCACTGGGATGGGTTCTCCTCTGTTAGTTCTGTGTGTGAGGCATGGCCGGCACAGCTCAATGATTTGTTGTAGAATGTCCCTGTCCACCCTATAGCACTCCACTATCTCCAGCTCATGTAGGCCCTGGTAGGTTACCCTGGGTCTGTACACTCTTCGCCTCCTCCTCACTGTGGGTCAGTTGTCAGAATTTTCCTCCTCACCACCCTTAGTCTCTAGCACATATTGATGGAATAAAGCAGCAGCAGCCTCTAACATTTTAGTTAGTTTTGCCAGTTAACCCACCCCCCCCCCCACCCCGTCTGTGTACACCGGTGGTGTAGAGTTTGTGGGAAAAACAGTCTGTAGGGTGTTTGCATAGTTTATAGTAGTGTTCTGGGCTGCTCCATGTGTAATTGGTTGATTCTGATACATTCCACCTGCCATCGCTGCTAGTTCTCCTTGATTGCCTTCCTACTGCTGTTTCTCCTTCCCATTTCCTCCCTATTTAAGCCCCGAGGCATGCCACGCATACCCAGTGGTCAAATGTAAACAATGCTGCCATTTCCTTTTTTTTTTGTTTAAAACCTGGTGGGTGGTGCGCACACCCGTTTAGGCTATGTACACACTGCTCAGGCACATCTGACACACCCCCTTCCTTAGCTGTGCTTAGCTAAGGACAAACACGGCCCACAGAGCTCTAATGAGCTTACAGCAAGCATGACACACCCCCTTATGAAGTCATTCAGCTCTTACACTTGCACTGTTCTATTGCTCCACCTACATGGTTAGGTACAAGCTGACACTTTGAAGAAATATGTGATTCAGTATAACTCCCCTCATTTACATACCCCAGTGTGTAGGTTGTTAGTTACTGCACTGAAACGGACCCTTTCCCCTTGACAACCAGTACTTCCTGGTATTGTTTACATTCTGCATGCCATTGACTATAATGGCAAAATACAGAATTAACTTAAAATTGAGTTTTCTCATTTTTTTTTTAATTTTCGGCACGATCCCATTTGTGCGCCACTGCCCTATGCTTAAACAGCTGAGATTGGCCCAAAAAAAAGTTTAATTTTCATAATAATTAATCACTTTTTAATGCCAATGGCCTTATATTTGGCCATTGGCATGTCTAATATACATAATACATGCCTTTTCACAAGCTGTCATGCTTCCATTTGCAGAAATAACTGAGTACAGTTGCAGAAATGTATTCAGTTATATTCTGAATTAATTTCTGCACTGACGCTGTTCTAGCATGGAGACCTGGCAGCTTGGCGAATCACTAAATCACCTCATTTGCATGTTTTTCACCAGCAAATGAGGTGATCTGCCGTTTTCTGTGCTAGAACAGTGTAGGACCATTCGTGCACATGAAAACGGCACTATCCTGGATCTCTCGGCAGCCATTTTCCATGCAGGAGCTCCTAAACTGTTTTTGCATGGAAAATACAGCTTCCTAAATCCTGGGGCAGGTCATGCCTATTTAACTTGGTGGATTTTTCAAGACTGCCACTACAGCTATGAACAAGGTCAAACAGTGCACACGGCCTATCTCGACCAGGCCAAGGTGTTTTGACACAATACCTTACTCAGGCATTGTAGGTAAACTTAATCGTACAAACCTAGGCATAAACCCATATGGCACCAGACTGATAGCCCAGCTGGCTCACTGATAGGATGCAAGTAGTTAGTATAGGGAAATCCACCTCCACAAAAAAGGCCAGATACTTGCGGAATCCCACAGTCCCACAAGGATCAGTGCTGAGACCTCTCCTTTTTGGCATCTACCCCTCTGAAGTCAAAGCAAACATCAACAGCCTCTAGATGACAAAGTTTGCAGATGACTGCAAACTAGGCATGGTCACTGAATCCCCTAAAGACACAGACAAATAACTGGTGCCAGAGCCATGGACTAAAACTCAATGCAAGAAATGCACAATAGTATCATTTGGAAAGATGGCCACCCCTGAAAATTACCACATTGATAAGACACCCCTAAAAGTAAACCCAGTGGTTAGGGATCTGGAATGCATGTTAACTATAACATGACTTTTGACCACTATGTGTCTACTGTGGTGAAAAAAATCATTCTACACTGCACAATTTATAAGTAAGCGTATGGCATCCAGGTCCAAGGAGTTCATTGTTTTCCTGTACTCAGCTCTCATCAGACTAATCGTGTACAATACACCTTTTGGGATCTACCTGACCAAGCACTTGCAAAAGCATGAAAGACCCCCAAAGGTTCCTCACAAAAAGAATACAGGGAGTAAACAACAACCCCTATGTAGACCATCTCAAAGCCTTATCACTGTACTCTGTCTTCTACAGACTACAGTGAGGTTATCTACACCTCAGCTACAAGGCATCCACTGACCCCACACTGATGGATTTGTTGCATATCCCCCCAGATGAACAACATCTGAAATGCCAATTCAGAAGGCCTAACCTTGTCTGCAACATAAACAGGGCATGTCAGAGGGAAAGGTATGTGTCTCAAGGATTAACCCTTCTATGGAACAGAGTATGCATCCTTGTGAAGCAAAATTCTTCCAACCCTATTCAAATGTTATCTGAACCACTGGATGGGAAATTGCAAATTTACCCTTGGTTTGGTACCTGTGTCCTTAAAGGAAAGGGGTAGGCTGTGAACACATGATGTGTACAAGCCTAAATCATAACTGTAAAATTCTTTGGTGTATTTACATGTCATCAATATTTTGGTAACGTTGGAGTAAGCTTGGCTAGACTTAAAATGTTTTTTGGGGAAAAAAATAGTAACTACCTATGTGTAAACCATATCTACTCAGTACACAAGAAAATAAGTTTAAAAAGATATTGACCAAATATTAGGTAGCAGAAACAGCCACAACATTATTATATACAAGGATTGCCACAGTGAGGTAGCAAAGTGGACAAGGCAGCAAGGTGCAGGAAGCAATAATAAGATATGGTATGGTACACAAGCCATGGTGTAGACAGTGTGACGGGCGATACACTTGCATAAAGGTTATGGGGCATACAAGATGCACACCATAACATCACAGCACATGTAAGGCAGAGCAGTGTTGTACTTATTTAAGGAGAGTGCATATGAGTTTGTAAACATAACCAAATACAGCAATCCCATTATAGCCCATGTTGAGCAAATCTTATGAATGACACAACTTTGCTATTAAGTTTTCTTGCTCTATGCATATTGAAACATTATTCTCCTTTTGGATGAAGTGTTCTGACCTGGATAACTGAGGCTTTGCTGAAATCTGATTTGACCTACTTATGCCTTTTCAGATCCTACAACACCAGGAGCATGCTTACTTTTATTCCATTGTCATTTAAGAGCTAAAGAGAACTGTTTTAAGGTATATGCTAATCTGGGCACAGCTTAGACTATGGTCTAGAGACCACTTTAGAACATTGCTGTAGTAGTGTTCTTGCTAGAAAATGTAACTTACTGCTGATGTAGACATTTAATCACTGTTGGCATTGCTATAAGTTGAATTGTGATTATCAACGTGTGTTTTCCTGCTTGCTACATAGTGTTCTGCTTTGCAAGCCACTGGTCTCCTTTTGGCTGGAATGCTCTAAGCTGGGTCATTGCAGAAACCTTCTTTTATCTCCTTACATTGGACATGACTCTCAGTAACTACATCACCAAGGAAGTGCTTATTATTTTTATGTCATTGTCGTTCACCAAGGAAGTGCTTATTATTTTTATGTCATTGTCGTTTAATATCGAAAGGCAGTTTTTTTTACTACTTTGAACTCAGCTTAGTTAGCTTAATGTTTAGGTGCCACTTTAGAACATTGCTGTAATAGTTATCTTGTGAGAAAGCAATTTACTGCATTAATACTGAGGTATTTAATCACCACTGAGTTTGCTTGAAGCTGAATTCTGATTAGCTGCTTTGTTTTCTTGTTTCCTATATATTGCTCTGATATGCATAGAATTGTGCAGCACTGCAGCAGTTCATGCAGTATAGTACGATGTGGAAGCTTTTCTGAAACTCCCTTTTCATAGGTTCATAGACGAGTACTCGACTAATTGCCCTTATGGGCAATTTTAAGCCTAGCCAATTACCCCATGTGAGAATCAAATCCTGCATCTTGTGCCTATAAGGTAAACACCTTTAACCATTATGTCAACCCTACACATAATCAAGTGACCTATACAATTGTTTTTGTTTATGCTATTAGCCAGTGTGCTTAACTGAGCTTTTTCAATGTTACAGTGTTGCAACAAGTTGAGAATTTTTTGCATGAGGCTGCTGGTACTTACTCTTAGCTGTACGTTGAGCAGCAGTGTGCTACTGAGCAGCTGTTATTACTACTGCTGCTGCTGCACCTGCTGTGCTATCCTCTCACTTACTGATCTTGAACTTATCCTGCTTGTTGCTTAAACTTGTTGTAGATTTATTTATTACTACCTTGCACTTAAGACCTTTTGTACCTACCAACTAATCTACCAACTATATACAGTATATTAGTGGGGGGTGAGTGAGGGAACAGCCAGAGATATAGGATTGCAAACACGCAATTTTGCAGTGGAGCAATCCATATGTGCTGTTTTGTAAAATCTGTATTGTAATAATTTTTCAGACATGTTTTCAGTCGTTTGGGTTTCAGTCACATGGTATTCAGTCTTTTGGCTTTTAGGCTACTAGCATGAATCCATCCCATGTTGTCACCAGTCAGTGGCACAAATTTAGGGGACCCTGCCGTGGGTGACACTCAGCTAGGCTGTATGCCATTTGCCACTTTAGTACTGCTACAGGCATGCCTTGCGTGTCCTCCACTCGTCTGTTTGCATGGTTTGACTTATATCCTGTGTGGACCTGCTACACTCTCACACACACACACACACACACAAGATTTAAGTTAATTTTATTAATTTATTAAACAAGTACATGAACTGCTCCCATGCAGCCAGTTTTCATCAACTATCTGGGCCAGTGGACAGTTAAAGGAAAATCTGTCATTTATCTTCTGAGTCAATCATTCCCACGTGTGCTTCCATGATAAGGCTAACTAATTTAACATAATTCTTGTTTGCATATACACTTTTTCATTTGTACATTTTGTAACCATTTTATTTTACACTGCCGTCTTTCAGTGACTTGTCAATATAAAATGCTGTAACATGAAAAATGTCATATTTATCCAGTGTGGCTCTTCTGTTTTGTAGCTGATTACATACCAGCTTTTCTGTACTTAGCCACTTCATGGTAATGCATATTCCTGTCTAACTCCTACAAATCTAACTCTGTTAGTCTTACTTACACTTTGTGCCTAGCATACACAAACGTCACAGCACTAGCACCATTTGCTGGTTATGTATTCAAAAGATCACATCCTGTGCACCACTAGTATTAATTCCTTCTGAATTGCAGTTTACTCCAGTTCCAATGACTCCTGCCATACCTCTCAATCTGGAAACATCAAAAATCTGGACAAAGGCCCATGAAAAGTAGGTACAATTGACCACAACTCTGGACAATTATTAAAATAAAATTTGTATACATAATGATGTGACCCCGCCCACTGTGATGGAATTGTGGGATACCAACATTCGAACACAAACTGAAAAACAGGCAAAGTAACACAAAATGTAACCAGAACAATGGTATTTTATGTATATGATGCTAACAACCAGAGCCTGAAGGCACATGCTAAGGGAAGAATGTGGACAATTATTAGCAGTTTACTGTTTCAGATAGGAACTCACATAATGGTTAAAATGTGCCACTTTATACTTACAAAAACATTGTTTGATGAATTTAATATGATTCATTATTATTTTCAATGGATATTACTTAAAAAAACTCAACACTACATGTGACACCCTTTCAATATGCTCGATTTACAACGGGCATGCTGGTTGGGCTGACTGCTAAATAACTAGTCATACAAGCCGTACATGGACAACATCAGAATGTTCACCCCTCCCATTTGTACAATCTGAAATAGAATGCATTATCAAGTAGAGGATCAGGGAAGTATCTTTGTAATTAAACAAAAATATCTCAGAAATTTACAGGCAGTAACCTTGGATATGAAGTGTAGGACTATGCAAAATTGCTAGAAGCAGCTTATGTTCTAACTGAACAAAAGAATATAAATG
Source organism: Protopterus annectens (assembly GCF_019279795.1). NCBI lineage: Eukaryota > Metazoa > Chordata > Ceratodontiformes > Protopteridae > Protopterus > Protopterus annectens. The sequence continues at coordinate 1,579,227,796 of NC_056741.1, read as the reverse complement.
CACTTTCACACACAAATACAATTTTCCAGTAGTCAATGTCCAACTAAAACCCAGTGATGCTCTTGATAAAGACACTAATATACAATCATGCTGCAAAGACAAGCGGATTGCAAAAATGCAAGTAGACTGGATTAATGATGTACTTACAATGGATGTTGCTAGTGCTTCAAAGTTAATTTTCACCACACATAAAACATAGTCAATAAATAATTTAATATATACAGTGAAAGATAATGTTATGAACCTCAGCATTTTTGTGACTGATGGTCACAAAATGAAAATTTTAAAGACAAAATGCTTCAGCTATACAAGAGCTCTTCCATTTTAGACAGCATCTTTTTAAAACCATAAATGGTACCAAACATTGCTATGAACTCTTAATAGGATGGTGGAAAACCCAGATAAAATAATAAAAATGGTAATGTAAGACATCATAGAGGCAGTAGTTACTATAGTTATACTGCATGGTTATGTAATTGTAGTAGTTACCTGCTATCATTGTGTATCCCTTATTATTCTGAGCAACAGCACCCTAGTACACCACACGGCAAAGTATGGCTCAGGAACATGACACAGGTCTCAAGACATATGTATAAGTGGATGCTGGGAGCTTAACATACATGTCAGCCAATCTAATGCCTGCTATACGTTTGACAAACTTATTTTAATGATATTCCAGAAAACAACACCAGTCTCTCAAACGTGATGACAAGCTGATCACAGCAGTCATTATAGTTAATACAATTATGTCTGGAAATGGGAACAGCAAGAGTAGATACTTGTTTTACAACTGTGCGCACATCTTAGTGGTGACAATTAGCCCCTTCTACCCCCCCCCCCCCAAAAAAAGGCTTAGTCATCACACTATCCTTTCAAGGCACTTGGAACTTATAGAATATTGAGACCCTACACCAGAAATGCTACACTTGACAAATAAAATGTAACGGTCACTCATACACAGCCGTATACATTATTTTAAAAGATAAATTAACAAAAAACGAGAAGGTGGCGATCAGATAAGAACCAAAAATGAACCACAGTAGAGAAATAACTATCCTATCAACACAGTTGAGCAATTGTTCGTGAAAGTGCTTACCATTTTTATCATTTATTGTTTTATTAACGTTTACTCCTACCTCAGCTGTGTTGATCAGATAGTTCTTTCAGTAACCAACAGTATAAACAGGCAAATGCAATTTGAGAAGTTATAATGAAGTTTCTAGTCTGGTGTACCATTTTTTGTCAGAAAGCTTCTCCGAGGATCACAGACACAGTCTCAATTTGGGAAACTAAAGTAAATAACTGCCCCACAGTCCACTCCGTAGTGACACTTTAACCACCACAAGCCAACTCCATTTACTGCATCCTTCTGTCTGAAAGCACGCCTGCCTACCATCCAAACAGGCCTGTTCTACATGAAATTCCATTAAAAGTGTTTAATTTCACTGACAGTTTCTTTTCCCATTAACACTTAAAAAAGGCATCAACTCCTTATGGTTTCAAAGGGAAGGACTAGGTTAGCTACCCTTACAAATACCTGTAGGCATTTATCTGTAGGGCATAATTACTGTAAAAGGCTTTCTATATGAGAGTGTCATAAATGCTTACTCTCATTTAAAGTACTAGTAAGCTAGGAGATCGCAGTGGGAAGTTATTTATCTGTTTCCTAGAAGGCAAGCAATTCAGAAAATGAATGAACAAAAACAGAGCATTTCAGCATCAGTAACAATAAGCAAGTCTTTTTTACGTTTGTGTAGGAGGCATGTGAAATCAACTTCAGAGAGCAGATGTTGATGTTAAATTGTGAAAGAAAGATGTAAAGCTCCTTGAAAGGAACCCTTGCCGGTTGAACTCTTAAAGAACAGGAACAGCATTGTAAGCTTTTCTTTTTGATTCCATTCTTATCTGCAAGTGAACCGGAATAACATTCATGCATTGTACTCTAAGCTTGACTCCTTTTCTTTAATTCTTAGAATTTCTTGATAAAACGTTAACTAGAACACAAGGCATGCAGCTTGGGTGCCCAAATTCTTAGAGAAACACATTAACTATTTCAACTGTTTTGCCTTACCCCAACAAACAGTGACAGGCGTGACTACGTAAGAAGGAGTTCAGTACGCATTTTCCTCAGAAAAAGGTCGATTCAGGGCACCACTTAGGAGGGCCTTTAGGTAGCAGTAAAGGTCTCCTGTAACGCGTTTCATTTTTTATCAGTGGCTGTAAACTTGAGGAAAATGGCACCTTGTAGCAATATGCTGCTTTTCTGTTGTGTATATATTCATTTAACTGTGTCAGCCCATGAAATGTAAACACTTTTTTCACAGGGGTAATCTGGAAATAGTCGTATGTTAACAGACTTGCTTGTTCTCTTTTACATGGTGTGACTTCTAGGTGTATCTGAGATCGCTGTTTCTGCTGCTGTCCTTTGTACGCCACAAAAAATACATTTTTTTTTTCTGCTCATTTAGAACTGACTACAGATTTTCCAAATGTCTAGGCTTTAGTAATTTATAAGAGGTAACCTTTTAGACTGCATTTGCCTCTTGCAATCTGTGAACTTGACAGCACTGTGTTTTACCGCTGCTCATTTTCCTCAGTCAGTTTGGTGAATCTCTTTTTTTCACTGAGAGGTATTCACTGAACTATGCTAGATAAAAAAAAGCTTCCCTGACACAATAGTCTGTTCTAAGGAGCTGCACTTCTGAAATAGGTTTTAAGAAGGTACATGAGTTTTTCCTATGCAGAGAAGGGAATGTAAGGGTGTAGTGGAGAAGGAATTCCCCCTCAAATCAGTAGCCATTTTATCCATGACCAGAATAATGAATATGTAGTGCATTCTGGCTTTTCATCCACCAGGTCTGACTACTGTGATCAGCATAACAGCATAGCCAATATACATACTTTTGACCTTTGCATACACTGTTGTCTGTCCAGGACATATAAAAAGGTTAGAGCAACATTTTCTAATACCCAGTTTATTGATGCAGGAAAGCTGGAGTCTGTCCCAGTAAACCAGTATGTAAAACAAAAGTCCTGGCTGTTATACCACTCTATCCACCACAGGATTCTTGAAAGACAGCAGTATAGAAATCTGCATTAAAATCAGCACCAATGTACATAGTACAAAGCATAATACCTGCTTTTTTTTAAACGGACACCCTTTTTATTATTTTTATTTATTCTGATAAGCTACCTATGTTTTGGCAATCTACGAGCACTCACACACTCTCACGCTCTTAAGTGACTTGTTGAATGTTACAGTATGCATCCAATATAAACTGAGATAATGTAGGAGCACTTGGGGAGTGGTCTGAGACAGGAGCTAATGGTGTCCAAACTTCAAATGTATGACTCTGTAGCCAAGCTATTCTATTGTAGAAAAGTAGAAGGAATTGTGTGTGTGGGTGTGATGTGCAGAAGGGGGAAGTTATAAACTGGAGAAGAACAAAATGATGTACATCACATAGGATTAACATTTTCTGCAGATTCTGCTAGGCCTTCTTCATTGCCACACACTGCAAGACACAAATGGACTCCATCAGTGCCTAAGCATAGCCCATCTGATGGAGTCTCATACATTATTATTCCAATTCATTGTTCTAGCACTGCTATTTGCTTCCATGCTGACCACTGTGCATGTGAAACAGGCCATACTGGTATGTATGCATGGATAATCAGGTGCATAACAAGAAGTTATAATGCATATCAGAGGTACAGTACTATATGCATGCAAACATACATACAAGGTGATGGGCAGAAAGACAATATTAAAACAGGATCATCTGCATGTTTAAGGCAGTACCCCCACAACTGCCTCCCTAATGTCTACTTTCCATTTTACCTAGGTCACACCTTTTTGAAGACTATCACTGATTTTTTATTGGACCACTACTGCAGGTATATTGTTCCAAGTTCACCATTCTTTTGCAAAATGACTTTTCCACACTAACAATAAAAGTACTGTCATGTGTTTGAAGGCTGTCCTCTTCACATCTTTTATGAATTATGCCTCTACAGTACTTACATCTTGAGGTCATTTACACCAGTCACATCAGTTCCATTTCATGTTTTTCAGAAGCTATTTTCCTTACTGTGTTGTTCCTTTTATTGATGCTGCTTGCCATGGAATTAGAGCAATCATTAGACATCTTTAATGATTGAAACGCTTTAATGTAGTCCTAAAATAAGATTCCTGCTTTTGTGTCAAGAATATTAACAGTTACAAATATTCCAGGCTGTACAGCAATCTGAATGAGCAGAAATAAAAGGGAACTGAATGTATTATTATAGCATTTCATATGAAAAACAATCAACAGAGGAAACAAAATGACATTTGATTACCAGGAAAGTCCAACAGGACATAAACCCTATTTTCAGCAGAGGCCAACGGAGAAGAGCTCCATAAGACATAATAAAATTATGTATATATATATATATATATATATATATATATATATATATATATATATATATAATCTTGGAAACACACAAGTAGTGAAATAAGTTACAATAAATTAAATAAATTAGATCAATAAAATGAAAAAGACCATGATTACATCAGAGATAGATACTTATATATACATATGTATGTTTTTGCCCAACTATATTTGAACTTTATCAACAAAGAAGACATAAGGTACAAGAGATGCAACTATCTGCCAGTAAGAAGATTATAGGCGTGGAAAGGTCAAAGAAAGGTGGAGAAGAGGGGAGAAGATTTACAGATGATGCTACAGAAGGAAATAAGAGAAGACTCTAAGAGCAGTAAGAGGATAGTGGGCATATAGTAAACTGCAAAGAGGAAGGAGTATGGAAGAGAAAGGGAAGAGAAAGAGATAGAGAGTGTGTAAAGCAAGGAATATAGAAAGGGACAAAATACAACGTTTAGTTTGACTTCTAGAAAGGCAAGTCTACAGAGCCTTTTAAGGTATGCTTAAAATTGGGAATTGTAGATCTTGGTCTAACATTTGTAGGAATCTTGTTCCAGGCATCTTTGGCAACCATGTAGGGGTATAAACTATGTCCAATTTTTTTGTTTTTGTTTTTATGGGTTACAAGAAGCTGTTACTCAGATACAAAAAAGTGGATGGTTAGGAAGGTGCTGTTTGTGAGCAAGTAGAAACTGAGTGTAGTTGAAATAATTGGGCAACACAAGCCACTTTAAAGTTTCCAGAGAACAGCAATAACAACTTTTATATGACAGGTTGATTGCAAGTCTAGCTGCCTTTTTATAACATAGTTCTAATTTTGTGATAATGGAGATTTGAACATTGGTAAGAATTGGTGAGGCATACAGTAGAGAAGGTAGAAGGTATGTGCTTGCCTATACAACTCTAGAGGAGTTCTTAAGGTAAAGAACTTTACAGATCTGCATACTGAGTTTTTGATGTGTTTTTATACAAGTTTGTATATGAAGATCAAATTTCAGTTGATCATTAACTGTGACACCTAGTAACTTGGTCATACCTCTCAATCTCTTAGACTAAGAAATCTGGACAAAGCCATAAGTAATGGGGGACAAAGGCCCTAAAATAGGGATACTTTTTAAATATTGCTCTTACAGACTTAGAAAGTTGACAGAATAATTGGTTTTGTGTTAATATGCATTTTATGAAGAATATGAAGTCTGAAACTCAAATGTGTGCCATTATTTACTGACTTCAGTCTTTAATGACTTGCTATTGATTTGTCAGAAAATCACAATTTTAATAAAAATGGACCAAAACTATGAGTCAAAAATCTGGACACTGTGAAAATCTGTACAGTTGAGAGGTATGCTTGGTATATATATATATATATATATATATATATATATATATATATATATATATATATATATATATATATATATATATATATATATACAGCGGTAGCGTTGTCACCTCACAGCAAGAGGTTTTCTGGTTTGATTCTTGGCTGGGGTGCCTTCTGTGTGGAATCTGCATGTCCTCCCTGCATTCGTGTGGGTTTTCTCCAGGTGCTCCGGTTTCCTCCCACATTACAAAGACATGCATCTGGAGCCTTTCTCCCCGGGCCTCCGTTGAAAATTGGCTTTGTTCCAAGTTGGACTTTCCCGGTTAACAAATGTTAAATAAAAATAAATAAATAAATAAATATATAAAACATCTACATCTTTTGTGATTGAGACAAGTTGTTTTGAAGCTGTTTTTGATAAGTGTTAGTGATTAAGTCAGAAATGGTAATAGCCTGGTTTTAGTGGGATGAAGGAGGAATTGGCATTCCCAGAGCCAGTGTTCAATGGTTGAAGCTATTTTGAGTAATGGAGTGTAAATGGGGAAGAGAGCATTTGATGAGCAAATGAGCATGGATTCACAGGTGTATTGGATGTGTTTAGCCTGTTGGAAGGATACGTGTAAGTTGATGATAAAGATACTAAAGAGAAGAGGTCCAAGGATAGAGCCTTGGGGCGCACAGGTATTAACATGTAAGAAAAGAGGAGTATGTACATAGACATTTTACAGATAATTACTGATGAGAAAGGTGGCTAGTGACACTCAGTAAAGGTAAATAGCAGCACTCAGTAAACGTAAAAGTCCACAAAAACCATGAAATAAAACTCCGTGTGACCAGACCACGATATTTTTTAATAACAAGGATAAAAATTCAATGAATTCAGCGCTATCGTCTGCCGCAAGCAGACTTCATCAGAATAATGAATACACAGTGCCTCTTGTTTATATATTGCTGTTTTAAAATGATTTACAACCTTAATTAGTAAATTAATTCATTAAACCTGGAATTGGAACAATTGTTAACCAAATAACCCATGAATGGGTTTCTTCCTTATATGGTCATACAATTGGGAACAGGAAATGCAGGGAAACAAATATTTTTTGAAGTACGTACTTTTTAAAGGTACTATACATTCTGTTGTAAATTTCTACTTTTCCACATTAAAAAAAGTTTTTTTAAATAAATTCATACACAACAATTAATCTTATATACATTCCCTTTGGTTCTATATATTGTATAAATAATTAAATAACCGGATTTACCATAATCTAACTAAAACTTATATTTAAACATATAATAAAATCTTGCTTTTCTTATATATATGTTGTTATAAAAAAATCTAATATTTAAATCTTGCTTTAAAAAAGTGTGATTGTTAAAATTCATCCGTCCTGTTAATACATCTGGTAAATGTATTAAACACTTTCATGAATCAATCTCATTTCTATTTACAATATGTTATTTATACATGTGTTGTTATGAAATATAGAAATTGTTTACATATACATGTTGATAAAAACTTCAAGAGTACAGTGTACAATGTCAATATTTGAAACAAGGATAATTGTTACCTGAGAATACCACTGTTAGGAATAACAAAATACACAAAGTGCAGAAAGTGTATATCCCTATTGTGTAATATTAATTTGTATGATGTTAACCTTAAATATTGATACTAGGCCGTGCAAAGTGGAATCAACTAATATAAGTCACGGGTTAAACCAACTATCTAAACCCATAAGACCTTATCTGTTGTAAATGAAAAGTGTATATACATATGTTATACTTGATATTATATACTTACTTGTGCATATGTATATATATATATGTAGATTTAATTTTAAACTTTTGAGGCTTTGTCAATTAATATAGGTTTAATACTGATATATTCATTAAGCCCTGGAGGGGTATTTGATCTTAACCTTAACTGCCATCTAATTTCATTGTCAAGAAGAATATTCTTAATATTACCCCCCCAGAGTCCATTTTGATAATTTCCAAAATTCCAAATTTAAAATCTGTGAAACCCTCACATTCCAAAGAATGTTTAAACAATGCACTTGTCTCTTTTCTCCTTTTAATATCGTGGGTATGTTCATAAATTCTTTCTCTGAGAGTCCTCTCAGTCTTACCCACGTAAAAGGAGAAACATTTAGAACAAGTAGCCAAGTACACTAACATCTTACTTCTACAATTGCCTTTGCAGAATGCTATCTTACTTTTTAGGCCGTTATTTAATGTAGTTTCCACAGATAAATTAATGTATGCACACTGCCTACATCTACCACATTTTGTGGTGCCTTTCTTTTGGTCAATGTTAAATTTCCCAGATTCAAAGATTCTTTTAAAATTTTTTGCTGTTTTGTATGTAAAAATTGTTTTTTTTCCAACCAATTCATAAATGTCTTTGTTGGTTTTAAATATACTCCAGTTGTTTTTAATAATATCAGTAAAATAACCTGAGAAGCCGTTGTATTCAACCGTGCAAGCACCCATATAATCAATAGTTTTATCTAACTTTTTGTCCTTGGGAATAAACTTTTCTCCTAATAATGGTTTGAATTTTGTACCCCAACCCTGATATACTTCTGTCAAGATGTCACCTACAAATTGCATTGGGTAACCCCTTTCTAAAAATTTTTTCATTAAAAAGGAAAATTCCCTCTCTAAATCTTGATGTTGTGAGGTCATTCTTGCAATCCTAACAGCCTGACCCTTAACAATACTTTTCTTTTGATGTAAGGGGTGTTGGCTGTTGAATTGCAAGTAGCTGTTACACCATGTTTCCTTACGAAAAATATTAGATTTAAAACCACTATTGATTTTACTTAAAGTGATGTCCAAAATAGTTTATTTTTTGTTGTTTAATTTCATGGGTAAAAGACAAGAAGGTGGTGGTTTGATTTATATAGGACATAAAATCTTTTAAGTCATCTGGAGTGCCCTCTTCCCATAATAAAAAAATATCATCAAGAAATCTGAGATATATTTTTATATTTTTCATATATGGGCTTGGAAAAATAAATTCCTCCTCCCATCCAAGAAGAACCATGTTGGCATATATGGGCTGCCCCCATGGCCACTCCGGTAATCTGTTTGTAATATTCCCCTTGAAATGTGATAAAATTATTATCGAGGACTATTTCTGTCAATTCTATTATCGATTTTTTATTGTCCACCATTGTATTATAATATTTGTACACACAATTCTCAAAATATTCAAACCCTACCTTTCTAGGTATGCAGGTAAACAAGTCTTTAACATCTATGGTCACTAATTTTATTGTTTCTGACCATAGTTTGTTGGTAATTTTACCTAGAAAATCCCACGAATCCTGCACCAAATGTGTCTGGTTCTTTACAATTTCTTTCAGTTGATGGTCAATATAGACTGCCAATGGTTGAGTTTTTGATCTTTTTGCTGACACTATGGGATGAAAGGGAGGTTTGAAAATGTTCTTATGTATCTTGGGTATTGCGAAGATTTGAGGTATATAAGGATATGTCTGTTTTAAGAAATTGTATGTTTCCTTCCCAATTCTAGTGTCTATAAGATATTCCTCTAACCAACTATCTATTCTTCCATATGCAATTTGAATTTCATTATACGATACTGTGGTGTAGGTCTTCTCATCCATCAGTAATTCTGTTAAGATGTTAATATAAGCTTCTTGGCTAAAAATCACCATTCCACCACCTTTATCCGGTTGCATGAACCTCAGATTGGTCTCTTTTCTTAAATTTTCCATTAACATAGTTACCTTTTCATTTAAATTCGGATTTTTATGCAACCTTTTTGATTTTTCAAAGGTATCGTAAATGTCGTTGGTTACTATAGCCTCAAAGGTCCCTATCACTGGATGTAGTGGGGGATTGTAGATGCTACTTCTACTAAGAACCTGACAACAATCTGAAAGTTCATTTAATGGTATATCCCCAGTTTGTTTCTGTTTACAGGTTATTTTCAAATTTAATTTTCGTAAGAATATTTTTAACTCTAATAGTATATTAGCCAGATCTCCATATGTTGTTTTCACAAATTTAAACCCCTTTGAAAATAAATCAAAATGTTGTTTTTCCACTTTCAGATTCGTATAATTATGTATTTTAAAACCTTTATATATCTGTGTAATACCATTTTCCTCTATATAAATTTCTTCTATCTCCCTCTCCTCCCTCTGGTTCTCCATGCAAAATCTCCCCCCTCTGTATATTCCTGTTGTCCATGGTCTGAGGGGTTTCGTTGTTTGTTTGCTAGTCTTTCTGACCTGCGTGGTCCTAAAAAAACTTCAGTGTCCTCATGAAATGTATCCAATTCATCTAGATGGCTATTTCTTGTTTCAAACCTTTCCTGAAATTCTACCCTCTTGTTTCTTCCTAAATCTTTATAATGACCATTTGTAGCCTTGTATCTATTGTTTTCCTGATTCTTCTTATATTTCTGAAAGGGAAGTGGGTAACTATTACCCTTTTTATATTGTTGTTATAAAGGTGGCTAGTGAACCAACTGAGTGTTGCATTACACAGACCAAGAGCAAACATTTTAGAGAGTAATTTGGAGCAAGACTGTCAAAGGCATTGGAGAGATCTAAAAACAGAGAATAGGTGAAATTATTATCTCTAGCTTTGACAACATTACCTAAAAAGGCAACCAGTGCAATTGTGCTATGGCATGGGTGAAAACTGTATGGGGTAGAGGATAATAGGTTTTCTTGAAGGTATTGTAAGATTTGGTGATGTATGCACTTTTTTATAATTTTTAGGAGAGACAAAACAGTAAGGTGGTCTGAAAATAGGATGGCTACACCATCAGCGTTTTTGTTTACCCCATCAGTGTATATAATATTATAGACTGGGGGAAGAATTACAGAGCCTTTTATATGTGACTTAAGCCAGATTTCAGTGAATATTACACTATCAGGAGAGTAATGACAGATCCAGGAGTGAAATTCTGTTACTTTGTTAACTATGCTTTGGATGTTGATGGAGATTTTTAGTTTTACTGGAAATACAGATATAGGAGAGGTATGTAGGGGGATCATAGAGATGACAGGTAAGGACTGGTATTAAGTTATACATCAACACACAGGGAAATAATCTGGCAATGTAAGTAAAGAAAAGGTCATAACGGCAAGTTCATACCATGCTTCTATTTAAGCTTGAAAAAAGTAGGTGGTGATGTAAACAGATTTGTATTTGTAAAGGAAGTAGGTGATAAGTTAAGTTGGATGCAGTTTTGTGTAAGTAGGGTTGGCTGATCATTTGTGCAGAATAGGCAAGAGTAGGGGATTTTAGAGTAGGTGCGATAGGCATTATATAACATGTGAGGTGTGGCAGTAAAAGGAGTAGAGGACTAATTAGAAATATGAGCAACCTGTTTAATGGTGGTAATGAAAATTAGTAACAGTTATTTCTAAAAAATGAAAAGTTGGTAATAAACTGAGGAGGATGGACACATAAAGTTAATTAAATATCAGGAATTGATGTAAAGATATGTTTTGAAGTATAGGAAGTGATCTAGAAGGAAAATAATGACCAATGAACTGAAATAGGTATACAGCCAGGGAGGGTTCCATATAATAGGAGGGTCTTTTGTAGGTATAAATGTCACTGTAGAAGGGGTGGTTGGGAATTGGGGGAAGGATAATGGAGCGAGTCAGCCCAAGGGGAGGAAGAGCAAATGAGGCAGGACAGAATTAAGCCAGGTGTGTTTCTAAACATCAGTTTCATCAACCAAATGCTGGGGAAGTATTACAATGTACTTGTAGAAAAAAAGTAACAGAATAGTCAGCAGCTATGAATGCCTTGAGTACATTTTGCCACAGTTCAGTATGGGAAGGAAAACAGGTGCATGTATGACTGATAGAAGATAGGCTATTTTTAGTTTAGCAGGTTGAGTTATCAATATGGGTCAGTTTTCACTGAATGCAACATTAGCCATATGCTTAAATGCTCACTTTTTTCAAAGGAGGAGAAGTCTGCAGTACATTAACATATGAAGTGTATTTTTACTTTAATATTGGTAGTAAACGGCCTCATGATATAGCAGTTTACATATTACACACACACACGCACACGCACACGCACACACACACACACACACACACACACACACACACACACACACACACTGGGAATACTAGATCAATTTTGCTGCAATTGAACTTGAAAGACAAAACATAGGCAATGCTCATCTCTGGAACTTTAATGCTGTCATCTATAATAAGGAGCCTCATTATTGCTGAGGAACTCAAAGAAACCCTGTGCACTAGTATTATGCTTATTAAAATCATTTAATCTCTACACCTAGTGATACAGCTCAGTGACACAATTTTGGGTCTCTTGCAATTAAGCATACTGAATCTCTAATTGAACATGTGACTGGCTTATGAAAAATTGTCCAGGATTTCAAAAGACTTACAGCAAATTATGACATGCAGAATTGTGTACCGAATAACGATCTGTCACAATGAAGACTGTTGTCAGAAACCAATGTAAAACTGTAAAATTAGCAGTGGAAGCAACAAGTAAAGCCCTGAGAAACAACACACTGAAGTGGATTATTGCTTTTAGTTAGAAAATACCATGTTTGTTTTAAGAATGGGGCAAGAGTGAGAGCAAATTAACTTCAGTACACATTTCTCACAAATTGTGCTTGCTCAATATGGCAGCACAGAGTATGTAGAGCAAATATTTCCATTACAAGTAGTTCAATGCCGTAATACGTAGAAAATTAAAGACTCTTGATAGAAAAATAAATAGAAGAACACCTATCAGCTTCAAGTTTTATACAGGCAACAGCATCACTTGGAGTTAAAAGAAATTCAAACAATTAAGTTATGCAATTTCACAATCAAATGGTATGTCGAAACCTTATTTATTTTATTTTATTTTATTTTACATTTGTTGACCGGGATAGTCAGACTGGATACATGTCCATTTTCAGCGGAGGCCTGGGGAGAAAAGCTCCACAAAGATAATAATAATAGTAATAGTACAATAATATTCCAAGAAAGCAAAGGATTTAGATACAATATTTCTGAAGGGTTAACACAGCAGGAATACACAGGCATATGCTAAAGGTTAACAGAGAGAAAAAATATGAAATAGATCTTTTCACAAATTTAAAGCACAATAGGAAAACACTACAGTATACAGAAAGGATAAACTCAGCAGGTATAACTGTACACTATGACAAGACACAACAGATGAGTGGAGTATCTGCTTGCTGATGGTCTTTTTTCTACCTATTAGGCTAAGTTGTTGGATTGGGTTAATCAGGCTTTAGGCAGGGGCAGAACCAGTTAGTTTTAAAGTATATTTTGAAGCCTTTTCTCAAATAGGGGAAGAGATGTTTCTTGGGTAAGAGTTGCAGGAAGAAGGTTCCAAATTTTACCCACTGAGTTAGCAAGCAGGGAATCACCTGCTGTATTGCAGGATTTTAGTGGTAGGATTGATAATTTGCTGGATGAGTGAAGTGGCCTAATAGCATTATGTGGGCTAATAATGCTCTTGAAGGTTGGGGTATTGTCAGGATGGTTGAGTACTATGTGTGCTACTGTAAGCTAGTTGAGCTTTAAAAGGGAAGGAAATTCCAGCCAATCAAGTTTAGTTAGGCTGTTTCAATGGTGAGTCCTGTATGTCATACCTTTGGTGAATCTAGCTATGTGGTAGTAATAGGAAGATAGTTTGCTGAGGTTAGCTTTAGAGAGGTTTGTAAATACTGGTGAGGCATAAAGGAGAGTGGAAAGAAGAGGGGTTGTGCAATAGCAATCCTAGCAAAAGGGGTGAGGAAAGGTTTGACCTTGTAGAGGGATCCTAGTTTTTTGTTAATGGACTTAATAGTGTGGTCGATATGCGCATCAAATTTGAGGAGAGTGGAGAGAAGATGGGTTCCTGCAATAGCAACCCTAGCAAAAGGGGTGAGGAAACGTTTGACCTTGTCGAGGGATCCTAGTTTTTTGTTAATGGAATTGATAGTGTGGTCGATATGCACATCAAATTTGAGGTTACTATCTATTATTACTCCTAGGAGCTTAGTTTGGTTGTCTGGGGAGATGATTGTGCCATTGTTAGATTAATAGTGAAGAACGGATAAGTGGATCGACGGGTAGGTGAGAAAAGCAGCAGCTTGGTTTTGGTGGGATTCAGGAGAAGTTGTTGATTAGTTAGCCAGTTTTCAATACTGTTAAAAGTATTCTGGGTTAGGGATAGCAGGTTTGTTTGTGAAGTAGAAGAGCAAATCAAGGTAAGATCGTCGGCATATTCGATACAGTGTGCATTTGGGATAGTGGCGTGAAGGTCATTTATGAAGATAGAGAAGAGGAGGGGACCTAGAATAGAGCTCTGAGGGACTACTAAGGTGACTGGGAGATGAGATGACAGCTTCTCCTGCCATAAGACATCCTTCTGTCTACCACTTAGTTAGGACTGAAACCACTGTAGTGAGTGATGGTCCAGGAAGACAGCTTTCAGGGTACTGAGCAGAAGCTGATGGTTGACCATATCAAAGGCCTTAGAGAGGTCCAGAAAGAGTGCAGATGATAGTTTCTTGTTGTTTCGTTTAAGATCAATGACATTGGTGAACGATAAAAGAGCCGATGAGGTACTATGGTGTGGTCTGAAACCATGCTGGGAGTCAGTGACAAGAGTTTTATACACAAGAACATATAAAAATGGGAGCTGCAGAATCAGACATTACTTCTAAGAAACAAGTGGACATAATACTTTCAATTATAGCTGTGGACAATGGCAAAAGTTTTCTGTGTAAAAGCAGGTTGAATAAAATTTAATTAAACATGAAAACAAAGATGAATTCTGAAAAGAAAATTCTGGAAAAAAAGAGCCTTTACATATGTCTGTACTTAAAAGAAGTATCTATATTAAAAGATACTGTGGCTGCTATTCAAGTCTCATCAGTTGCAAACCCTAGCTTTTTCAGACCAGCTTCAGTTCCTGATGCAATGAATGCTGACAGATTATGAAACACCTTAACTCCGATGAAACATTCAGAAGAGGTTGCTCCTGTGCTGTGAATAATGTGAACACATGAAACTATTATTACATTCTCCAGGTAACTTATCTGTTAATTGCTTAGGTGCACTAAAAGATTAACCAATATAGGAAGTAGGTGATGTTTTTACAATCTTGGCATGAGGCAGACATTTTCAACATTAGACATAACTATGCTTATCTGTATATAGTTCAGGATGATCAGCCTAAAAACACTTGGACATAAATACTCAACTTATTACATAGAGATATCAACCTTGGGGAGTGTCACCTGCTACAATTATATTTCAGAGGACTACAGAAATTCTTTTTAGGCATCCCACACATTTCTATATCCATCCATCCACATTCCCCATTATTGCATATATGGGGTCAGGGTGTCACTTCAACAGTGACAATAATCTACAGCCAAGGGTCACACCACCAGGTGGCTAGCCCTGCCAAGGTTGTTTGTCCATACCATACACACTCACTCACTCACACCTAGTGGGGCACTGTGGTACAGCATCACAAGGTGGTGGGGCACCATGGTACTGTGGCACAAGGTGGTGAGGCACCATGCCATGGCAGCTCAAGGTCATGGGGTACCATTGTACAGTGGTACAAGGTGGCAGGGCACCATGATACCGAGGCACAAGGTGACTGGGCACCATGGTATGATGACACAAGGTGGTGGGGCAATGTTGCATGGCAGCACAAGATGGCGGGGCACCGTGGTACAGCAGCACATCTCTTCACAATTTTTAAGTTGTCCTAATAGGTTAGATCCTCTATGGAAGTACCTAACATGGATACCAAAAAGGATGCTTCCAACCTCCAAAGTGCAATCAAAATGAAGTATGTTATGAGTCTGTACAGATAAAGGAAACTGTTTCTTTTAGGTAACTTTGATAAATGTAGAATTAAGGGATGAAATATAAAGTACTTATATAGTATCATAGTAGGAAGGTGACACATTCTCAGGATTGTAGGAGTAGTGTCAGAAGGCATGCGATACTGCTAAGAATGTAGGAACAAATGACTAGAGTGGGAAGGGGATCAGAGCAGTACAGCAAGAATTTGAGAAACTGGGAGTTGGGACTTAGCAGCATGCAGAAGATAATGCCACAGGTACTATCTGTCCCAGAAATGGATGATGATAAGACAGTATGTGTCACTGGATTCAATACATGGTTAGTGCCTGAGTTACATCTTAAAATCTTTGCTTAATTCTAGAATAGGAATACAACCACAGAGTGACAGAGGACTATAACGATGATGTGCGCATCTGTCTAGTCAATGAACCTAGCTTGTATCCAATATATTTATGTGTTTCTTCATTTAAAAAATATATACACTTGGGAGAGGTGAAGTACAAAAAAGCATCATGGATATTTTAAGCTCTTAAAAGAAAATAAGTGGCAATGCAAACTCAAAAAATTGGCACAGAATCAGGACAGAATCGATGCTAAAAAGACAAATACAGTGCATATTTGGGTGTATCATTAGGATTTTCATAGCTGGGCCATTACTAATGAGAGATACACAGAATACCAGAGGTGAACTGGAGCACCTTTGCTCATCAAGGAAAAATCCTCAGTAAATTAGTAGTCTGAGATAATCAAAAAGGAGCTGTCTTAGTCATCATGCTCTGAGTTTTATCTGTCCAGTTATGTGTCTAGTTATTTACATTTATAGACTGAGAATATCTAATTCAGTGTAGCCTATTTTCTGTGCGGGTCTAAGAATAAAGCTCCAGGGATGACAAAAAGGTAATGGCAGATAATTATGAATATATATATATATATATATATATATATATATATATATATATACACACATATATACCTGTTATCCAGCAGATGTTAAAAGAACAGTAACCTGTATAAATAAATTAACAGTAAGTAATATGCATCTGCAGGTATCATGATAGAGTAAGGTATTTTCCAACATATTCCTCTTCCATCATGTACTGTATCTAGATCTTTGAGGATCCAAGAATCCACCCTCCAAAACCACTGCGTTCTGGGTGAAGAGCAAAGGTCAAACTGTAGCATCACTAATGTAAGATCTGTTGCTGGGGATGAAACTACATATGCACTGTACACATATCTTGTAAAACTGCTATTTATGAAAAAGCAATTTAACCTGCTGAAGGTGCTCCCAGAAGGGGTGGGTGGGTTGTACTGCTTTTATGTTGGTGCAAGAATTACCCGGCATCAGGCAGCACTTAATTTGTGCACATTTGGTTGAGCACTTTCTGTGACTTGATATGCCTCTCTGTTGTGGGATCCATTTCTTCCCTGACCAAGTCTATAACAACATTATAGTTTCTTTTTCAAAAGACAGAATGTAGCTTCCTATAGGGCATCTACCATACAAAGGTTGGCAAATAACTCAGATGCATCTATATTGGGCCTATACATCACTTATAGGTAGCAGGGGGTCTTTTGGGTGATGAATCTATCCTCCAGCATGGATCCAGTCTGCAAAAATTCTATGTCTTTATTTATGAGGATCCATTATGATCCTCTCCATGGCTTTATCCAGAGGTGAGGAACAGGATTAACTGGCTGTCTTGGTGGGTTTAATTCGTTGAGAGTTTGGAGAGCACACACGGGGGACACCATCAGGTCCCATGGATGCTGTGTTTTCACAATGTTTGGAGCTATAAATCATTTGGTATAGATATCTATCCTTTGGGGGAGGGGGGAGAAGGCAGAACTGAATCAGAACAGTCAGCTAGTATATGTTGGCAATGTCTGTAGGATCACAAATCTACATCATTTTTTGAACTAATTTTGAGCATATCTGGGAGTTTCTCACAGGTTTCTAACATAGCTAAAGAATGCCTTATGATTGTCTTTAGTCCTTAGCTATTATTCTTCAAAATTAGCTTTGGATGATTTGATGAGAGAGCTAGCTTTTACTTTATTGACGCTGCAATTGTTAGCTGATAATGACACGTAAAAGCTAGATACTTCTGGGAGGATCTCACATATGGCAATTCAAAAACTGCCATTGTCCACCTGTCCTCCAGCATTGTCCAGCCAGATGTTTGCTAACCATAATGACAACTCCAGTCTTACACTTTCTATTTAAGGTAAAGGTACTTTTCCGTTATCGGGGCAACAGTTCTAACTAGCGCTAGCAATTATCCCACAGCTGTTAGCCCTGAATCTATATAATAGGTTAGGTGTCATTTGTCGTTATTAAGTAAGAATTTATCTAGCTTTTACGTGTCATTATCAGCTAACAATTGCAGCACAATTTATAATATAATTGCCTAACAATTATACCTCAATGCAAGCACTATATTATTCAGCTGCCCACTCAAAGCTACAACCTACAGGCAACAACATTTCCTAAACTACCCAGCACAGTACAGGGAGATAGGGTAACCTTACTTCTGTTGTTTATTGCTATCCAACTGTGATCTTTCCTCATGTAAACTTTAAAGAGCCAGTAATACAGATCTCTAAAGTATTTAATCCAAAGTGTGTGCAGGACAGGAGCTAACAAAGTGCTTATATGGATCCATAGAACAGGAGCAAATACCACAAATGGTCTAGGGAAAAGAAAAGTACATTACCAAATCTGCTCTGTCCTCTGAAACTTCTGACAATATTATTTTAAAGAGATACTACATCATGTATTTAATTATGGGAAAACTGGCTTGGTTAAAGTGATTCAGAAGAAAATTAAAAATGTGCAGCAATTATTCCCTTACGATCATTAGCACCTGAATACCTGCTAACTTGAAACATTCAGACAATGTAAAATATACAAGATGGTTTATGTGAAAGACTGATGGTGAAATGTGTTTTGTAATACTGTTTATTTCTATAGGAATCTGAGGTGTTAGCTTTCTGATTCTGCCTCAGACTATATTTATACTAATTAAAGAAAAGGAAAGCAGTGTTATTATTAAATTATTTTAATAAACCTGTTGAGTGTACTGTATCAGACCAGTTCTTTTCAGCCATAACCTTTGAAATGTAACAGTGCACATTACTGCAACATCAGAGGAATGGGTTAAAATCAGTTAAAAATTAACAGAAATGAAGCCAAAACAAGCACCAAAGAGGTCTAAACTATAAGAAAACTAACCACAATTCTGTAGTGGAACAGGAAGCTGCATTTATTCTAATTAATGCTTAACAGTTTCATCTCGTTTTCCTCCACTTAAACTGGGACTTGGTTCATAGGTTGGTACTAGACTATCAGCCCTAAGGCCTATGCAAGCCTAGCCATAACAATTCCCTGGAAATTTTTTCTCACAATATTTGCTTCTCAGGGCCCCTTTCTAGCAGGGTGACTGACATGATCCCCGGGGTGAATTTTCTATCTCTCATCCAATCATCAAGGTTCCTTTTGAAGAGGGCCAATGAGGATCTCTGCTTGACATGTATGGGCAGTCTATTCCAGTGTATGGGGAGTCTCTGGGTCAGGAACCTAATCCCTCCAGCACATTTTGTTCATTGTGATGATAAGGTTTAGATCCCTGGAGCATGTGGCTCTAAGGGATTGGGATTTCTTTAAGTGGAGCATGTCTAACAGGTCAGGGTTTGACATGGCCTTGTATGTTAAGCAGAGATCACCTCTGAGTAGACGGTATGCCACAGAGTATAGCTGGAGTTTTTTTAGACGGTCAGCATATGGCATCTGCTTTAGGCCTGTGATTCTTTTAGTGAAACATTGCGTGCGCCTGCTAGCGCTAGTTAGAACGGTTGCCCCGATAATGGAATAGTACCAAGGTAAATAATGTCTCATCACCACACAAGCTGTTTAGCACATACCTGAAACGTGCTTTTACTATTCATTCCTGTACAACTCTCTTCCTTCTTTGACATCAACATTCTTACCCACAACAGAGATATGCCCATCAATTACAGCACTTTACTGATTGTGTAAATGCTTATTGAAACATAAACCGTCCTGCTATCTGCTTAACAGTTACTCAGTTAACTGTACTGCTTGCATCTTTATCTTCTAACCCAGGGAGAATGACCCCTTTATGAAGTGGAATGCCACAGGAAGCTGAAAAAAAAAAACATTGGATAGAAACTGATATCAAGCTGAGAGGTAATAACTAATTTATGGTCATTTTCCATGTGCATTTGCTGCAATGCACCTGATGGGGAAAGAAGGAAAGCGGTCCAGGGACCTTTACAGTGGCCTCCTGCTAATGTGCTGTGATGTGGGTCCACTGCAGGGGATGAGGTCCCCTTCCCAAGAAGGGTCAAGGCCTGTCTGTGGTAGACAACAGTGACCACTTTTGTGTAACATGGGCACAGCTCTAGTCCTCATCACCATCTGGCCACCCTCTATAGCTGTCATCCCTGATCATTCCAACCTCATGTAAGAAAATGCATCCCTATCCATCTGAATTACTTCAGTGTGCATAACCTTACACCCACTTTTCGTACCAGTTCTCTGGCATTCCTAAACCCTAATCCCTTCTCTCTTTATATAGAAAAATCCCTCCAAAAGATGTATCCTGCCTTCCAAAACCTCCACAATGTACTTTTCTACAAGTTCTCTTTGAATGTGTTCCTATGCTTATTGTCATCCAGTGTTTTCAGTTGTGGCTGTATGCTTTGGTCAATCAAAATGCTTTGTTAAAAAATGTACTTGATATAGCTTACAGCCCTTTGCAACAAGGGCTGTCTCAGCTGTGCAACTGTCATGCATCTACACTCCTATGTATGCTTACAAATTATAAGTGTGAGATGTCACCCCCAGCAGGAATGCTATCAATGAATATTTTCTCTTGCAATGGTAAGCTTTCTCTGCAGGGTAATATAGATGCTTTGCATTTACTGCTTTGCTGCATTGCTCAGTACTTCCAAGATAAATAGGAATACTTGCTCTGTCGCACTGGCCACACATTTTATATATGTGGATATTCTGTGTGTGTGTGTGTGTGTGTGTGTGTGTGTGTGTGTGTGTGTGTGTGTGTGTGTGTGTGTGTGTGTGTGTGTGTGTGTGTGTGTGTGTTTGTGTGTGTGTGTGTATCTACATATATATATATATATATATATATATATATATATATATATATATATATACACACACACACACACACACACCCCTAAAATAACCATTTTGTGTGTCCAACAATGGCACGTATCCATGCCTACATCTCTATGTAATGATTCATTATGAATTCCATTTACAATCTCACCAACTCCTGGAGTTCTCCATTGAGAGATAACAAGAAGAGAAATGAGAATAAGCAGATGTCAACATTAATGATATGCAGCATCCCTTACTTGGTAAATGATACGTAGCACCCCATACTTGGAATAACAGACACATAATATATATGTTGCTGGGCAGACTGAGAAGCAAATCTGAAATTTGAGAAATTTCTCTCAAGTAAATGCAACAACTTGTCTTCAGGAGAGCTTAAACACAATGCTGAGAAAGTGAAAGCACTTGTAAATATCCATAAGCTTCATAAGTATTCTCACTTCTGTTTTCCAAATATGGTTCAGTATCGGTCTACATTCATCCCTTACTTGCCACATGTAAAGGGATAACTCTTGAAGTTACTAGAACATGATGCAACATGATTTTGAACAGTAGAGCAAATGAAAAGCTTCAAGATGCATAAACATCAGGTTGCTACAGCACCTAGGCTAAAACTGTATGATACAATATGAACTACTCCTCTGTAGCCAGATCTTGACATATTGTTATTGCAAAAGGTAAACCAATAACTTAAGCATCCAGAGTTTAAATGATGCCCATTCAAACTATGCCAACTGGAGAAAGAGATACATGCCATAGTTTTGAATGTGAAAAGTTTCATAACTGTATTGAAAAAAATATTTTGACCATATTTTAAGAGTCTTTGAAAAACACAACTCCATGACTATGAAAAATGCTATTTGCAAAAATATGATCTGCAAGATAAATATAACCGTAGCAAGCTGACCATATAAATTGATAAACTGATAACAAGAGTAGAGAACATTCATATAATTGTAAGGAAGATTGTCCTGTGGAAATTTAAATGTCAATTATGGACTGCTTCTTAACTACCATTATCAGCTGAAAGGGTGGAAGAGTAAAAGGCTTACGTCACAGATCACCTCAACTTCAGATCCTACTTGATGCTCTTAAGAGAGGATGGTGAGATATTGCAAAGTCACTATATTCTAACACAAAACCTTACTTTCCATAATGAAATTAGGGCTCACATGTTCAGATTATAAACTGATAAAACACATCTGTCAGACTAGAGTACTAAAGCCATTGAACACTGTTAAACATTAAAATTAAAAATATTGTTCAAAGTAATGGAATGTTATTAAGAAGAAAAATGTTGGAGCCATCATAGCTTTTACATTTGTCATTACATACTACTTGAATGAAAACAGTATGCATAGATTTTAATTTTGTATATACTGCCTAAAGCTTTGCTGATCTCTAGTGCCTTTTTAGACAGTCAAATTGATGGGCATTCCAACATAGCTAGCATCAGTCCCAAAAGTGTATTAACAGAACTTTAATTTTTTGCAGAAATTTAAACAGTAAATTTCCTGATCTTGAGGCACTTCTTCATTTGGAAAACATCTATGTCTGTGGATTTAGTGAAACTTGATTTAAATGTAAAGAGATCACCCTCTATACCAGAGATTTGCATAGAGAATAATATGTTTATTGACAGAAATGGAGAGTCCACCATGAACTCTCCATATTTGTCAATAAACATATTACTCCCTACAGACTCACAAAACTCATTGAACTATATATCACTGTAAGTAGGATTAATTATCAACTAATAACTTGTTATAGAACACTCACCTTCTTTGTCCCCTGAGGAACCTAGAAGATTCCTCTCTGTTCTAAATGAAATTTTTATTAGCAAAAACTTCCTTGTTTTGGGTGACTATCCATCCTTTAATAAAATCTAGAATACATACACCTCCAATGTAGGATATCCCCAACAACTTAAGGGATATAAACAAAAATTCCCTTGAGCAGCTGGTAAACAAACCTACGAGAGGGCATAGTATTGTTCACCTGATTCTTACAAATATGGCACCTGTTGCACTTCTCATCTGGTATCTCCCTCTCCATTGATATATGAACATAAACCTATGACTATTTCCTTTGCCTCCCAAAATTCTTACAGCAAACCCCACTAAATTTAAGGACCACAAACATGCCAAACTTAACCTACTATATGATGGAATATCAAAATTCACTTATCTCTCTATGTAACTTCCCATACCTTAATACAGCAGCAAGCTTATTTAATGAATTCCACACCCATTTAGAAAAAATGCACAGAGCTAGAGGTCACTACCAGAACCAAGTATCATGTGAAATTTAAAACCAAACCACCCTGATGGTCCACTGCCATAAATTAACTATATAACCTACAGACTCTTGACACAACCCTTTTGGGATTTGTTAAGAACAGGTCCTGCCTACTTTATCTGGTTGTCTTCTGATGAAAAGTTACTAAAGCAATGGATGAAGGCAAAACGGTAAGCACCACATATTTAGATTTTGCCAAAGCATTTGGCACCATGTCACACACTGTTATTAAAGATAAACCCTCCCAGTTACATGACAATCTGTATGTAACTTGGAGAGAAAATGGCTCCCAAATACAACCCAGGAACTGTCCGAAACAAATAGCAGGTGCCTAAATGCCAAGAAGTGTATAGTCATATCCTTTGGTAAGCAAGACTCCCCTTGTTACTATCACATTGACAACACACCCTTGAGAATTGATCCTGTATATAGGAATCTCAAAACATATGCTGACAATGAGCTCTCCTTTGGTCACCATATATTCACTGTTGTAAAGAAGTCCTTTTTCATTACATAGCTTTCCCATCCACTGGTCCAGGTTTCTAAAAGTATTGTATCCAGGCCCAGGGATGTAATCTTTCCACTGTAGTCATTGAGTATAATGGCTTTTTTGGTATGTACCTGTGATAGCACTTGTCACAACTAAAATGACAGCAACACTTTTTCACTAAAAAATTAAGGGCCTAAAATTAAAAACTACGTAGACTGTCCCATCGCCTTGATCTCTCTTCTCAATATCATACAGCCTCTCCTATAGAGCTACCTGTGTCTCTCATATAGAGCTTTAGACCCTAGTCTGTAAAACCTATTGCACATTCACCAGTCCAATGAATCACATAAACATCTACTCAAGGGATCTCGATCCTTTTTGCAAAATGACTACAGAATACCGCTTCTATGGGACAGCCTTCCACTCCATATAATGACAAGTACATCTGTTAATCTTTTTAAATGTTGTTTGGATGACTGGATGGATAACCACATACCCCCTGTTTAACACCCCTTGTCCCTCATGGAAAGGGGAAACATGTAAATATGCCAACATATCCTTGTTCAGTCCATTTCTGGGTTATCTCTATGCAAAATGTAAATGCTAAAAACTACCATGGGAATGTAAGACTAGGCTTCTTAAGATTCTCACAGATCAATAGCCTAGTAAACACTTATAAATCTATGAAAAAAACTCCTAAAATTATTTGGTAAATCCAAAATCTATCTTCAAGGAAATTATCAGAAGCATTCCACCAAAATAAAATGAAAATCACCATCAGGTCCACCAAACAACCCATGAACTTCTAATGGTCTCTGAAACCAAACATAATTGAAAGCCTTCTTTAGCTATGTTAGAAAATTAAAAAATAATACCAACCACTACTCAGAACATATTCATATTCTGACCCAAGACACAATGCCAATACCATAGGTATATACAAGGGTCATAGATTAATAGGGCCTTTAAAAGTATAGCCAAGCATACCAATTGCTTCTGGCTAGTTTGAGTACTTTAGTTGTTATTTTAATGGGTACATGTAAGCTACAGCAAGACTTATAGGCTACTTCTGTCATTAGAAATATAGGTGTTAGGTTTCCTTGAATAAGGTTAAAGAAGAGCTTTGCTTCACTTGGATAGAAAGCTTGTTTCAGATAAGGGAGAATTCTCCAAGACACATGCCATTCCCTCCAATGAGTCCTATTTATGTTGCAAGCAAAGTTTTAATCCATAGATCAAGTAATTCTAATGATATTTGTTTTGCAGATACAAATGTACCATAAGAGTGGGATTCAAGGATTTCTTGTATGCCAAACATTGTTTCCTATAGACTGTTGAGAGGCAATCTGAGTATAGAGATAAGGCTTTGACGCAGTCTGCATAGGACATCCTGTTTATGGCCTCTATTCTTTATGTGTTGAACCTCTGTGAGCATTCCATTTGTTTTATATGCCTGGTTAGATACATACTGTAGGGGGCACTGCACTCTATGATGGGCCTGATGAGGGCCAAATACAGTGGAAAAATGAGTTCCTTGGACCAAGTTGCCATGCCCTTGCTTAGAAGTTGAGGAACATAGGATGATTTCCTTACTATCTTATTAACCCTTCATTTGACTAATGTGTGTCTATCTACATATGTACCCAAATTCCTAACTATTGATTTTACTCATGGGGGTGTAGTATTTGATGAGGTAATTTCTTAGGGTGGTTGACTTCCTAAAGGTAGTATAATGCATTTCTTGGCACTGACTTTTATGACATGGTTTTGGCCTTCTTGAAGGACTGAGACAGCTCTACCTCCACCTTTGGTCTCTGCCTGTGCATTAGCTGACCTGAATTTGTGAAGGCATTGTAGCCTTGCAATGCCAAGGTGCTCTCCAAGGCTATACCATTGCAAACAAATTTAGTGCTAGCTTTAACCCTCAGACTTTTCCTTAAAGTCTCAAATTATCTAAATCCCCTTGCTCCCCCAATTATCCCTACAGATCATTTACTGCAAATGCTAACCAAAAGCAAAAATGATTCCATCATGAGACGTGACAGTACACCTGGTTGCTTGCTTAATGGTATTAAACATGTCCTTGCAGACATACTCCTCAAACCATTTAACTTAAATTTAACTACTGTTTTTTTCATTGATGAGTGGTGGTCTGCAGTAGTGATGTCCGTCTACAAGGGTGGCCTTACAACCAATCTAAGTGACTACAGAATTTACAAGCAACTAATCAAATGTTTATTCATAAAGCTACAAATCTCTACAAATCTGATTCATTTACTTATAGAAAGAGATTATTAATAGCAACTGGGTGGTGGTAGAATATAGAAACGCACTTTGCAAAGGTCTTGCAAAATGGCCTTGGTGATGAAAACCTTCCATCAGCTCTATGTATTTACACTGTGGATGAAAATAAGACTGAAGATGTGATGAGAAATAATTGGTATGTTCTGGCAGGTAATTTCAGATCTGACAAGGGGATGCTCCCAAAACATGAAAATAATAGGGATTTTAAAGGATAATATTTTAAAGCATACTAAAGCCCTAAAAGGTACCATTTGATGCAGGCAAACAATGGGAAACTTACCAGTAAGTGTTTTACAAACTGTGAATACACGCAAGCACTATACTAAAACTGAACAAAGAGAAATGGTATTTGGAAGTAAATGCCATTTTGATTGTAACAGCAAAGGGGCAGTGTATCTTACAAGGTGAGGAGACGTGAAAAATACTTCAGTATATATTTGCCCTATAAAGCCCAAAAATGAAAATGTTTTAAATACAGTGCAACACCTTTTTCCTCATTATAGATACTGCCAGACTGGTACTCAATGTGGGGATTAGACACTAACACATAATTTAAGGGGATGAAGTGGCAAATAAAATTGAGCAAATCAGTCTCTGGGATAAAACATCATCATCTTTCGGCTGTTCCTGTTAGGGGTCGCCACAGCGGATCATCTGTTTCCATTTCTTCCTGTCCTCTGTATCTTGCTCTGTCTCACCAACCACCTGCATGTCCTCTTTCACCACATCCATAAACCTTATCTTAGGCCTTCCTCTTTTCTGCATACCTGGTAGCTTCATTCTTATCATCCTTTACGCAATATACTCAGCATCCCTCCTCAGCACATGTCCAAACCGACGTAATCTTGCCTCTCTGGCTTTGTCGCCATACCTTCCAACCTGGGCTGACCCTCTAATATACTTATTCCTAATCCTGTCCACCCTCATCACACCCAGTGCAAATCTTAACATCTTTAACTCTGCCACATCCAGCTCTAATTCCTGCCTTTTTGCCAGTGCCACTGTCTCCAACCCATATAACATAGCTGGTCTCACTACCCTCTTATATACCTTCCCTTTCACTCTTACTGGTACTAATCTGTCACAAATCCCTCCTGACACTCTTCTCCATCCACTCCATCCTACCTGTACTCTCTTCTTCACCTTTCTCCCACACTCACCATTACTCTGAACTATTGATCCCAAGTATTTAAACTTATCCACCTTCACCACCTCTATTCCTTGCATCCTCACCATTCCTCTATCTTCCCTCTCATTCACACACATATATTCTGTCTTAGTCCTGTTGACCTTCATTCCTCTTCTCTCTAGAGCATATCTCCATCTCTCCAGGGTCTCCTCCACCTGTTCCCTACTCTCACCACAGATCACAATGTCATCTGCAAACATCATAGTCCATGGGGACTCCTGTCTGATCTTGTCTGTCAACCTGTCCATCACCATTGCAAATAAGAAAGGGCTCAGAGCTGATCCTTGATGTAATCTCACCTCCACCTTAAACGCATCCGTCACTCCCACTGCAGACCTCACCACTGTTACACTACCCTCATACATATCCTGTACCACTCTTACATACTTCTCTGACACTCCCGACTTCCTCATACAATACCACAACTCCTCTCTAGGCACCCTGTCATATGCTTTCTCTAAGTCTACAAAAGCACAATGCAATTCCTTCTGACCTTCTCTGTACTTCTCCATCAACACTCTCAGAGCAAACATTGCATCTGTAGTGCTCTTTCCCGGCATGAAACCATACTGCTGATCACTAATCATCACGTCCTTTCTTAACCTAGCTTCCACTACTCTTTCCCATAACTTCATGCTGTGACTGATCAATTTAATCCCTCTGTAGTTACTACAGCTCTGCACATCACCCTTATTCTTAAAAATCGGTACCAAAACACTTTTTCTCCATTCCTCAGGCATCCTCTCACTTTCCAAAATTTCATTAAACAATCTGGTTAAAAACTCAACTGACATTTCACCTAAACACCTCCGTGCTTCCACAGGTATGTCATCTGGACCAACAGCCTTTCCATTCTTAATTCTCTTCATAGCTATCCTTACTTCCTCCTTGCTAATCCATTGCACGTCATGATTCACTATCCCCTCATCATCCAACCTTCTCTCCCTCTCATTCTCATCATTCATCAACCCCTCAAAGTACTCTTTCCATCTGCTCAACACACTCTCCTCGCTTGTAAGTATATTTCCCTCATTATCCTTTATCACCTTTACCTGCTGCACATCTTTCCTATCTCAGTCCCTCTGTCTAGCCAATCGGTACAGGTCCTTTTCTTCCTCCTTAGTGTCCAACCCTTTCATACAAATCTTCATATGCCTTATCCTTAGCCTTCATCACCTCTCTCTTTGCCATGCACCTCATCTCCTTATACTCCTGTCTACTTTCTTCATCTCTCTGACAATCCCACTTCTTCTTTGCCAACCTCTTTCTCTGTATACTCTCCTGTACTTCCTCATTCCACCACCATGTCTCCTTGTCGTCCTTCCTCTGTCCAGATGTCATACCAAGCACCTTTCTAGCCATCTCCCTTACTAGCTCTGCTGTAGTTACCCAGCTATTTGGTAACTCTTCACTGCCACCCACTGCCTGTCTTAACTCTTCCCTGAACTCCACCTCACAATTACCCTTTTTCAATTTCCACCATTTGATCATTGGTGCTGCCCTCACACTTCTCCTCCTCTTCTTGATCACCAACATCATCTTACAAACCACAATCCTATGCTGTCTAACTACACTTTCCCCGGTCACCACTTTACAGTCTCCAATCTCCTTCAGACTGGCCCTCCTACATAAGATATAATCCACCTATGTGCATCTTCCTCCACTCTTGTATGTCACCCTATACTCCTCCCTCTTTTTAAAATAGGTATTCACCACAGCCATGTCTATCCTTTTTTCAAAATCCACTACCATCTGACCGTCTGTATTCCTTTGTTTAACACCATACTTACCCATTACTTCCTCATCCCCTCTGTTCCCTTCATCAGCATGCCCAATGAAATCTGCTCCAATCACCACACTCTCACCCTTGGTTACAGTCATCACGACTTCATCCAACTCATTCCAAATTTTTTCTTTCTCGTCCATCGCACACCCAACTTGTGGAGCATATGCACTAACAACATTCATCATTACACCATCAATTTCCAGCTTCATAAACATCACTCTGTCCGACACTCTTTTCACCTCCAAAACACTCTTAGCATACTGTTCCTTCAGGATAACTCCTATGCCATTTCTCCTCCCATCCACACCATGATAAAACAATTTGAACCCACCTCCGATACACCTAGCCTTACTCCCATTCCATCTGGTCTCTTGTACACACAATATACCAACCTTCCTTTTCCTGCCTTCGGCCATGCCTTCCATCTCCTCCGGTCAACAATAGCTCAATTTCAGCCAGCACCCTGTTGGCTAACAGTACTGGTGGCAGCCGTTGTTAACCAGGGCCTCGATCGATCCGGTATGTAAATCTTTTCTGGTTTCTGCATGAATAATTTGGCCAAGTTTTACGCCTGATGCCTTTCCTGACGCAGCCCTCCCCATTTATCCGGGCTTGGGACCGGCACAACGAAATGCACTGGCTTGTGCATCCCCAGTGGCTGGGTTAGTCTCTGGGATAAAACAAAGTAATCAATATTAAGAGTGCAATAAAATATACACCAAGATTTTAGAATTTCTAAAACGCTAACGGAGTTCAAAATTTTTTTCCTCACTGGTCATTTTGAAATGCAATCATGTGGTTACAGTATATTTATTTGTGTGAGTTGTTGCAGTGTATGATGTTCTGACAAAGTCTACGTATGCATTTTACTGATCGCATTTGTTAACTGGTTAAATGCAGTGGTCTGAAGACCCTTTCTTAGGTATAACCCAGACCATAAGATGCATAGAATCAAACAAGGAGGAATATCAAAAAGCATAATCTTGAAAATGGGACAAAAGCAATAAATGTAAACATTCTAAAATCAAAGATCAAACAAGGAAAAGCACCTAGATTTGATAATAAATTATTAGATTAGTCAAAAACAATCCATCTGAAGTTTTTTTATCTGATTTTTTTTTTTTTGTTCAAAGATGTCCGTAGGCATTCCTTCCAAGATAAGTGACCAGTATGCTAAAACACAACAAAAGGCACATATAGGCATGAGAAAATATAAGAAAAGAGCCTGCGATGTTATATACTAGCTTGACATGCCATAAGGAGGAGATGAAATTATGAAAACTTGAAGCATTTTTAATGCTCAAAAATAAAAAAAAATCAGAAAAAAAGAAATGATCGTATGGCATCCTGTCTTTACTTTAGCTAAAAGGGAGAGCCGAATTATTCCACAATAAGGATTCATATTATCTCCATGATGATGACTTAACAGTGGTAGCTCCAGCTTCCTTTTCATCCTCTGGTACTATATGGACACAGGACCAAGCTGGCAACTCACAGGAAGACAGAGTACAAAAAAAGACCACATGGAACATAGATACATAAGTGAAGTTTGCCCTTCTTCATATATGCAAGTTAAATATTATTGTGACTTTCTAAGAATATGTCATGACCCTAACCTACTACAAAGTTTGCTTAGTTAGTGTTTTTTTCTTCTCATTTTAATCTATTTTTAACTGGATTAGCCAACTGTACAAACTGTCCCTTCTCGGGGACAATGTGAAAGCACTGTCTGGTTAACTGACTTACTCTGTGTAGTACAGTACACGATGGAGTTAAAACTCAAACTGTGTAACCATAACTACAGGAAGCAGTTCAGTAACAGTTCCAAGACTTAGCCTTCTGTGCTAACTGCCAGACTGATTCCTAGAAGGAGTCAGATATTCTGGCATGCATAAAGACTGTCCAGCCAGTGCTTAAGAACATTGCATTTGACTTTTCTTGATCTATGCAATGCATGCAGATGACCTTCCTTATTTTCATAGGTTCATAGTTGTTTACTAGGCTAATGGCCCTGGGGTGTTTCCAAGCCTAGCCCATAGAAGTGCCCTGGCATTGTGCTACCCATTGTGAGTTTCCAGTGCCTCTATCAAGTAGATACACTAGAGTGATCCCCGGAGTGAACTTTCTATTTCCCATCCACTTATCAAGATTTCTCTTGAAGAGGGCTCGTGAGGTGCTCTGCTTGACATGTATGGAAAGTCTTTTCCAGAGCATGGGCAGTCTCTGGGTTATGAACCTGTCCCTCCAGCATGTTCTGTTGATTGGGGTAATGAGGTTGAGGTCTCTGGAGCGTGTGGTGCAGAGGGATTGGGATTTCTTTAGATGTGGCATTTCTAACAGAGCTGGGTCAGACATGGCTTTGTAAGTCAAGTAGAGATCGCCTCTTAGTAGATGATATGAGACAGAATAGCTGGAGTTTTTTTGAGTCTGTCCATGTAGGACATGTGTTTAAGGCCTAGGATCCTCTTTGTGAGGTACTTTTGTGGCCTCTCCAGCTGTTGCCAGTGTCCAGTGAGGTACATGCCAAATGGGGCATTATAATCTATGATTGGTCTAATGAGGGAAGAGTAGTTTTTCTCAAACTTTCCTATCCTTTTCCTAATCAGACCACTGGTATCCATAATAAATGTTCCCTTACCAATATAAATATGCAAAGGTTAACTAACCAGGGCAATTTCTGATTACTTGAAAAAAGCATCTGACAGTTTAAATCTCTTACTTTTCATAAGTCATCTACACTTACTTGGAAACCTCATATCTACTAGTCACAAGGCAACAAATTATCTTAACAGAACTTTTATCATTATAAAATCACAAGGCAACCTTCACCCTTCTCAGTCAAAATTCAGGAGGTAATCACTACTGATGTACACTACCAGTCGGACTTCCCAAAGGCTAAGACTTTGGACTTTTACTGTTCATACAATTTATTCACTTCCTGTCTCCAGTATAAACATTTTTATAGTCAGATTACCTGGTCTTCTTTAACTATGGTGCTTCACTCAGCTGCATATATTTTCTGTAGGTGTTGAATGAAAATTACACATTTAAATGTCTTAACCTTCCAACATCTACTCTGGAATCATACAATACAAAGCTTGGGTAATGTAAAACAGAGATGCTTCAGTGTAGTATAAATATAGATGTACACACACACACACACACACACACACACACACACACACACACACACACACACACACACACACACAGATACATTCCTACACAAATATGCTGCCCTTGATGGCTATTTTAAGCCTAGCCAGTTTCCCTTTTTGTGCTCAAATTAACCTATCTATTTTGATTAGAGACTGGCCTTCCCCATCCTGTGGTCAGTAATTATTACTCCTAATTAGAATAACTGGAATCATACTATAGACAATTTGAAGGGACCCATTGATAAGATAAAGCATTTAGGCACTACCTCTGCCCATTACTAGTACATGGGGTGAACTGGGGTAAATTTTCTGTTTCTCATCCATAGATCCAAGTTGCACATGAATATGGATAGGGATGAACTTTGTTTAATGTGGATGGGGAGTCTGTTCTGGAGCAGTGCTATCCTCTGAAAGACATACCTTTCTCTCCAAACCACTATGTTGATGTTGCAGAAGAGGTTTAGATCCCTAGACAGAGTACTCCTGATGCCATTTAACTTACTGATGTGTAGTAAATCCATCAGTATTTGGTCAGAGGACGCCTTGTATGACAGACACAGGTAACCTCTTAGCAGTCTGTATAATACCAAGTAAAGTGACAGGGCTTTAAGTTGGTCCATGTAAGACATGTTGTT
Source organism: Protopterus annectens (assembly GCF_019279795.1). Taxonomy (NCBI): domain Eukaryota; kingdom Metazoa; phylum Chordata; order Ceratodontiformes; family Protopteridae; genus Protopterus; species Protopterus annectens. The sequence continues at coordinate 1,579,195,155 of NC_056741.1, read as the reverse complement.
TAGGCCTTGTATCCGTTTATTAAGGTCTCTCTGTAGGCATTCCAGTTGTTTCATGTGTCTGGACAGATACATGCCAAAGGGGGCATTATACTCAATGATTAGCCTAATGAGGGCTCAGTAAAGGGGGACAATAACATCTATAGTTTTAGACACAATCCCTTTGTTTATAAGCTGTGCAATATAGATGGAATTTTTTACAATAGACACATGTTGGTCACTGTTCACATATGTTCCCAAACCCTGAACAACTGGGTCAGCTCTTATGGGAAATAATATGTAAAATAAGTGGTACTGTTTAAAACTATACCCAAGATACCCTTCATACTACGGCTGCATAACACTATTTAGAACTATACCCAAGATACCCTTCATACAATGGCTGCATAATGCTGTTTAACTATACCCGAGATACCCTTCATACTACGGCTGCATAATACTCTTTAGAACTATACCTGCAATACTCTTCATACTACGGCTGCACAATATGAAGGGGACCTCCAGTGTAGTTTTGACAAATGAGTGACTCAAATCAAATTTCTTGTCTGTAAGTATATAATTAGTGCTCCCCAGACTGAAATAAATGCTGAGCTCAGCAGTGGCAACAGTACTGTGCAGGATTCTTTTAGACAATGCACTGAATTCCTGAGAAAAAGGATTCATTTAGTGGTGAAGGTGATATTGTACAGGTGTGTAGCATGACACTATTGTGGGTTTTAACATTAACAGAGGAGAGGGGAGAATGAATGAATCCTAATGGTGGTGAGTACAGCAGACTGTTTATCCTGCGAGTGTAACAATATAAAAATGGAGAACTGGGGAAAATAAGCTGCATAAACATGTATATGTCATGAGAACACAAACGTGCATACATTACCACTTATTTCCAAAGAGAATGTTGTCACAAATGTACACAATTCTGTGATGGCCCCTGCAGGCTTGCACTAATATTAGCATTGCTCAATCAGAAGATGCTTACAATAAGGTTGGGGAACAAGAGCTTATCACTGCAATACATACATTTGGAATTTATCCATTCATTTTATGGAGCTGGTGTGGTGTGTATGTAGGTATATACATATACACATACATACATACACACACACACTAATGACACTATCATTGTGCACAAGTAGTAAAACACAGTTGATGCCTGCGCTTAGGATATATATACTAACAAAAAAAAAGACACTAAAGCATCGAAAATTCAACTGATCACAAAAGGAAAACAAATACTTTCCTTTTGCAATCACTTAAACAAAGCACTGCAATGAAATTCCGAAACACTTTGAATACTAGCAGTGTAAAAGAACGAGTTTTTCTAAGATAAACTGTAGGGTTGGAGTTAGGGACAAGGGAAGTGTTAACACACACATTAATAAAGATGACCCTCTGTACGCTGATCCTAACTCTGCCCCTAGCACAACTCTACATCAAAATAAAAAGAAATTCCCTAACAGTACCACCAAATAAGACACAAACACAACGTACAACAGCCCACATGCACAAACCCTTACTCTAACCCTAACCTACAGACATACACTCTCTCATTCTTAATGTTGAAACTTTATGTGCATGTGATGATATCAGGTAGTGCCAGCTGTGCAGGGGAGAGAAGGGCAGTGCATATGTAACATATGCCAGCATAGCTAGCTGGAGTTTAGAACTATATTTAATTTGAATATGAAACTGATTTGTACAGATGCTTATGTTAAAAATGTATTTGCAAAGTTTCTTGTGTTAAAAATGTATTAAGAGTGGGTCTTGCTGAACAGAAAAAAATATTCATGCATGACAGACTGTATTATTGTAACTAATGAAATATATATATTTTAAAACAGGATACTGGAAGGGAAGGGGTTAAGCTCATCCCAGCTAACCTTAAGAAAAATAGCCTGAAATTAAATGACTTGGTTTAGGCAATAAAGATTGTATTCACAGGTCTGAATGCAGCCAGACATGCAATGTCTGTGAAAAGTCTGGAATGGGGTCCTGCTCTATTGTCCTTAGTGGTGAACTAATTGCTGCACTGGGGTGCCACAGAATAGCTTGTTAACTTCGGCAGGAAGGCTGGAAGTATTAGAATTGTTTTACAGTTTCCACACACTGTAATAAACCTTAGCTAAAGTTCTATGTGTGCATTGTGACACATCAGTGCCAGATCCTGGCTCCGCTTTTAGTGAGGGGATAGTGTGGAAACCACAGAGTGAGGTGACTAGATGTGATGCAATTCAGTAACCAGCACTGAAATTTTATTTGAATACTAGTGAGAGATGTGAGGTGTCAGAGAGAGTAGGGCATTGAATATGTAACATATGCCAGCATAGCTAGCTGGAGTGTAGAACTATATGTCATTTGAATATCAAACTAATTTGTACAGATGCTTGTGTTAAAAATGTATTTGTAAAGTTTCTTGTGTTAAAAATGTATTAACAGTGGGTTTTGCTGGATGGAAAAGAAATATACTTGTATGACAGATTGTATTGTTGTAACTGATGAAATGTATATATTTTAAAACAGGATACTGGAAGGGAAGGGGTTAAGCTCAGCCCAGCTAACCTTGAGAAAAATAGCCAGAAATTAAATGACTTGGTTTGGGCAATAACGATTGTATTTCACAGGTCTGAATGCAGCCAGAGATCCAATGTCTGTGAAAAGCCTGGAATGGGGTCTTGCTCTGTTGTCCTTAATGATGAACTAATTGCTACCCTGGGTGCCACAGAATAGCTTGTCAAATTCTACAGGAAGGCTGGAAGTGTTAGAATTGTTTTACAGTTTCCACAAGCTGTAATAAACCTTAGCTAAAGTTCTATGTGTGCACTGTGACACATCAGTACCAGATCCTGGCTCTGCTTTTAGTGAGGGGATAGTGTGGAAACCACAGAGTAAGGTGACCAGATGTGATGTCATTCAGTAGCCAGCACTGACATTTTATTTGAATACTAGTGAGAGATGTGAGGTGTGTACTTTGTTTTAGGAAATGAAAAGACACTCATCCACTTAATCTTGCCTTGCTCTAGTAAGTAACTACAGAACAGTAATTCTTCAGTCATTTAGAAAAATATAGTGAGATTAGCTAAATGTAGTTTTTTTCTGTCTGAGTCTTTCCATCTGTCTTGTTTTTTATATTTCCTGGGATTGAAACCCACTTACTGTAACTGCAAGTATTAACCTCAAGAATTCCTTCTTCTTTTTATCACCTCCAGCACTCGACAAAGAATGCTTTTGCTATAGTTCCACAACAGAACAATCTGCTGTTAAACAGAACTGGACCCATATATATGTGTGTGTGTGTCACACACACACACACACACACACACACACACACCGATCCTTTAACTAATTTCATATTTATAGCATTATGTAACACACACAAACTACATATACACACTACATATGTGCATACTATACATTGATAAATACACACAGAAATATAAATACCTATATACACACACTATTTGCTAAGTGGGGAAAAGCAATGATGCAGGTTAACTATTTTCAGGCTCAACCTAATGAAAACAGGTATGTATCAAATAATATCAATCATTATAAAACAAGTAAACCACTTGATCAATGTAGTTACAATTCACAAAGTATGGCTTACAGTACGGAAAGCAGTCATACATCAGCTGATGTCCACATAAGATGAAAAAAGGTATACAGCAGAAAGCAAATATACCATTATAAAATGAATTTCCAAAGTTCAGAAATTCTTTGTAGAGAATATCTGTGCATCTTGTTGTTGACTGAGAGGTTTGTGGAAGATAGAGAGCAGACATTTTTGGAGAGGGGGTGGAAATGAAAGGTTATATGGTTCCATTATTATGAGTTTTGTGGGTACAAGAGGTGGCTTTGAGTGGGAGAATAAGAGCAGATGTCCAAGTGAAAGAGTATTTATGTGATTGTTCCATTTTGGATGCATTTGCGGAATGTTTTATATAAAAAAGTATGGCCATCATTTGATTTGGGATGGAACCCAATTACCCAAACTTTAGAAATAAGGAAAGAGATTTGAGACAGATTTGGTACAGTTTAGCTGAATTTGTGGTGTTTGCAGGATTGGGGTAGACAATGAATGAGACTTTACAATATAAGGTGGAAATTGTGATTCATGAAGTTTGCTTGCAGAGTATAGATAAGTCTCGGTGTTAATGATTTAAAAATCAAAGTCCCCAGTTGGAGGCGGTGCTCCCTGTAGAATGAGTAGTCATTTGACTTGTTCTAATTTTGATGAAAAATTTACAAACCTACAGATAGTATTTGACAGTGTTTGAAGTATAATAAGATTTTTGTTCTGATATTAAAGTAGGGTGGCCAAATTATAGTTGTAGAAGTAGAACTCTATTTAAAATGTTCATATGCACATATTATATATAAAATATAATCCATGTTTATGTGCTACTGATACTAGTGTCCTAAAAGAAGTTGAAACACCCATAAGTCAACATCTTTTAATGCCAACATAAAAATCATCAAAACAATGCTGACACCCAACCGTGAATGCTTTCAGAAAGAACCTTGGAACATGAAGTAACAATGTTTTTTGCAGGGGGAAAGCCCCCTTGTACCCCCCACAACCCCTGCTAAAATTATTCTACCTTCAAGAGTGTGCAAAACTGGAGAAAGGCATACTTTCCCAGCCTCAGTGTTCTTGCACACCTGTCGACCACTGTTTATTCGACCAAAGTGTCAGCTACTGGTTCCTATAAATATACACATACATATGTACCTGACACATACATGTGTAACTATGTATGTGCATGCACATTAAGCACACTATATATGTAACTCAT
>NC_056741.1:1579042865-1579187865 GCF_019279795.1 Protopterus annectens | reverse complement strand
GAGTGAAATTAATCTTAATACTGATGGTAGTGTTTGACCAATCCACTAATGTTTTCGGAAGGGGCCGCAGTATCACAAAATAGATATAAGTACTCTCAAAGTTTAAAATATTCTTTAAAGGACCAACCCCAATGAAAAGTGTAAATGTACATAATAATAAATAATAAAAGAACATGAAAATATGAAATATCCATTTGAGGCAAACACCAGAGTTTGAATCACAGGAAATATTAAAATAACACAGATGAATACATTCACACAGATACAGAAAAACAGTACTTAACTAATCTCAATATACTTTCCTGACTGATCTAAAGATTTACTCTTCCCTGATCACTTACTAGAGCAAGGCAAGATGAAGTAGGTGATGGGTCTTTCTTTATCAGGTTCCAAAACCAGAGTGCCATGAGACTTCTCTCTCTCTCATCTAGTATTGAAACATCATTTTTGTCCTAGAGTACAGAATGACATTACAAACATCTGGGCATCTGACTTCTGTTTCCCATATTACCCTCATCACTAGAAACTACCAGGATTTAACAAATATGTGTTACAATATATATCTGGAGCTTTGCCAAAGTTTATTGCAGCATCTAGAAGATGTAAAACAATTTTAACACTTCTGCTCTTCCTACAGAGACTAACAAACCATACTGCTTACAGACGTTGCATCTCTGGCTTCATTCAAAACTGTGAGATAATTTCATATAGGTTAGCTAGGCTATCAAGCCTAGCTCTCCTATACATACCCTAGCAACAATTCCAATTCCCTGGGCTTTTTCCCACATTAGATCTTTATGGCTTAGGGCCATTAGTTTAATTTCAGAATATTTTTCAAAGTGAGGTGGATTGAGATTAACCTCTTCTCTTCCAGTATCCTTTGTTATCATACATACATTTCCACAGCTACAACAGTGCAGTCTGATATAAATTTATATTTCTTTTTTGTCCAGCAGGACACACTGTTGATATATTTTTAACCCATGCAGCTTTACAAATACATTTTTCAACATAAGCATCTATACAAATCAGTATGATATACAAATGATATATAATTCTTTACAAAATTCCAGCTAGCTGTGCTGACACATGTTACACATCCACTGCCCTACTTCTCCTGACATAGCTGGCAATACATCTCATTGTCACATCTCTCCCTCCTTTGAAGACTCAAGCTAGTTTTTCAAGTGACCATTGAGGAAACATTGCTAGAAACAAATCAGCCTGTCTGGGAATACATTAACCCATACCCTGTCTTTAGAACCCATCTGCATTGTTATTGCTGACCCCAGTACAGTGCTGCACTGTCATGTCATATGCCTGCAGACTTAGGCTGCACCTTAGTAACTTGGCATTTTGCTGGCTGGCTTGATGTAGGCATAGATTCCCCCTCAGACGTCTCCTGCCATCCACTGCCAATACTTATCACAAGGGCCTGCCTCCCTGTCATGGTAAGGCTTAATCATATTAACATGGAACAATTTGTGCCCCTGCCTCCTGCTTAGCAGCTCTGTCATGTACTTAACATCACTGACCTTCCTTACCCCTTTTAATGGTCCCTCCCAAGCTGCCAGCAGCTTATTGTATCTGACAGGAATGAAAACGATAACCTGCTGTCCCACAGCATACTCTTGGGCTCAAGCATTCCTGTCATACCAGACCTTTTTCTGCTGTTGGGCTCCTGCCATGTTCTCCTGGGCTAAGCCCATGAGCTCCTTAAGCCTTGTCCATGAGATTTAGGACATATGCCACAACAGACTCCTTGTGGGATTAACACTCACCCTTCCACTCATCAGGAATCAAATCTAAAGTGCCCCTCACCATATACCCATACAGAAATTCAAAGGGTGAAAAGCCTATGGATTTCTGGGGTACCCCTCTATATGCAAACCGCAGAGTGGGAAAATATGTGTCCCACTCTCTCTTAAACTGTTCTGTAAATGCCCATAGCATGATCTTTAGTGTAGAGTTTAAACTTTGACACTAGACCATTAGTCTGGCAATGATAAAGGTGATCTTTAGGTGCTTCACCCCATAACATTTCCACAGACAAGCCAGCAGGTCTGACATGAAATGTGCACCTCTGTCAGTCAGTATTACTCTCGGGAAACCTACACTGCTAAAACTCTAACAAAGCATTTGCCACATTCCCTGCCTCGATGGAGGACAGAGTTACTGCCTCAGGGTACCTAGTAGCATAATCTACTAATGCCAGGATATACTTCTTCCTTGTGGAACTTGAGGTACTCAGAGGCCTTACAGTATCCATAGCTACCCTCTGAAACAGCTCCTCAGTCACAGGCAAAGGCATCAAAGAAGCCTTGACCTTGTCTCCTGCCTTGCCTACTTTTTTGCACTGCTCACAGGTCTTGCAGTACCCTGTTACATCTGTTACACTCCCAAGACAGTAAAATTTCTGTATAATATGTCTCTTGGTACGCTTTAAGCCCATATGACCTGCAAAAGGAATGTCATGGGCTATAGCTAGAAGTGTCATATGGTAGGCTCTAGGCACTACCAACTGCTGTATTACCTCACCCTTTAGCCCTCACAAAGGGGTCCACTCCCTATACAGTAACCCTTTGTTCCAGTATGCAGACTCCCATTTTCTTTGAGGAACAGGTGCCTCCCTAGCTACCTCCATCAAGCCTTAGTGTAGAGTCTGACAGCTGAGCCTGTCTCAACTCTATCTTTGTGACCCTTCCTAGCTCCCTTTTCACAGGAAGCCTGGTATTCTCTGACAGTTATTCCTCACTGTCAGCCTGGGTACTACAACTCTCCTCTGCCCTTGCAGTCACTCTGTCCAGGGGAACATCAATACCTACCAGCAGCTTTGACTCACCTTCATGCTCACTACTACAGGTTACCTCCCTCCCTGATACAGCCACCTCACCAGCCATGGCTTCAGGTGTGGGGTCTGTCTGGGTCTCAACCAGGCTAACAGATCCACATGCTTGTCTCCAAGCCAGACTGCATGTAACTGCATGCACACAAGGTACTGCATTATCATAATCATTCCCTATCAAGACATCTGCATGGATATCCTCAAATATACCTACTTGCTTGCTTCCTTTTCCAACCTCCCAGTCAAGAAGATGAACCCTGGTCAAAGGCATTTGAAATGGAGTCCCTCCTAAAGCTCTGAATGGAGTAGACTGCCCAAGCAAGTACTGCTTCTTTTTAACCACTGCAGGCTTCACAATTCTTATGTCATAGGCTTTGTCTCTCTTAGCAGTGGCCTGTTTTCCATCCACTAAGATCAGACATAAACTCTGGTGATAGTTTGGAACCTCTGTTGTCTCCAGGCAGCTTACCACTGGCATACTGTTATTCCCACTTGCTGGTTCCCCACCTTGCCTCTGTGTAAATCTATATGGTACATGGCCCACTGGTTACATTTAAAACTGGCTACATTTAAAACATTTGGCCCTTGATCTTGGCCATGTACCTGAACTAGTGACTTCCCCTGTTATTGGTGGACTCTGTTTGGGTGGTTCAACACAAGCATCTGTATAAATCAGTATGATATACAAATGACATATAGTTCTTTACAAAATTCCAGCTAGCTGTACTGGCATAGGTTATGGGTCTATATCACATCGTCAAACTTACTATTTATCGAATACCTCTTCGTTGAACTCACTTTGTCGAACCCCCTTTTGTCAAATGATCATTTTAGTGAATAGTTTCAAATAGTAAGTTCGATGATGTGATATAGACAGTATGTTACACATCCACTGCCCTACTCCTCCTGCCATAACTGACAATATCTCACATCATCACACACACCACCACAAAAAATAATAATAATAACAATAATAAAATCCAGCAGCACCTGCAGGAGGAAGGTAAAACTGGCATCAAGCATCTCATTATCCAACAAAGTGACCACATCTGCCTTTGTCAGGGAGCATTCCAGGAAAGAAGTTGCATTAGTAATCACAACCAAATGAAACACCTAGTATGTGTAACAAGTTCCTGTTGTCTGCATGTTTCATTATACAACCACTAAACATAATGCATCTTAACACTGGATTTCTAATTTATCTGCAAATGATTCATTGCATACCTAATAATGCACCATCTTATACAGTTTACATTCCAGTTACGTACAACATCCTTGTATTGTTGCAATGAACTATCTCAGTAGCTTGAAATATTATTTTAGGAGAAAACAAACTACATTGTTTCATCATTAATACTGTGCACATTTCTAATACTACTACCAACTAGCAAACACATATATAAAAAAACACACCATACCAAATGCTATTAAAGAATACACAGTAATGGGCAGGTTAAAAACAACATTACTGCTATCTGAATATGAACTTGTCCACTACCCACAGTGCCTATACAGTTAGAACTCCATATACAGAATAACAAGCTTTCATGGTTATCCCATTCAATACTTTAATTAGTGTTGTAAAATGGGGAACTCAAAAATCAACAATTCTGCAGTCTAAATGTTTACATACCTAGTAACCCAAGCATCTCTGCAACTTTTAATCCACCTGTAAGTAGCATCCTGCATAAGCATGTTGTAGCATTCTATATTTTACTGAGTTATAGTGCCCTATACATGTTGTTGTGTCTTTCGTCTTTTCCCTGTTAGGGGTCGCCACAGCAGAACTCCGGTCCGCTAATGATTGGCAGTAGATTTTTACGTGCCGAGTTGCCAGCTCTGATGCACAACCTTCAACAAAGGTACGCCCATTCTGTCTCCACACAGAAGACACTCTAGCTGAGAATTGAATGGGACAATGTCTTACTGTGAGGCGACAATGCTACCGCAGCACCACCACTATACATCCAAGTTAAAAATTGCTATAACTGTTAAGAAACTTTTGGCAACCTGAAAAGCTTCTTAAAAAAAAATGGACACCAAGTTCCCTTCCTAGCTAGTGCTCTTCATATACTTAGTACTTTTGCCCTCCAGTGGTTACAAAAAGTAATAACATGCTAGCAATGGTGAAATCCAAGTGCATTATTGCTGCCTTGTGGTGGTACTTAAAAATAATGACATCCATTTAACCACTAATGTTCATCTTCCTTGTCAGAGCATCATGCCGATGCTTAAATGGGATGTAAAAAATGGTAGTTACAGGAAAAATAATATATATATATATATATATATATATATATATATATATATATATATAGATATAGACACACACACATTTTAACAACATAAGAGGTTACTAGGCTACTGGGCATGGGACCCTTACAAGCCTAGCCAAAAGTATAAAAAAGAAACCTCAGTCAGCACCTGTTGTCCTTGTCAATGACGGACACAGGTGGAACCCCTGGAACAAATTTGTGGTTTCCCATCCATTCATCAAGGTTGCGCTTGAAGAGGGTCAGCAAGGTACTCTGTTTGACATGTATGGCAAGTCAATTCTAAAGACGAGGCAGCCTCTGAGAGACAAACCTGTCTCTCCAGCAGGTTTTGTTAATGTCACATATTAGATTTAAGCCTTTCGATCGGGTACTACGCAAGAAGTTAGACTTGTGGATATGAAGCATCTCTAGTAGAACTAGAGTCTGAGATTTCCTTATAGGGAAGACACAGATTACCTCTGAGCAATCTGTATCATACCGAGTAGAGTGATAGTGATTTGAGCCTGTCCACATAGGACAGACAAACTAAATATAAACTCCTATGCAACTTATGGGATAACAAACTGGGTCATGGAGAAAACCCAAACAATATGGACTGCTTACACTCTCTTCCCTAAAAGCCTTTTACTAGTAGAGTCCTTTAGGGTTCATCACTATAGCTGTTCCTGTTTACTATCTAGTTCTCTGAAAAGATGATGTCAAGGGTCTTTGGCTAACAATATTTGCTGATGATTGCAAGCTCACAACTATTACAGCTGTTCATAACAATCATAAATCTTATAAGCAGGTCCTACAAACAATTGGTGTGAAGATCATTGTCTTACTAAATGCTAAAAAGTGTGGTAGCAATTATTTTGGTAAACATGATCAGGCATGCATTTACCACATAAATTGGAACAACCACTGACACAAATCTACGTATAGAGGATAAAAAACAACAGGAACCAGCCCCAACAGCTCGAGCAAGACGTATTCTAAACAGAAATATGCTCACGGATAAAAACACTGAAAGTTTATTTGCACGTAGTAAAATCCAAAGTTACACAAATCACTGGTTAAGCGCTTTCATCTGAGTATCTCAGATTTCATCAGAACCAGATAACAAACTTTTTACTACCCTTTTAAACTCAATTTGGCGCCAAGAAACATATAATTTCTTAAAGGTACATTTCTCATTCTAATTCCAAAAATATTGCATATACAAGAAAATGTCAAAAATGCCAGCTATATATGTGCAAAAATGCATGTTAGGAAAAATAAATAAATAAATAGGCAAATAAATAGATAAATAAATAAATAAATAAATATCTTGATATCTTAATAACTTAATGATAAAATTCATAAGCATGATAAAATATTATCCAATATTCAGTAAAGTTAAAGAGTTAAAAAACTGTGTTGTAAGTGGTAATATACTAAAATTTGATACAAGTCACTAGGATACACATGAAAAACTCTATAAAATACTATATAAGGTAGTCAAGTGGAACCATATAATAAAATATATTAAACTAAAATCTTAAAACTGACAACTGTAAAGGTATAGTGAAGACCTTAGACTGTAAAAGTTAACCCCGGTCCAAAATTAAAAATGGCTTAATGCTAATAAAATCATTAAGACCGGGGGAAGTGGTGGCATCACAATATATTTGCCATTCACTTTCTTTATATGCAAGCCATGTCTTCCAATTGCCACGATATGCTGATTGTTCCACCTGATCTATAATCATAAATTTGAAAGTGTGATCGTCACCCTTGTCAAGAACATGTCTGCTAAGGGCATTTTTTGTATCTTTTTTCTTTATTTTATAAAGGTGTTCGTAGATCCTTGTTTTAAATTTTCTCTCTGTCTTGCCTATACAGTAGGCAGGACAGATAGAACAACAAGCCAGGTACACCACCCTCTGGCTGTTGCAATTCCCTGTAATACTCCAACATTTAGTTCTCGTCACGTTAATCAGTCTGACCATACCCTTTTCATTAATATTTGTACACTGCTTACAGGTTCCACACTTTTTTGTTGATCTTCTTGACTTCTTTGCCCTGTTGTGGGAGCTAACCTCCAAAAGTTTTTTCAAATTTAAAGCAGTTTTGTAAGTACAAATTGGATTGTTCCCTATATTGTCTAAGATATTGTCAGATGTGTTCAACAATTCCCAATGCCTTTTCACAATTTCTTTCACAAGGTTAGAATATGGACTAAACATAATGATACACACTATTCTGTCGGTGTAAGAATTTTTCTTTTTGTTTTCCTCTAGTGGTTGACCCAACAGGGGCTTGTATCTCGTACCCCAGTTGTTTTTCACAAATGTAGCCACATTTTTCACCATTCTTTTTGGATATTTTCTATCCAAGAACATATGTGAAATAGTTTCTACTTCTTTTTCCATATTTTCTTTGGAAGATGACATCCTTGCTGCCCGAATGTATTGTCCCTTGAGCACATTTCTAAAAATGTGCTGGGGGTGACAACTACCAAATTCTATATAGTCGTTTGAAAATGTGGATTTTCTGTATATTTTTGAAGCAAATCCACCAGGGGTTGTACTTATAAAAGTGTCTAAGTAGGCAATACCTATTTTATCCATCTTGTAGGTAAATCTTAAAAAATTAGTGCTAGAATTGATATAATCAATGAATCTCCTAATGTCTTCAGCAGGGCCCTTCCAAATGATAAAAAGATCGTCCAAATACCTGGAATATAGGGAAATATTTTTGAAAAATTCACTGGGAAACAAAAACTGGTTTTCCCATTCAAGCATGACCAGATTTGCGAAAATGGGGGCACAAGAAGCCCCCGTAGCCACTCCTCTGGTCTGCCTGAAAAACTCTCCTTCAAATTGGATGTAGTTATGGTCAAGTATTAGGGCCATCATATCCAAAATTAGACTAATTTTGTCCCAACTCAACCCTGAATATTTTTTCAAGCTGTTTTCAAAAAACTCCAAACCTGTTACACAGGGAATACAAGAAAACAAATCTTGGACATCAATTGTAAGAAAAACCATATCCTCAGACCATACATCAGACGTAAATCTACTCAAAAATTCCCAAGAGTCTTTGACCAAATGGGGAACCATATTGTAAATATGTTTGGTCCACTGGTCAATTACTACACCCATATTGTAAGTTTCAGAATGAGACCCAGAAATAATAGGTCTAAAGGGTGGTGACTCTATAGATTTATGAATTTTTGGAATTCCAAAAATACTAGCGACTCTTGGAAATTCAGTTCTCAAAAAATTGTAAATTTCATTGGTGACACGGTTGTCCAACAAATATTCTTCTATTATTAAATCAATCCTATGATGACCTATATTGATCTGGTTTAACGACACTTCTTCATAATTCCCTGAAGTGAATAGAATATCATGAATTGCTTTGATATAGTCCTCTGTATCGAAAATGATAATGCCCCCTCCCTTGTCTGGTTTCATGAGTCTTATATTTTTGTTGTTAATCACATTTTCCATACATTCTCTCTCCCCCTGGGTTAAATTATCCTCAAAAGGGGCATTTAAATTCTCCCTATTGTGTATGTTCTTATGTAGTCTATATATATATATATATATATATAGATTCTAGTTTAAGATATTTTATTATATGGTTCCACTTGACTACCTTATATAGCATTTTATAGAGTTTTTCATGTGTATCCTAGTGACTTGTATCAAATTTTAGTATATTACCACTTACAACACAGTTTTTTATCTCTTTAACTTTACTGAATATTGGATAATATTTTATCATGCTTATGAATTTTATCATTAAGTTATTAAGATATCAAGATATTTATTTATTTATTTATTTATTTATTTGCCTATTTATTTATTTATTTTTCCTAACATGCATTTTTGCACATATATAGCTGGCATTTTTGACATTTTCTTGTATATGCAATATTTTTGGAATTAGAATGAGAAATGTACCTTTAAGAAATTATATGTTTCTTGGCACCAAATTGAGTTTAAAAGGGTAGTAAAAAGTTTGTTATCTGGTTCTGATGAAATCTGAGATACTCAGATGAAAGCGCTTAACCAGTGATTTGTGTAACTTTGGATTTTACTACGTGCAAATAAACTTTCAGTGTTTTTATCCGTGAGCATATTTCTGTTTAGAATGCGTCTTGCTCGAGCTGTTGGGGCTGGTTCCTGTTGTTTTTTATCCTCTATTTACCACATAAATGACACCTCCTCAAAATCAGTTCAGTTGTTTGTGGCCTGGGCTCCTTTCCAGACAATGAGGTATCCTTCAACCAGCATATACCTATGGTCATTAAATAATCCTACCTAGTACAGCTGAATAGCAAATATATAGCTTCTAACTTTAATGATGCTATTATCTTACTCTATTCCTCCCTTACTGGGCCCATAATAAAACAACATGCCCCCTTCTTTAAGTATCTGTCTAGACACAGGAACTAATCTGAAAGACTCTTGACAATTCCGTATTAATAAAATCTGGGTCTTAACTTCCACTACCTATATGAAATGTCTTAAAGTTTTTTCTCAATTTTTTTCTGTCTCATAAATATGCCTACTGGGTGACCTTTGCTTAGACTACAAGGATTCAAATGACCCTATCCTGCTCAGTGTAGTGCATGTTCACCAAACATGTAACACCACTAATATCTGCATGAGAAAGAAATCTTCACCATAATGTAAACAATAAATTACTGGCAGGATGGATATCAATCCCAAAACATTCCTTTTCTGTGGAAAAGACAACTACTTTGTGTTAAGATAACATCCTAACTGTCTTCAAACACATCCTTGATGCATGAGTGGGTAACAGTAAATACACTCCTGACCTGACTTCACAAGTCCTTAAGAAAAGGGATATCAAGTTGTAGGGATTGTACATGCTAAGCTACAGAAGATCTTTATGATCAACTTCCTAGTAAAAACGTATGCACCTATATATTAGCATATGCTTACACAGTGCATTCCTTTCTTGTTAACATTTGCTATTACTGAAATGTAGACCAAGTCTCAGTTTGCATGAGAAAAGTCTGACCCACACAGAATGTACCAAGTATGCAGTGTACTATATTAACCAAAAGTCTGACCCACACAGAATGTACCAAGTACACAGTATACCATATTAACCACCTCCAGCTATGCTACAAGTAATCAGCTGTCTGATTTCATGTATTTTGGCTTTGTTTTGAGACACCAAACATTTGTTTGACATATGTAATTATAATACACTTTCCTCAGGGCTGTGACGTTACAAGTCTGGACTCTAAAGCCATTTATAATAAGAAAATATCTTACTGATTATTTTTCCCTTTTTATTTGAAAGTTGACAATTCTCCTGCAAATCTCTGCTAAAGAATTTATCAGAGTGTTTTGCCTCAATGCTTTCTAATAACTTACTTCATCTTTTTCTTGTTTATTTTGTTGATTTTACCTATCACCCGGGGGAGGGGTTCTACTTTGAAACATTGAAACCCATATAACTGAACATCATTTTCCCCGAATGAAAATTGTGAAAACTGAAATTCCTGAATGGCAAAGTTTTCCCATGGTAAGTAAATATTTGCCCAACATGCCCTTTTCTCCACTGTAGTGTGATCCCTGAGTTGGTATATATAGCTAGAGGGGGTGTGGGGGACACATCCCCCCACAGTGGGGATATGGGGGCATAGACCACCACCTAGGCAACTAGGTGGGTTTTACTTACTTCATTTTGTGTTTTGTGTAAGTTTGGGCATGTATTTACTTACTCTGGGAAAACTTCACCATTCTGCAACTTCAGTTTTCACAATTTTCATTTCAGGAAAATGAGGTTTAGTTTTATGGGCTTTGATGTTTCATAGTATATCCCCCCTTGGATGAGTCTGAAAACAGTCCAGATGGATCAGTAGTCTAACTCAGACAACAAATAAAAATAAATTAAAATAAAAAAATGAAATATTGTTCTCATATGTTGGCACAACCCATAACTGATGTATCTGTGAAGTAATCACTCTTTAAGAATTACATTTTAATAAAGCTGACCTGGATGTTTCATCAGCATACAGATTTGCTAAATGAATACTTGTCCTCTGATATCTGCTACTTCTGAATCTGTTTATGAAGTCCACAGCTATGTGTCTGCAATCTTATTCATTGCTACAAACTCTTTTAACTCATTACAAGGGAAGCTTAGGAATAGTTTTAATAATCTATCTTGGATGGCAACTTCTGGCTTACATTTTGAAGTTTCTTAATACTTTTTGGTAAATGGATGTCTGTAAGGTTCTATCTAAAGGTTTGATCAAATGTACTTTAAGGGACTCAACAGCAAGAAAGTCAGGTTTTTGAGAAAGTCATGTGTTATCTATTTATTATTGTTCAACTGTGGCATGTATACATTTAAAAATTCTAATTCACCACTCCAAAGCAACTGTAATGAAAAAAAAATCTTCATGTCTCAATTTTGATTAATGATGACATTGCTGGCTAATATTGTTAAAAACAAATTTCAAGCACTATAAATATTCTGCAATGAAACTAACTGACATTGGTGCTGTTTTCTGATATATATATATATATATATATATATATATATATATATATATATATATATATATATACACACCCTGCTAACAATATATTCCAGTTCTGAGACTGCAATACAGTGAGGAAATGGATGAGTTTCCACATTGCACCGTACTGCAATCTCCATACGGTATGTCGAGCTTATATAAGCGAATGCTTAGTACATTTGCTGATATAAAGTTTTGAACACTGAGATGTTCAGCAAGACGGACATTCGAATATCATAGTTTCAAATTGTCCATCTTCATCTCGGTTTGAAAAATTGATAGTAAACCATATATGTATATATATATATATATATATATATATATATATATAGAGCGAGAGAGAGAGAGAGAAAGATTAGTATTTATTTATATTTTATCTTGGTTTATCTGTTAAACATTCTCACATTTTTAACTGTTTCTTAACATTCTTTGCTAACTTATTAGGGAGATTTATTGTTACTTTGTACGTTAGATAATTGTTTGTTTGTGTCTTTCGGCTTTTCCCAGTTAGGGGTCACTACAGCGGAACTCCAGTCCGCTAATGATTGGTAGTTGATTTTTACGTGCGGAGTTATCAGCCTTGACTCACAACCTTCAACAAAGGTACGCCCATTCACGCATGTTTCCATGCAGAAGAAGCTTTAGCTGAGAATCGAACCGGACAGCATCTTTACTGTGAGGGGACAACACTACCGCAGCACCACCACCGCGGATATATACGTTAGATAATTATATTCTTAATAATTTTAGGTTACTTTGTTAGCTTCATACAATTCAGGAGATAGTTTGCTAAGTGTCTTATAGAGAAGTTACCTTATTTTCTGACTGGGATTAAGTGGTTTGATGGTTCTGTTTTCTGTTTTGGTAAACCTAAACCTTGGTTATAACACTTAAAACATACGTAACATATTATACACACAAAACTTTATTTTTTCATCAGCCCTTCTGGTTTTACAGGTTTAGCTTCCAAACAGGTTGACTAGTTACATTATTTCACTTCCAATCATCTCACTTTAGAACCATTCAGGTTCAGGCACATTCATGCAGGATTAACTTCATGACAGTTTTTTAATTAATTCATTCCGTAAACATAACTTTGTTCTGCACATACTTGTAAGTGTAAAAAACACATGATTCAGCTGTTTTAAATTCATATGGTGTATTTCTGATGGCTTCACATATAAGAGTACATTTGTTTTCAAATGGGACACTTCTCTTGAGTGCACTGTTACACATTCAAACTAACCCCTGGGTTCTCAAAAGCTTGCATGGCATGCATGATTACTGTAAGAGGAAATTTTGCCAATATGGCGGCCGAGCAATCCACGTATTTGCTCATTTGACGTGCGCGAGCAAGCTCTAGCACTAGTGCTGCACGTTTCCAGCCCCCGCATGCAAATTACCCCATTTGCAGGTGAAAAACATGCAAATGAAGTAAATCTGCCATCCAGGAAGCAGGAATCAGGATGTGCAGGACTAGTGTAATATGCAGAAATGTACTTGGTTAGTTCTGAGTATGGTACTGCAAAATCCAAAACGGGGACATGACAGCCCCAAATAAAGGCTGCATATCATTGAGGAAGCATATCAATGGCCAAGTAGAAGGCCATTGGCATTGGAAACAATGCAAAATGTACAAAATACAACTTTTATTATTGTCTGCCGATCACGGCTGTTGAAGCATAGGCCATTGAAGCATAGGGCAGCGGTGCACAAATGGGTTCGGTGGGCAAATAAGAAAATAAACCTAAAAAAAGGAGTCTAACTAAAATCAGTATTCTGCCATGCAAGTCAGTGACAGGCAAAAGACAACCTGGTCAGTGAAAAGTGGTTGCTAAGGAGGGAGGCACAGTGTGACACATGTAACTATGCATTAGCAGTCAATCCTATGCAAATGAGGGCAAGGATAGTGAATTCCGGTTTTCCCCAGCATGTGAGGCAGGTCCCAACAGTGTAAGAGTATGAATAGCTGAGTGCAAGACTAGGAGGTAGGTGACATCATGGGTGGGTGTGCCAGGCATACTGTCAGTGGACTGGAGCCCTGTGGCTCGGGATTGCACCCAGCTATCACAGCGAAGCCAGAGGGTGTGTCTAAACCTGCCCAACACATATGACAAAGTGTAAGTGGGTGTGCGCGCCACGCAATGGGATCTACAGGAAGATAAAAGAAGGGAAACCAGGAAATAGCAGCAGTGTGCACATTGGAGTGCACCAATTGCATGGCGCGCCCCTGGGTTGAAACAGAAGGGCAATGGGAAAGGAAAGCAGCAGTAGGAAGGTAATCAAGGGATACTAGATTTGTTGCCAGGTGAAACGTATCGAACCAACAAATTACACAGGCAGCAGACCAGCCCAGCCCAGAATGCCACTATAAACTATGCAAACACCTACCCCTCTGGTTTTTCCCACACCCTCCACCACTGGTGTAAACAAGCGGGGAACTTTTAACACTCACAACAGCAAAATGTTATGGCTGTATTAGCTATCATACAACTTGTGGAAGAGGCTGAGGGTAGTGAGGATGTGAATGCTGCCAACCAACCCACAGTGAGGAGACGGAGAAGAGTGTACAGACCCATGGTAACCTACCAAGGGCTACATGAGCTGGAGATAGTGGAGCGCTATAGGGTGGACAGGGACCTCCTACAGCAAATTGTTGAGCTGTGCCAGCCATGCCTGACACACAGAATTAACAGAGGGGAACCCATCCCAGTGGAAACGGAGGTATGTGTAGGCCTAAGAATACTAGCTACAGGTACCTTCCAAAGGCCAACTGGGGAAGGAGATCTCATAGGCATCAGCATCCAGGGTACTCCACCATTTCCTGGATGCCATGGCAGCACATATTGGTGCGCACATATATTTCCCCCTCACCCGTGAGGCGTTGACCAGCAATATGCTTCTCTTCCACCAAATAGCAGAATACCCTGAGGTAGTGGGTGCAATAGATTGCAGACACATACGCATTAAAGCAAAACTCAGTGAGCAGGATAGAGTCTACATCAACAGCAAGGGCTTCCCATCCATCAACTGCAAGGTCATGTGCGATGCCCAGGGCATAATACTGAATGTGTGTGCTGGCTGCCCTGGAAGTTATCCCGATTCCACATCTGGCATCTGATGCAGCTGTACCAGAAATTTGCCAATGGGAACATCCCACACGGTCACCTAGTGGGGGATGCTGGATACGCACTGGAGCTGTGGCTCATGACACCCATCAGAAATGCACACATACCCAAACACGAACTCCATAATGAGCCACACGCACAAACAAGAATCATAATGATTGTGTTTGGGATGCTCAAGTCCTGGTTCCAGTGCCTGAACATATCCGATGGAGCCTTACAGTACTCACCAACTACATGTATCCAAATCATCCTTCTATGTGCCATGCTGCACAATATGATCCTGTGGAAACAGCTGCAGCAGGAACAGCAAGGGGCAGGGCCACATAGCCCCCCACCAATGCCAAGGCCTGCACAGGCACAGAGTGCCTCGGAGGAGGAACAACCTGAGCCTGCCCCAGTAGACAGAAGGATGTGTGCCCAGTATGCCCTGGCCCTGGCAAAGAGGCAACACATAGCACATACTCTGACATGGGAGGGACCCAGGGACAAACACCTCTCTCTGACTCTCACATACAGTAAAAGGGATGCCAGACATTACACTACCTGTGCCTAACTATGTGTAGGCAGTGTACTATGTGCATCTGACATAGGCAGCCCTGCAGCACCACCCTCAATACTGGGACACCTACAAGATAAGGGACTCACACATTCCAGTCAGGAGGGTGGGGTCACATACCCAACAACAGTCACAGCCAGCAGGACAGGTGTAGACAAACACAAACAAATGCTGTACTATGGCCTCTGAATGAGGGGTATGGGTAACCCCCCCCCCCAGGCCTACATAAACAGATTACAGCAGGCCAGGTAGTGGGATGTCAGTTGTGATGGCTAGGAAGTCAGAAACTAATGTGTATGCAATCAAAAGATAAGAATGGTAGCACACCAGTATGGCTTAGCCAGCACGATAGGTAAGACTACTGATTGAAATGGACTACAGGATATACCAGTACAGTCCTAGCAAATGTGTACAAGTGTCAGGTCTGCCTCCCCACCCTTCATAGAAATATAGTAACAGTCAGGTGCACCCCCCCCATCCTGTGTAGAAACATAGAAATAGTCAGGTGTCCCCCACTATGCAGACATGTTGCAACAGTCAATGCCAAATGATCGATGGATACCCTGCAGACACAGCATGCTACCTGTTGGTGTACAACACAAAGGTCAGCAGTGCAGTACAAACCAATGGACATGATCCACATATGCAAAACAGACAGCCTTACTGGGCATGCTCACACACTTAGAGAAATGAAGGCAACGTCAGTCATCAACATACTGAAAGGTCATACTGGGCATGCTCACACACTTAAACACATGAAGGCCATGTATGCAAACACCAGTGGACCAGACACATCCGGTGGTTGCAATTGTTAGTGCAGACACATGTCAGTATGCACCACTCATGCCTTGCACATACAGTGGATAGGAATACAGACATATAAGTAAGGACAACACACCATAATAAGCCAAAGGTAGATGAATACAGATGTGTGGAAGAGGGTGACTGTGACAAGATGCCATCCATGCCTGTCCCACCCAGCACACAGCAAAAGGGCCCCAAACACATCAGGTGCAGATGTTACACACACTGCAGTTACTAGCGGCCAGTACCTGTCAGCACCACAGACTATGTGGTCCACGTGCCAGCTGTGCAACATGGCTGTACAAGGATGTAGTCATCTAGTAGCCATATACACATACCTGTGACATATGACCCCATGTATGGCCGCATGTGGCATGTCACCCCTACATGAATGGGTTATAGGTCATGCACACACCGCCCACCCTATAGCGCTACCCTGACAAGCCTGCTGATGTCACCCACCTAGAAATACACCTCTGGGAAGGCTGTAGCCCAGTAATCTCTGTAGTGCATCCCGTAACTGGGTACTGCTGTAGTATGATAAACTAGTTAGGTAGGAGTTTCAACCCCAAACCTGGCAACTGTGTGTCTGTGTTTGTGTGCATGTCTGACTGTGTAGAGAGCAATGCTTTTTAGGCTACTCGCACCCCTTACAATTCAAATACCCACCTTTGGCAAGGCTGCTGATGTCATGCACCTAGAAATACACCTCTGGGATGATTGTAGCCCTGTAATCTCTGTAGCACATCCAGTAACAGTGTATGGCCATAGTGTGATTAAGGAGTTAGTTGGGAGTTCTAACCCCAGACCTGCCAACTATGTGTATGCGTGCATGTCTGACTGTGTAGAGAGCAATGCTTTTAGGGTACTCACACCCCTTACATTTCACATACTGCTGCATTGTGAATTAGAACTGTGGTAGGGCTCCATCCCCACACATGGCAGTTCTGGATGTATTGTGTGTGTCACTGTCTGTGTAGGGAGCAATGCATTTTAGGCTAGTCTCTCACAGTCATTTTCAAATGCCCTACTTTGGCAATCCTGCTGATGTCAGTCATTGTGAAATACACTTTTGGGGAAGGACTACTCCAATAATATATATGGTGCGTACTATAACTGCGTAGTGTTGTAGTGTAATAAACTAGTTAGGCAGGGGTTCTTCTCCCAAACATGACAGGTGTGCATCTGTGTGTATGTATGTGTGTGTGTGTCTGTGTGTGTTTGCAACCTGTATCCTGTCTAGAGGTGGCTTTGACTGTGTGACACCTGTGGCCAATGTGGACCGGGTTTTCATATTTCTTATATGGTGGCCATACTATAGATCACAATGTCCACCATACACGGATAACAGATGTGATATGGCTGAGAGGCTGGGGTGCAAAGCCATACCCAGACATGTGAAATCAAGGCCAGGCAATCACAGTTAGCAACCCCAATATTACCCAGAGCACACTCTCAACCCATGTGTCATACACACACACACATGTCTAGGTAACAGCCAATATGTGGGTAGTACACTGCATATTGGCCACTGATAGTAACTATGGAGTGACAGCAGTAGGCCACAGAGGGAATGTCACCCTGTCCATCTGTCCAATATGCATGTAAGTGCACCTCCCCCATGTTCCCCAATAGACACCTGCACCACCTGTGGTGCCATCACATGTGACCCACAATGGACATACCATGCCTGACAACATGCCCTGTATGGACAGATGCCACTAACACCAGGGAATGCTGATAGCATGCCCTCAATGTAGGTGCAGGGTAAAGCTGCTGGCCATTACCATTTCCTGCCACAGGTGGGCAGGACTGGCACATCTGATGATAATCTGTGTTTACAACATGGACTGGACACCCCAGGTACAGTTCCACATGTCACTGTAAATGCATGTGGGAGGTGTGCACATCCCAGAAGTCATCCATCTAATGTTTGAAGGAACACAGACATGGTAAGTGATGCACAGCATTGGCCACACACAATAGTCACCCAGGTGACTGGATGGGGGATACAGTACCCACCAATGTGGGCAAATGCAGACACTACATCCCTGAGCCACAATGCAGACCATCATCATGTGGCCTGATGCCAAGGTATACCTATCATCTAGCCTTGGACAGCTGTCTGGTGTAGTTGAACACCATACACCTGTACAAACATGCACCCATGCATGTCAGTGCTGGCACCCTGTGTGTTTGTGTGTGTGTTGCATGCTGTCGATGTTCACAACAACACTCCCTAAAACCCCCATGGGCATATTGAAGCATGCTGTCTGATGTCAGACACCTTCCCATACCCTTCACCCATACAGCCCCCATATGACCTGTGTGGTGCATTGGATACCTGCACAGTGATGTGATGTGGCAATCCCACAACCGATGAGTTGTACACCTGGTCCTGCCACATGTGTCAATGTGTGTGTGTCCTTGTGAGAGTGTGGCTGTGTTGACTCTGGTACCTGTTTATGCTGACAGGCACGTGTATGTCACCTACCATACAGCTGCTGTATCCCTGTTGCAGATGTCACTCACCATCACATATCTGTTCTGAGTG
Source organism: Protopterus annectens (assembly GCF_019279795.1). Lineage (NCBI taxonomy): Eukaryota > Metazoa > Chordata > Ceratodontiformes > Protopteridae > Protopterus > Protopterus annectens. The sequence continues at coordinate 1,579,169,167 of NC_056741.1, read as the reverse complement.
CTCCACAACAGGTAACCAATGTGGCGCATCCAATAATTGCATCAAACTGTGCTAGCACTACATAGTTGTCAGGGTTTGACACTTTGTGTTGGTAGGTGTGTGACACAAACATGCTTCAGTTTTACCCTCCCACCCCTCTCTGACATGTATTTGCCTCTGTCTGCATCCCCCCACCCTATCTCTGGTGGATGTGGAGACCTACACCTGCTTTGCTTAGGCAGCAGCATGTGTATTGTAAGTGATGCCCATGATCAGCTGATGGCCTCGGCACGAATCACAGCCCTCCCCTAGCTGATTGCATGTGAAACAGCTGTGGTAACATTCCCATAGCCAATTGTATGGAAACACACTCCAATACCTAGGAACATCATGGTGGTGTTGGCCCTTTTCATTCACTGTGAGCAGGAACTAGATCTGGCATATGGCAAACAGCATCTTGGATTGGGGTGTACCTCTAACAACATACACTGTGGAAACAGTGCAGCAAACAGGAAGGGGTTGTGCCTGACTTGACTACAGACTGTAAGTGCCGCTATACTGCATTTGGAGTAATGTTGCGTTAACAGTGTTTGTGTGGATATGGCTGTTGTATATGTCTCAATACCTGCCATGTCAGTTCCATGTTTATGGGGGATCCCCATCTGCAGGGTCATCTGCAGCCTGGGCAGTGTTGTGTCCATGGTTGCATGTGTCACCCACTGAGCATCTAGCTGTGGACTGCAGAAGGTAGTGTGAGGACTGCAGTCAGTAGATGGAGAAAGCCATGATAGTCACAGACATCATATCCCTCAAAGGACATATGTTGCAACAACCCTGTAACAACAGTAAATGTATGCGATTATCACAGCAACATATCAATATTGGCCCTGTGAATGTGCTTCCAGCCACACCTCTGTCAACCTTTGTACATATGTCGTGCATGAAGTGATGCATATGTGCTGTACACCATAATTTGAGGCATCATACCTGAGAACAAGCCACTGATATATCTGACTGCTACACTTTATGTACAGTAGGGGTTACATTACATGACATTACCTGCACATTCTGTGGATGTTCGTGCATTACTGAGGTCTGTGTACCTATGGTGAATGTCGACAGTGTGTGTAGTGTTGATATGTACCTTTGCCTGTGTACAGACTGTGGTAGATGACATTGTTCTAGTTCCCCTACTATCAGGTGTTACATGCTGCCCCACTGTATGGTACTGTATTGACGTATATGTTTGTAAGGCCATAAACACACATGTCCCATACCACAGACAGCCATCAGACCAAACTGTGTAGCAAGCCAGTATATGTAGGGTCAGTCAGTGAGTGCCACATATGAGGATGGTGTAGAACACATAGTCCATATACTGTAAAACCATGATAGCTAACCATATGTGGCTGTGGCTGTGTTCACATTGGTTGTGGATATGCACTTTCACACAGGTGTATCTTACCCTGTGCTCTGATATGCCTGTTGAACCTGCTTTATATGCAGGTACATGTGCATTCCCCCTTAGGAGATATAGGCCAGTGTTGAGCCAGTCTGCCTGCAGCCTGCACAGTGCATTGTGAAATGCTTAGCAGCTGTATACTTACCCAGTGGGATGTCATGTGCAGATACTAGCCAGAGGTCCCACTGCCGGGCCTCCCTTAACAGTCATGTATGTCAGACAGGGCAGTGGGATGCAGTGCAGATGTATGTCAATGCTTATTGGGTAGTATGTGGCCATGGCATCCCTGTACCAGTGGTCATACCGTGTCAGGCCAGACAGGAGTGTGTGAATGCATGACCTATGGTGGACATCATATACCAGTCGTTATGTGTTATTCCCATCTACATGGCCGTCTACATCCATATTGTCAGGCATGGTACACATGTGTAGCACTAAGAGCTTATGTGTATACCTCAGGACTATATAGACTGTGTCAGACCTTCCACATATATTGGCCAATATCTCTGCTGCAGTCCACCGTGGCATTACGTGCTAGCAGCCGTCCTGTACAATGATGTCCTTAGGATGTCTGGGAGGGTGGCTTAATGGCTAAGGTATTTGCCTTACAAACACAAGGTGCAGGGTTTGAGTCTCACAAGGGATAATTGGCTAGGCTTAAAATGGCTCGGAAGGGCAGTTAGCTTAGTACTAAAACTATTATAATAATGCTACACATGTTATAAGCAGATGTGACCTCCCACACACACCATGTCTGTGAAGACAATCCCAATGACAGTAGCAATAGTCTACTAGTATACCTACTATACATACCTGACATCCCCTGCAACTATGACATTGGGAACATACGGACCGGGGTTGGCCTGCACTTCATGTCCAGGACATATGGTGGGAATATATGTACATATACTTATCCAGATAGCCAGATATACATGATTACACATGTGTACTACACCCAGTTAACACTGTCATGGCAACCACCTACTACAGATCCCCACATCATGTGTGCGTGGTCCCATTACATCTCCTGTGTAATGGACATCCGTCCTGTGTGTGGGCAGCAATGCTACTGACAGCAGGTAGCAATACTCCTTACAGGAGAACCAGCACACTCAGGGCAGCCACATATTTGTAGGAGGATCAGGAACTACAGACAGACTGTGAGTAGAGTTGTGTTATGCTTTGTATAGTACTGGTGTTACAGGGTGTGGGTGTACATACTAGTTTGCCATGGAATGCAGTCCATCTGCATAGCACACAACTGTGGGCCTATCCTCATGCCAGCCAGAGCTATGCCTATCATGTCTTGTCTGTCCATCACACAGGTCTTGTGTCAGATATTACACTGGCAGTGTGTGTGTGTTGCGTGTTATCAGTACATGGCTACATCCATGACCGTCTCTACCCTCAATTCCCTGACTAAGGGTATGTTACAGACTATCATGTAACACCAGCACCTTGCATAGTGTATGACAACAGTTGTTCACATATGTGCCTGTATTCCAACCTCTGTCCATCACCTACATACCAAGCTTTGCACATATGCCATGATGTCAGTGGTTGATCCATAGTGGGCTGGGAGTACAACACACTGCCAGTGTGCCATCAGTCCACTGCCATTGTATCCCCCACACATACGGTGGGGCTGGGGCCATATATGTGTGGGCGTCACCTACACAATACATGTGTGCCCTTATGTACTGCCGAGGCCAGTGTATGTAACAGTGGTATATGGCCCTGTATTACTGAGTTGAAGGGGGAGCACCATAAATGACCTAGGCTGCTACAAAATGTGGGGGTATCAGGGCTGAGCTGCCTTAACGTAGCTGGATGTACAGTACCAAATACTTCACCTATATATACATTACTGACATGGATCTGTGTAAAGCAGGAATACTGCCCCCTGCCATACAAACTGTTCTGTTTGTTGGTGTGCTCGTGATTGTGTCAGTTATGCCATGTTATGTAGCAGTTACAACCCATGTGGTCATATGATGTCTATACCACCTACTGAGTTTGTACAGTGTGTAGATAGAGACTTCTGAACTACACACCTGCATTACATACTGTTGATTGTTAGGTATCCTGTGGCCCAATGTGTCTGTCCTATTGTACAATGTGAATGGCTTGGCCTGGACAGCAACAGCTGTGAACCTTTCCAGACTACTGTATTACTTTTACTGATCCACAGTAGCATCACTCCATTGATATAGTTGTCAGTGTCTGAGCGGCTATATGGCATGGCATGTAGAACTGTAATAGTACACAATTAAAGGTTTCCATGTCTGTAAACCTGTGGGTGGTGTTTTACCTATGACATCTCTGTGGGTGTATGTCACAGGCAACGATTGTCATTTGTATGGGTGGCACATACAGTATCCAGTCATTCAGGGGTCAACTGTAGGCATAGTGGCTGTTTCATATTATGTGCACCTTCCACTTACGTATCTTACTATACATATAATTCAGGGTGTATGTGTAGTCACATGTATATATGTGTGTATATATATATATATATATATATATATATATATATATATATATATATACATATATATACCTGTATCTGCATATCTGTGTCTGTGTATCTATATCCTGGGAATGTTGATGGCTTCTACATAATACATTCCCCATGCGAGCCAGACTGTACTGAGTGATATGTTACCAATACTAGCCTGACATCATACAGGTGGGTTGTAGTGCAGGTAACATCGTGTGCCCATGTTGTCACAGGCCCTGGTTATGGGATCTCCAACACTTGGTAGTGTATTGCAGGGCAGACGTGTTTGTCTGGGGGGGGAATGCCTATTTGTATAACACCTATAGTGTGTGGGGCCTCTCAACCCCATTAATGGTGCATGAGAACATATGTGTCGTTTGTGAATCTGCCATTGCTGTCTACAGATGTATAGCCATATATACCTATATATATATATATCTACTAATGTATATATAACTATGTCTGTATATACCTACATAGATATATATCTGCGTACACATATGTAACTCGCTGTGTATATGTAGATATATAGGTGTAGACACATATATGTGTTGATGTAGGCATTTCCATGTATATATGCTTATATATATATATATATATATATATATATATATATATATATATATATATATATATATGTATATAGTGTCAGAAATATATATATGTACAGTTGTATATATGATGGATCTGTGTAGATATGTATATTTGTACACAGACATACATCTTGATGTTGGTATACATTCTCTGTACTGTTGCATGACTGGACTGGATGATATGTTTCTGAAATCATCAGATATATGTGTATCCACTATGGCTTAGTGGTGCATCACCTTGTCTATGGTGTGCAGTGTCCTGGGTTTGAGCCCTGCAGGAGCTGGTAGCTGGGCAGAATACGGCCCGTTGGATACAGTGTGCTGAAGGCACTTTTGAGCAGTTGTACGCGGGTTTGCGTGGGGGTAAGCTACATGGGTTAAGCAATATAGAAGCCAAATGAGTGTATGACACTGTCACCGGAAGGTCCATGTTCTGCCCAGCAACACAGTAAACAGTGCCTGCAAGGCTCGAACCCAGGACTCAACACAACATAGACAACATGAATTACCACTAAGCCATGAAAGATATATATACATCTGATGGCTCCAGAAACATGACATCTAGCACAATCAGTCAACAGTACAGTAAGTGTACTCTAACATCTAGAGGTATGTGTGTACATAATATATATACATCTCTCGGTATAGTTGTATATAACCCACTCTCTCTATGCATACATCTACACAAATCTGTCTACATATATATGTCAAGATATAGCTATATCTACAGCAGAATATATATATATATATATATATATATATATATATATATATGTGTGTATATATATATATATATATATATATGTGTGTGTGTGTGTGTATACAGATGTATATCAACTGATATCATAGAGGACATGACAAAGATATATATGAACATGGGGAATTGGGGGCCTCAAGCAACACATGTCTCACATGTGGTGACATCCCCCCTGCAATACATTACCAACTGTTGCAAATGCCATAACCAGGACCTGACAATACATGGGCACAAGATGTTAACAGTAGGCCATCCCACCTGCATTTTATGACACGCGGGTATTGATAACATATCATGCTGTATGGTCTGTCTACCATAGTGAATGTACAGTGTGTAAGCAATGAATGGTCCTATGATACCTATACTCACATACATGTATGCAGATACTCATATGCAGATATATATGTATACATATGTATAGATATGTATGTGACGACACAGGCACACACAGAGGTATGTCTAAGAAGATACATGAGAGGCTGCACACCATACTGAACTGCCAGTATCCCTACAGTTGCATGCTCATCTGATGAACATTGTATGAGTCAGCCCATACCACAGACAAGTGTTGCCTGATCCATATACCCACAGAGATGTCAATAGATGTAACACAACAGACAGGTTGATATACATAGGGAAGGTTCAGTTGTGTACTATCACAGCTGTATATGCCATGTCATATAGCTGATTATGCTCTGACATACATACAAACAGAGTAGTGCAACACACAAATATATCCTTTAGGACAGTAGTCCAAAAGCATCACATCTGTTGGTGACCATGCCAAGGCATTCAGATAATCCAACAGAAAAGACTGACGTGGCCACAGCATAACAAACTATACACAGTATATCATGCAGATGTACAGGCCAGTCGCATCTAAATACAGTCTGCATGCAATCCCTAGGGTGATAATACCTGAGTTGACACTAGGGGTGGTATCTGTCACATAATGCATAGCTGTAATCATCACAATAACACTGATGGCAGTCAGCAGTAGGCCAGCAGTGTTCACAAGGTGGAATGTATTATAATGTACATCCGCATACCGTAGGGAAGCTTACTACTGGTGGTCCTCACATGTTGTAACACCCTGGGATACTTGTGGTGCATATCCCCAATACACTGCCTGAGAGGGGGTATAGCACACTGTTACATACACTGACCTCAAGACTGCAGAGGTGCACACATGTTGTGCAAATGAAGCCCACATATATATGGCATATGGGCTGTGCACCATTAGTTATTAACAGCATACCCGATAACCTGCCAGTCTAGATGACAGACTGCTGGACATGTTGTGTGCAGTAGGGGCTGTGTCCATGGACATTACCAGGACATTATGTGTATGTGTGTACAGTACTATGGTCAGTGTATGTATGGCAGGGGTCTGCGGCCTTCACTATCCAAATAGACATGCCTGACCCCTCAACCACCAAAGTAATGTCACCAGGCGGCACAGCAGCTATCCAACACCTACAATGAAGATAGCATAGCATATACGGTCCCTATATAGTAATACTACATATAATATAACCATGTGTATAACAACAATACCTAACATATGTCCATACCTGTGTTCCTGTGTTGGGATGGCAGGGTCTCTCTGAGTGTGTGTGTGTGTGTGTGTGTGTGTGTGTGTGTGTGTGTGTGTGTGTGTGTGTGTGGGTGGGTGTGCTCATTAATCCTCACAGGTACAAGGACCCACTATTGCAGGGCTGAAGAGACGCCTGTGGCTCCAGATCCACAGGCTGCAGACCCCTGGGTTAGGATGATTGACGACTGCATGTGTGTTGCACTTACGACACATGGACTCTGTACAGACTGTGGTAGACGCCATTCTTCTCCGTCCATTTCTTTCTGATGTTACATGCCACTCCAGTGGTAACCTTGTGTATCATATGTGGCTGTGGCTGCATTGCCATTGGATGTGGGTATGCATTTACTCACAGGTGTCTGCTATGCTGTGCTGTGACCTGCATGTCGACCCTGCTATACTCGCAGGTACATGTGTATTCCCCCATACAATATGTATTCTGGAGTTGTGGCAGTCTGCCTGTAGTTCGCACAGTGCTTTGTGACATGCCTATCAGCCTACTGTAAATACCTAGTGAGCTGTTATGTCCAGATATTTGCAGGACATACTGCTGCCAGGCCAGCATACCTGTTGTGTATTGCTGACAAAGCTGTGGTATGCTGTACAGATGTATGTCATTCTCTACTGGGTAGTATGTGGACAGGTGAACTCAGCAGCACCAGGTAGTTTGTGTCTGGACAGACTGGCTTGTGTGCGTGCATACACTGTGTGGGCATGTGTACCCCAGTATTGTGATATACCCATGTACATGGCTAGTAATGACTACATTAGGAGGCGTGGTCCACATGTCATGCATGAAGGACTGACCACAGAGTGCCACACTGTCCACATATAGTGGTCATATCCCTGCTGTAGTCCACAGCATCATTACTGTGCTAACAGTGGTTCTGTACTATGCTGCCCCTAGGACGTCAGTCTGTAGGCAATGGTGCACATGTCTACAGCAGATGCAAACTCCCACACCCAACATGTCTGTTAAGACAGCCCTATGACAGTGGCAACAGTGTACATATATACCCACAATACATCTGTGATATCCCCTTGCACTACAGTGCTGGGACTATTGGTACTGAGGTCAGACTCTACTCCATGTACCAGACATATAGTAAACTGATATGTGTGTACATATATCCACATATCTATGTAGATATATACACATATACATATCCACATACATATATGACCATATGCATATCCACATGCATACATATATGGGGGTATATACATATATATATATATATATATATATATATATACATATTAATACCACACATATACATACACACAGCACTGACTTCAACAAGTGGCTATGCATCTGCTGTAATTCATAGGGGAGCCATTATCTATCTGCCTGTGGCGACATGATGTACAGACCACAATGCTCTGGCAGGATGGACTGCACGTGTTGCCCCTGGAATTCAGGTTACTGGCTACACCTCCTGGCAACCCCATAATGCCTACTCTAGGCAGGGTTCAAAGGGAAAATCCACCACTGTACCAGATGCAAGCATGCAAAACTGCCAGTAATGCGATTCAGTGTTGGACGTCTAAACCTAAACAGGCGCTCTCCGGAGCCACACATACAAATGGGGAACATCGATATCTGTGCAGTACCTGAGACCTGGTGCAATGCTCCAGAGAGCACACCTGTAATACCTGGTTAAAACCCTTATCACACGTCGGGCAACAAACCAAGGCCACAACCCTACAACTGGAAGAGTGTCCATATTCACCAAGGTCATTCACACCTCCAGCCTAGTGTCAAACACAATGCATCTGGGAATCACCAAATGCAACTGACACTATGTAAGACTGCAATCCAGATTGCAGCTGCCTACTGATCCCCCTCCATGGTCCAAGGTTCTCACTACACTGTTATACACATAATGGAGAATATTAAGATACAATCAAACACCATAATACTGGTTGATTCCAAGTACTCTGCCATTAACTGGGAAATCACCCCATGTACCACCACCCTTTACCAACAGTTCCGGAAACACATACAGTCCAAACCCCTGGATCAACTAGTCCATTGTCCAGCCAGGGTCTCCAATATCATAGACCTGGTCATTCCCAACATGGGTGTCAGATGCCCCACACCAATGGCCACCCCTCATAGGCCAGGACTGACCATTAAGTAATCATCAGTGACATCCACATCCCACACCCACCCACCAGTAAGGATCCTCCATGAATACCCTCTGCAAAGCCTACACCATGCTACTCAAGCCAGACATGACAAACCTCATGACACCCATGGAGATGGGAGCTGAACATGCAACTGGTGATTCCTACATTAAGGCAGTGTGTGGGCACACCCACTCATGCATGCATTGCGCCATCCCACATAGACCCAAAACACTGTCCTCCAAACAAGGAAGCCAGTCTTGTGCTCCACTGCCATGAACAGTCTATACAACCGAAGGAAGACACTGTTGCAGTTAACAGGATAATCCCAAAATGGAAACTGCTCCCTTACCAGTCTCAGTAAGAAGATGCTATCCCTCGGAAACCACCACAGCTTGTTACATAAATGTTATTGCCATAGATTCCAAAGACAACCAGATGGCATTCTATAGTTATGTCCAGGATCTATACCGCAATGCTCAGAATTACTCTGTGCTACAACAGATTGGCATTAAATATACTGATTCAAAGGAGTGTCCCAATATCTGGGCAGACCGGGTTAGTGCCACATTCAGCCTCCCTCACCCCGTACAGGGCACATCTCAGTAACAAAAGGTTGCCAAATACCAGTAATCATGACCACACAAGTGGATTCCACCGACTCCACTGCTAGGAATACAGCAGCCATGGGACCAGATGACATCTCGGGCTGTGGAGTACATGAACTACTACATAACCCTGCATCTCACCTAAGTGCCATGTGTCATCATAGCCTTACCTCAGGCGTCTATCTCATTGAGTGGCGCACAGCTACAGTTATCACACTCCACAAGGGGGAATCCACCTTGGATCCTGGGAACTACCGTCCCATCAGTCTGATGAGCCTAATCTGCAAGGGCATGGAATGCATTATCATGCAACTCATTAACAAAGAAATTGGCAACCAGTAAACACTGGACTCCACTCTGGTTGGGCTCATGCAGGGCCGATCTTGTCTCCTGACCCTGTTTGACTACTGTGATTCAGTCCCCAGAACTGTGGAGGAGTGTAAGGTGGTGCACACAGCCTATCTGGACCCCGCCAAGGCCTTCAACAACATTGCCCACTCTACAGACATAGTTAAACATGCAGAGCTGGCCATAAACACCTGTGTCACTCGATGGGTTGCCAAATGACTTACCGATGGAACCCAGACTGTAAACGTAGCCATGTCCGATTCCTGCTCCAGACAATTGACTAATTTGTGTACGTCAGGGTCGGTCCTGGCACACCCGTTGTTTGCCATCTACTCCCCTGCAGTACAGGCCTACACTACTGAACTCTGGATGACAAAGTTAACAGATGGCCGCAAACTGGGAGCCATTATTGGATCTCCAAATGATGTGGATATTCTACAACATGGCTTTATAGACACAGATGCTTGGTGCCAGAGCCATGGGCTCAAGCATAATGGCATGTAATGTATAGTTATCCACATTGGACATACCATGTACCCATGAAGTACCATATAGGTGTCAGTAAACTAAACACCGACAGTGTGCTGACAAACATAGGGACACAGGTGGACAGTGGTCTCACCTTCATTAACCACATAGCCATGACAGTAAGGAAATCCTCCTATGTGGCACTCCTCATCACCAAGGGCTTTACATCTAGAGAAAAGGGGGTACATGTCCCACTGTTATCATCCCTCATTACACCCTTTATAGAGTACAATGCCCCATTTGGCATGTACCTTGCAGGACAGCTGCAACAGCTGGGAAGGCAGTGGAAATACCTCACTATATGAATCACAGCCATCAAACAGATGGCCTATGCTGACCATCTGGACATTCTCCAGCTATACTCTGTGGCATACTGTCTACACAGATGCTATGTCAAACTCTGGGAAATGCCAACTGTAATGTGTATATACTGCCATGTACAGTACATGTCTATGTGCTCTCATTACTATAGCAGAGAGTATTGAGTGTCATGTATGGGACACACAAGTATATGAGGCCTGCACAGCACTGTTATCCATGTGATTGTGTGACATGCAGGGGTAGCAACCCAGGGTATGTGCTGTCACACATGCATGCAGTGTAACATGGCAGTAGTATTGTCGACAGTGCTTTCCCGGGGAAGTGTGCAGTGATAACATTACTACTGACAACAAGCACACCTGCAGGCATAGCTGCACTCTGAGGGCTCACTGTCGTGTACCTGGTGTGTGGGCTGTGTCACCATATATATGCCCTACTGGATGATACTCAGACATGTGGAATGTAACTGTGGAGTACCGTTGGCACAGCACATGTTAGTGAGGGCTTACAACATGTAGTAATGGCATACTCATTTTTGTCAAACAGCCATCTGTTGACACATTCATCCTACCTCATAGCTATTCACCAAATTGGTGTCTGTCAGTCCCTCTACAGATGTGCAGATGGCAGGTCTCCAGCTGGGATACGTACAGGCAACCTAAGCTTGATAGACACCAACATGTGTGGCCAGCTGTGTACTACTTGTCACATATAGGGGACATCACCCTGTATGGGCCACATGCCACCGGTACCTACACTACACTACCACAGCCAAATGAACATGCTTGGGTACAGGTCTCCATCACAGACACTAACCACGTACTGTATGACATGTTGCATACATGTCAACTGGATCACCTCAGTGGTCATGTGTAGAAGGAACCCAGAGGATTGGCTGATGCATGTCACTCTCACCCTGCCAGTCACTAATGTGGTGTCTGTCAATACATTGCTTGCTGGCACATGGCAGATGGCATGATACCAATGTACACACACCTCTACACATCCAGTCCCTCCATGGACAACAGCTAGGTACACAGCTATGACCACCTGCAGCAATGCACCACAGTTTTGACACGTGTACATTTGCATTACTGAGGATAGCATTGTTTGTGTGTTAGTACACCTGTAGTTGGGAAGTCCATGACTGGCTTCACAACCACCACCGCTCCCACTGCCATAGTCAGATGTGGCCGGTGCTGTATTGGGCATGTCATGTAGCCTGTTACACTCCTCTCCCTAACAACTACATATGCCTTGCAGTACCAGCATAACAGTGTTGTACAAATGGGTCGGTAGGCATGGGAATCCCATTGAGGTCTGCCATGTGTGTGTATGTGTGCATGTCTGCATATCTGTAGGGTACACCATTCTGAGGCCACATACTCCTATTACAATACACATCGCCACACATAAGTACATATGTTGTTGTCGCTCATAGGTGTGGCAATGCAATGCAACACCCTACTATGCCTGTGGCATGTACAGCACATGCATATCCCTGTGGTACCACTTTTGTGATACACAATGGGTTGTTTTGGCATCATGGCCAATGTGTGACAGTGGGTATGTCAGAGTATCAAGATGGGTTCCAGTGTGTACAATATCCAGTGTGGGATGTGGGTGCTGTGTACACTGTATTTACATCATGGTACACCTGGTATATGGCCCACGTGCCACTCTCTGGTGGCCACTGTAACCATCACCCATACAGGTAACAGATAAAAGGATAGAGCCCAGTTACACGTGCTTTGTGCAGCCTACCTGTAACACATTAGACACATGGACTAGTTAGTTAGCAACAATACAACCAGGTCTCTAAGATGTGTGTCTACTTGTTATTTGTCAGTCAATGTGTATATGATGGTATGACACATATTCTCCATATACAAACATTACATCCCCCATTACCATATTGTACATGTCTGTGGATGGTCTGCATGTAACATGTGACCTGGTACACACCTCACCCTACAGATGGTGTTGTGTGTGCAATGACAGCCACACAGTTCAGTAACACTACATACCTGGGTAGGGGTCTAGACACAGTGTCGCCAAGTAAGGATGTGTGTATGTGGATGGGTTGACATAAGGATGCAGATTATACCTGTATCAGCAGGCCACCAGTCATTTTTGCATGGGAAATAACTGTTATACATACCTGTGGCATGTGTGCAACTGTACACCAGATATGTCATGGCCATGGTGTCACCACACTGACATACACTTGTGGAATATGACTGCAGACCATCCTCCCGCTGACACATGTATGCCTACAGCACAAATGGATAACTGTGTGGGTATAACAATCAGTTTTACCAACAGGTGAGATGCATCATAGCTGCATGGCTACACTACCTGACATGTATGCATTACACATTACCCCTGATAACATCTTACACTGCAGTACATTGCAGCACTCTATTACAGTCACCGTGTGCATCAGAACCATATTAGCCTATCGCTGCATCGATGTTATGGATGACAGGGATGTGGCACAGGTATCATCATATGCACAGGGTGTATGAAATTCATCATAGCTGCATGGCTACACTACCTGACAGGTATGCATTACACATTACCCCTAATTACATTCTACACTGCAGTTCATTGCAGCACGCTGTTACAGTCACCATGTACATCAGAACCATATTAGCCTGTCCCTTCATCGATGTTATGGATGACAGGGATGTGACACAGGTATCGTCATATGCACAAGGTGTGTTGCTGGTGTGCCAGAGGCTGAGGGTGGTCCAAACATGTGTCACTATGTGTGTGGGTGAGGGGTATGGTTCTTTGATTGGGGCGTGGTGATGTGGTGTGTGTCAGTATGGGGTCACCCTAGGTGTGGTTGCATAGTGTGTGGGTATACATGCACACAGTTCCACCATGTGGCTGCCCTATACGGGTGATGTTGGACAACTGCAGACCATACCTGGCAGGGTGTGCAGTTCAATTCCTCTGGTCATGGACATGCTGACTGTGCCTGCCAGAGGTTCCATGGGCACGTGCTGGTATAGACCTTAAGGTGCTACTCTCCCCTGATGATGACATATGTCCGCTGGAACCATGTCCCATCTGGGATTGGCCAGGGCCACGTGCATGATGTCTGCTGTTGTGTGGTGTGGACAGCAGCCCCAGTGGTGTGCTAGGGCTGGTACTGCCACTATGGGAGTGGCTGGGCATCCTGGCATGTCCACATTGACAGCCAGCTGTTGGTGTTTCTGGCATTGCATAACAGTACACACACTCACATATACTCACACTGACAGCCACCTTACTATCTCACTTTCCCTGAGTGTACAGATGGTCCCATATTCAGTTACATATGTTTCCTATCCTGCATAGCACTTGCTAATATTCATGCATTACTACTGCCCATTAACATGTCATTCCTCTCCATGCCTACACATGTGGTTAAAACACCTAACCTGTTACTCCATCACTCCATAACTTGGGTGGAGTAGGTTGTACATGGCCTCACTGCTGTCATCTCGTATTACCCTGTATATGGGCATTAATGGTGTACAAGGTCCCTATATGGTTGGGGCTGCTAAATTCACTACATATGTCACACACCAGAGCCTCATACTACAGTCTTGCGCAGTCCATGCCACATCTGCTGCACATGGACCCATCATGCATACAACAGTACTACCTGGATGCACTCACTAATGTGCTGTGGTAATTCTACATTGCATTTGTAGTGCTGCATATGTGGGTAGTCGGTTACCTATCTGTTGCTGGCAATATGATGTGTATACCTGGTATGTACTTCACCTCCCAATGCATGTTCCACATTACAGACCTTGTTATGCTATCAGCTGTTCTGTGTTCTCATACCAGACAGGTTGTCCTGGTGTCCCATGTCTCACTCCATGTACATGTAAAGCACAATCCCAGGGGGAAGTACTGCCATGTGATCAATCTCTCTATCACCTGTGCAGTTATGTAGTCCAACATCACTGACTCATGGGCTATCCGCCCAAACAGCAGTTCATAGTGCTGTACCAGATGGTCGATAACAACCTCTTTCTCAGTGGTGCTGTATGTGGGCAGATGACTATGTGCCATGTTCCTTGGAAGACATAAAGATGGAAACAGGTCTGAGCCACCCCTACAACAGGGTTACCATAGTTCGTAATACACATATTTGTCTCCCCCCCACCATATCAGCTACAACAAACTGTTCACAGAATGCAATTGTTATGTCAGCTGCTTACCTACCCTTAGGACATATGTTGTATTGTACCAAGCTTTGTGCTATGTGTATGTGCCATGCTTTGTGCTGTGTGCTTGTAACCTTACTCCCTGTGGGGACACTTATTTTTGCTGGCCTGTTACAGACTATTTCACCTGCATGCCATTGTCAGTGCCACTATATATATATATATATATATATATATATATATATATATATATATATATATATATATATATATATATATATATATATATATATATATATATATAAATATATATATATATATATATATATGTACATATAAGTGTAAATATATGTTGTACATTGTTGATATACCTATGTCTATATGAGTATCTGTGTATCTGTAGACATACACGTCACATTCTGTATCACACAGTTATTTATCTATATGTGGAGTGCATACAGACATCTGGTCCACATTCTGTAACTGTCTTCCATTCACAGATGCACTGTTCTGCCTTGCTGCAACACAGACAGGTGTCACATGTGAACACAGACTAACATTATGGTGGTATATATGGTGTGAGATTGCTGGTATGCCTATTATACACCTATGGCATTTGCACATGCTACATTGCACATTAACATGACTGTTCTGCAAGTGGTGTGCTCTGACACCCATGTGTCTATCATGATGGCAGTACTTCCACCACCAGCTATTGTCCACACTAACATAACACACACAGATATTATGGCTGACATCTCTGTCATTCATTGCTGATCTGCACAGTTGGCAGGTATGTCCTACTGCCTACAGGGACAGACAGTATTTTCCAGAGCAGTTGTTCAGCGGAACATCATTACAGGGACAACTACAGATGGCACATATCAAATATTCAACATCATATATCCTATTAATCTATACCACATACTACATTAAATTACATACAGTTATGTTTTACATACCATTTTTTAGGATGGATGTGATGCCTTCCTGGTATTGGCTTGCAGGTTTTCTTTTTTCTCACTGTGTGTGTTTCTATTTCTCTTTTCTCTCTCTCTCTCTCTCTCTCTCTCCCCCTCTCCACTAGAGTGATTGAGTTGGTTTGAATGGATAGCAGCATGACTTTTATAGGTGATGCACATGATCAGGTGATGGGTTATGCACCAGTGTGCAACAGTTGCTAACTGCGTGCAGACTGTTATGTAGTGATTCAGTTAACCACTGTCATGGCAACCCAATACTATAAATTGCTGACTCATGTGGGTGTTGTCCCTTCACCTTTCCAGTATGGAAGACATCCTTCCTGTATATGGGCAGCAGTGTTACAGACGGCAGGTTTCAGTACCGCTTACAGTAGGACTTGCAGACACAGACCAACTACACAATCGTAAGAGGTCCCAGACCTGCAGACAGAGTGAGTAGTGTTGTTATGTGCATTGTATATTGCTGGTCTTGCAGTGTTTGCGTGTACATAGTAGTTTAGGATGGAATCCAGTCAGTCTGCATAGCTCTCAACTGTGGGACTATCCACATGATGGCCAGTGAATTGTTTGTTTGCTTTTGCCTGTGCACCACATAGGTCTTGACCTAAATATATCCCCAGCAATCTGTCTGTTCGATGCTATCAGTACATGGCTACATCCATTTGTGTTCCTGATGTCTTATTCCTGCATAAGGGTATGTTGCAACAAATCCTGTAACACCAGCAATTTTCAGGGTGTGTAACAGCAATATTGCGAGAATGGCCTGTGTTCCTGCCTCTGTCTTCCACATATATGGCTGGCTTTGACCTGCTGTGATACGGTTAGGGGTTGTTTGGTAATGACCTATCATTATTTACTGCTAGCATTCCTGCTATCATCCCAGTCATATCATGGACTCCCACAACATTTGTTGGTTAGGGTCTGTACATGTGACAGATACATAGACATTACCACAGGTAATAAATTTCCCCATAGGCCTTGACTAGAGGGTGTAACTGGAGGCTGCTGAACCACATCTGTTATTGTTTATTGTTACTTATCTTCATGGCAAATCCTTTGTCTACAGTTGTACGAATTGAAGGGCTTGGCCTGGACAGCATAGTATGTTATATATCCGCGCTGTCTGCATCTACTCTTTTGTTTGGGCCTTGCATTCCTCACTGATTAAATAAGTCAAATTCTATGTACTGTAAGTAATGGCATACATTACTGTATAATAAACAAATAAAGGTTGTCTGTGTATACATACCTGTATGTCGTCTCATGTCCTTTGAATTGTGAGTGGGTATATGTGTAATGTAAGTATTCACTTTGCAGGAATGGCTGCCACACTACACATGTCACAGGTACCAGTTAAAGGGCTTGTGGCTGAGGGATATACTTTGCACCCAGTACATCCACACTATTTCTACATATGTATGGCTACTAATACCTTTTGTCTGTGTATATGTGTATGTACCTATATATCTCATATATCTTATATATATATATATATATATATATATATATATATATATATATATATACCTGAACATAATTTTCAATGTATAGATGTTTGTGCATATCTGTACCACTGTAGTGGACCCCTTCCACATTGTACATTCCCTACAGTAAACTGACTTTTCTGCATGATATGTTACAGATATTGCCCTGACATGTACAGGTGACTTGGATTACTGTTGGAGCATTGTAGCTGTGGTGTTGAGGGTCCTGACGTCATGTACTGCATGTTCTGGATAGTGGATTGCACAGCATATCTATTAGGGCTTGGGGGTGTTAAATAGCAGTAATTACCAGGTGTCCCTCATTCGTGCCTGCACCCCCATTAACTGTGCTTATGGTCTGGTATGTTGTATTGAGTGGAGAGTGGCTCAGGAGTTTGTTCACATGTGCAAATGTTATACACATATCTATCTGTATAAATATATATATATATATATATATATATATATATATATATATATATATATATATATATATATATGTGTGTGTGTATATCTGCATAATTATATATGTGAAACCCCCATATATAGAGAGATATATATGGACACTGATATAGAGCTAGATATGTATATGTATATATCTATGTATATATATATATATATATATATATATATATATATATGTATATATATATATATATATATATATATATATATATATATATATATATATATATATATACACTGAACATATTTATCTATCTAGGTACGACTGCTGTTATATGATTATTTGTGAGTCATACATACACATTTGCATACCTATAGCTGTCTATCTGTCGAAATTTACAGATATATATCTGTCCATATGTTCATGCATGTTCGGCTTATATGTTTGGCCTGTATCTCATTCTCTTGGCAATTGACATGGAT
The DNA here is from genome assembly GCF_019279795.1 of Protopterus annectens. Classification (NCBI taxonomy): domain Eukaryota; kingdom Metazoa; phylum Chordata; order Ceratodontiformes; family Protopteridae; genus Protopterus; species Protopterus annectens. Next base: position 1,579,150,820 of record NC_056741.1, on the reverse strand, counting down.
GGTCTTAGAATTGAAGTCATGTTTCAGACTTTTCAACTCCGTCAAAATACTGCTTATCTATGCTTACTACTGCTTATTTGTGCTTACACCTGTTTACTAGTGCCTTATTCATTATGACACTGACACTTCACATGTGCATTTAATGCAGTACTCCTGTTCAAGTATAAATGTTATTTAGTAGGTTATACAGCAAAATGATGTTGATATACAGATTTCACATGGAAAATAGAATGTGCTGCAGTGGGACTTGAACCGGGAATGCGTGCGTATTAGGAGGCTGGTCTGCCCACTACATTATTGCTGTTCTGCTTAATTTGCATATTTCTACCTTAATGTCATACCCATGCTCCCTTTCCCCGGCTCCCAAGCTCCACGTACACAGCATCCTTCCATTCTCCAGTTGCTAGCCTTGCCATACCTCACCTCCACACATTTTCCTCTCTGCACATCTCGGTACTCCTCCATTATACTGTCTTGACACAACCTTTTGCAGGCTCTTCATCCGTTTAGTCCACGTATGTTCGACCCTTCCCTTGATCCTCCTCCGATACTGGTGGAAACATCTATGTGACCCACAAAGTCTGGTTCGTCCCACCCAGGGACAGACCTGTTGTTGTGTCACGAGTAGACTTTGCTGGTCTACACTGTTTCTCCCACTGGTAGCATCCTGCCAGAGGTTTGAGAAGCAGCAGTTTGCTCACACACTGGACCAGCCTCATCTCCCGGTTCCACGGATCAAGCACGCCCCCACGGCGTGCCCCGTTTTTCATTCCTCTCTTCAGTATTATGCAAGACTACTGTTCTCACAGTATGTGTGGACAGGCACTGCTCATTGATACACATAGACTGCTCAGAATACTGTGATTGAGCAATGTGCACATGTTTGCTGGTATTAATCTACATACTTACATACATTTCCTATACGGTTGATTGACTGTGCTGGATGATATGTTTGTGATAACAGCAGCTGATTGTATATCTGCCATGCCTTCGTGGTAACTCACTTGGACTATAGTGTGCTAGGTGGGGGGGTGGAACCTGGGAGTGTTGATTATTGTGTTACTGGGCATGACAAGAGCTTTTGGCTACAGAGTGCCTAAGGCACTGTAGGGGAAGTGCAGGTGGGTATGCGCTGGTGTGCGCGAGGCTCAGACTTGCTGACCTCCAGTTATGGTGTCTTACACTGGGTTGACCTCCACATTGCTTAACCAGTGTGGGCATTGCTTACTGCTGCCCAAACAGGCGTAACCCCGCTTGCTGCCACATACCCCCATGCTACCTCATGTATTTAGTTCACATTTGATGTCCGGGACAATCCGACTGGATGCTTCCCCGATTGTCAGTGGTGGCCCGAGGAGTGGAGCTCCACAGTACACTTCAGCTACACATTACACGTACTACTGAGGTGTACACATTCATGGAGAGTAACAGACTTACCATAGCAATGTACCACATCCTTCATGCTTAGTTCACATTAACATGTCAGTATTATACATGCTTAAGTCAGGTGTACATGTCAGGTATGAATGTTGACAAAGGTCAGTGTAAGGTGAAGTGGGATTCCAGTTTAGCAGTTCTGGATAGGTTACACTCAGGTATTAGGGTTAGGTTTAGTTATGCCATACCTGAGTTGTAGAGTAGAAGTAAATACTGAAGGAGTAGGTAGGTAGGTAGAAGGGGGACATTATAACTGTATAGTAAGCCATTGGACTGATTGGTGGGGGAGCAGTAGTGCAGGTTTGCAGGATGTTGGGGTTTGTATGCGTGGCAGGACAGGAGGTGTTGGTGTCACTAGCTGGTGTTGGGGTATAGAGTGTTAGTTGGGGGGTTGACTTCACCAGGTGGTGAGCAGGTGGTGATCCAAGTGTGCTTGCGGTTTCCCTTCATGTGTTATTTACATGTGACATGTGGGACAGCTGCGGTAATACACATGCATTGGGGGGTTCCAGATTCTGCCAATATAGTTGTGAGGAGGGTGTCATCTACTTGTGACTGTGAACATTAGTAGTAATGAAACAGGGGTCGATAGGTAAGTGGTGTTATTGAGCCACACAGAGGGGCTGTTAGTAGTGGACATGTCCATGGATGTGCAGGAAGGCTGACAGGAAGGTCCACAGCTGGCCATTTCTTCTAAAGTGACAGCTGTGTATATACCCTGCATTTGGGGGTAGGTTTGGGCACTCACACCCCTGGGTGGGGGTGAGAACAGCAATAATACCTTGTGATGCCAATTAGTTTGGCTTACATGCCTACAGTGGGGTGTTGTGACCATGTGTTCTTTGGTGTCATTTAGTGGGTTTGCAGCAACACATCTGGTTATACCATCCTTTGCCATGTAAACTAGACTTTGCTACAGTGGGACTTCTGCCAGGTGTGGCTGCTTGTTAGGTGGTGGCTCTGCCCAATGCACACTACTGCTTACATCCCTGGGGCGGTCCACATAGAATCACTCCAGCCAAAACCTGCACACCTAGGCCCATAATTTCATACCCATAGTTCCCCCCACACCTCCTCTACAGCACTCTTCCTTACTCTGGGTGCAGGTCAGGTCTAAACACACCACTACACACTGCCCACTCTCCACTTCTCGGGACCCATCACTAATGTTGTCTCGCCCCATGGATCATCAGGCTTCCCCAACCTTGTAGTCCAAGAACATGCGTGCCCTGCCATAGGTTATCTGTGTAATGCCTGGGAACCCAAATATCCATGAAATGTATGGGTTGTCCCGCAAGGGACATTCTTGTCTTTGTTTCAAGATTAGACTTGGTGTGTCCTGCCTGTAGTCTGGGAAGCAGTGGTTTGTTTACTTTTATTGTGTGTTTGTATGTTTCACCTGTCTAGCTGGGGTGTTGATGCTATGTGTTACATGTTTGTTGATTGGGCCCCTTACCCCCATTGGCACGGCCTGTGAACATATGTAATTCTTAACTGCTGTATCATATCCTAGCTATATATATGTGTATATTTCCACACAAATATTTATATATATATATATATATATATATATATATATATCTGTATATATATATATATATATATATATATATATATGTATATAAAACGACATGTGGGTGTATGGGTGTCTGCATATGTATATATCTATATGTGGATATTTATATATATGTCTGTCTATGTATGTATACATTTGTACTACAGAGAGGGAGGGGTATATCTCCATGTAGTTATGAGTATATATAAACACACATACCTCTACATATTTAGCTACATATCCTGTAATGTTGCCTGTTATTGCTGGGTACTGTGTTTTGTGTGCATACTGGCCAACCTTGTGTGCCACATAAGCTTTGTGATACCTACAACTAAATCCGTTAGTGTACACAGAGTCACACATGACATCTATCGTTAGTACCAGGTAATCATTTGTCCCATGCAGGACAGCCCGAACATTAGGTATACAACTTTTGTCTACACCCAGAGTTACATAAGTTCCCATGGCTATGTGCATGGAGTGTGGTGTGTGCCAGACCTAGAATACTTGGGTCGAGACAACATAAGGGATGGGTCCCGATGGGGTGTGTGGAGGGGGGGCAATGTGTAGTGGTGTGGTAGCTACGGGCCGGTAACCGGGGTTGAGATGGTGACTGCATGTGTGCAGCAGGTGGGGGAAGCAGAACTGTGGGTAATGAATGTATGGGCCGGGGATGGCCTTGGTTGGATGGGCCTGTACTGCTCGGGCCACCTAGTGGGTGGGGAGAGGGGGATGTGATGTCAACATGTGGAACATGACCGGGGGCAAATTTAAATCCCTATTTCAATGACACACATACATTACATTGAGCTTGGTATAGAAGGGCAGATGTGTTTGTCTGGGCGGGGGTTATGCAAATTTGTATGTGACGTATATTGTTTGGGGCCTGTCAAGGGTTTTCATGGTGCATGTGGACATACATGTGTCTGTTAATCTACCATTGCTATCTACAGATGTCTGGCCATATATACCTCTGTGGGTGTAGATATTTACTTACATATTTCTAACTATGTCCGTATATACCTAGGGGGACATTTATCTGCGTACATATGTGTAACTTGCTGTGTATATGTGGATGTATGGATGTTGACATATATATGTGTAGTCAGCATTTGCATGTATATCTGTTCATATATTTGTATATATATGTATATATCTCTGGATATTTATATATATATATATATATATATATATATATATATATATATATATATATGTTGTATCCGTTTAGATAGTAATATATTTGCACACACATGTCCATCTAGCTGTAGGTATACATTCTCTGTGCTGTTACATGACTGGACTGGATGATATATTTCTGAAAATATCAAATGTATTTGTATCTGTCATGGCTTAGTGGTAAATCACTTTGTATATGGTGTGTGGGGTTCTTGGTTCGAGCCTTGCAGGAGCTGTTTGTTTTGTTCCTGGACAGAACACAGGCGGTTGGATACTGAGTGATTAAGGCACTTTAAAGCAGTTGTAAGTGGGTTTGCATGGGTTTGCGTGGAGGTAAGCACTGCCAACGTCTGGTTGCAGTGTCTTACACTCAGCTGTGATATTGCTTAACCTATGTAGGCAGTGCTTACCCCTGTGCAAGCAGGCTTAAATCCGCTTACTGCTACTTAAAAGTGCATATTGCTGCTTAGCCCCATGCACATTTCTTTAAAAGAAAAGAAAAAAGAGTTGATAGGAAAGTGGTGAAAAAGGTGCACAAAGAGGGAAAGACAGTAGGGAAAATAGCTAGGCATGTGCAGGAAGGGTGTAGGGAAGGTCCATAGCTGCCCATTTTTCTACAGCAACAGCTGTGCATATACACTGAATTTGGAGGTAGATTTGGACACTAAAACCCCTGGAAGAGGGGTGAGGACAACATAAAATCATTGAGATGTCAATTAGACCAGATTACATGTGTCCAGTGGACACATGTGTGAAATGGACAGCTACGTATGGGGTGAGAATTTTTTGTGGGAACAGATTGCCCTTTTTTTTTCAGGTGAGAGTTGGATGTTGGGGAGAGATAGTAGGTATATTTGGGGAGGTAGGTTGGGTAGGTTAACAGACAAGACAAACAAGATGCATGCAGGGGCAGTATATGACACATGTGGGGGGTAAACACCTTGGACGGGGAGGGGTGTTTGGAAGTCGCAAGCCCATGAGCCCCCAAATGGAAAAAGTGGGACTAAGATCCCCACCCTTGGGCAGTCACCACTGCACCTTCACAGCCCCAAAGGTGTCCGTATCGGGGGCCATATAGGGGGGTGCAGGCTCACCCTCTAATTGTGCCACTCGGTCCTCAAGCTGGCATAGCTGATCTCAAAAAGCCCTGTTGATCTCCCTATGCACCACGGCCCGGATCTGATGACGGGTGATTGGTTCTTCCACACCCTCGCTCTCAGGGAAGGCCAAGTCCCTTCTCCTGTGGCATTTTCACCCAGAGGAAGTGCAGGTCCTGTGGAGGAGGAGGTCCCAGGCTGGGCTCCAGATGTGCTGGTGCCATGGCCAGGAGAAGTGGGACAGGTGGGTCCGCTGGGACCGACCTTCCCATACGAGCTATAGTGTTGCAGTTTACAGACAAATATGGGTTAGTAATAGTCAACAGCATTCTGGATTAGTTATAACAGCATGCATGGGTGTACCCATTAACCCAACACACCAGATGTAAATTAGTTGCAGAGCAAGCAGAACACATGCATATATGGAACAACAGTGACCATTCCAACAGCATGCAGGTTTCATTGATGGCAACAGGCCACCAGTATGGGGGTATTTTAACATGGCACATGCAGAGAAACAAATGTGAATATTTATAAGCCAATAGGACATACGTCCCAAAAAACGTTTGGAGTGGACACATACCGATTGAGGTGTGTCATTGGGTTATTTTTGCTCATATGGTAGGGGTGAGAGAGAAAGAGTTCAATTAACAACTAATATATCCTTGTAGTTTTCATTACATTTGCAGTCACTGCAGTGATCAGTCCCTTACATGTATTATTACACTACCGAATAGCCTTATATTATACAATGGTATGTTTATAGATTATTATATATGTAACCTGTGTCTTACATAGAGGCGTGACAAGATGCAGGTGTTAATGCAACATATGTTGAAAGTTGCTCTTATACACTTTGGGTGAGATGCTGGAATGACAGGTTTATTTTCATATACATTCTCTGACTATGTATACGTCTGACTATCAGTTATATGTCATTAACGGCTGCCTACATTTCTTGGATCATCACATTGATTTTTTAGGGTAACAGGGTACCTGTCTGGTGATGTGGGCCATTTATCTGGACATGCTGGACAGACTGGAACAGTTGAGGGGTATGAATATGCATACAACTTTCTATTTGAACATTCTAGCAAATTCTGTACTGTTGTTGGGTGTAATTATACATACAGCTTTCTATCTGAACATTGTAACAAAATCTGTACAGTTGTGGGGTATGCATACAACTTACTTGCACTCCTGGGATTCAAAACCCTACTGTGTGTAACAAAAAACTTACAGTTAACATCACAGTACACTGTGCTATTAGAGAATTGATGTGAAGCTTTCTAATGTTTTCTACCTAAGTCTCCCTCACTTTTACAATATGACTGACCTCTTGGCACTTCCAGCATTGTTATACAGACCTTCATACTCATTTTATCTGCATACCACAGTGTGAGTAACACTGCTTAATACAACAGTACTATTTATAGTATGCAACAGTTTAACAACATATGAAAGAAGAGTAAACAGAAGCACTCCAGGGGTTATACCTTTATTCACAGAATATTACACCTTTATTTCTACTGGTACGACACTTTCTAAGGCTCTTATATTTATTTGTTATGACAGTACATGCAGAATAATTACTAACCTGCCTTGCGATGCAGCCTTTGCAACCTGGCATCATGGGCTTGCTGGTTCAACGCCCGCTCATCTGCAGCTGTCAACAAAATACAGTGATATTTAGCCATAGCTTTGCATAGTATACACAAGTTAGGCAATTATTAACTACTTAGTAGAATGAGTACTTACTCAGTACTGGGGCATTAGGCATCTGCTGATATTCCTGGATCCACTGTTCCAGTATATCCCTCCTCCTCTGCTTCAGGTCAGCATGGTGGTGCCTGACTTGCTCACCAGTCCGGGGGATACCTGTGGCACTGGTTAGGTCACGGGCGAGACTGTCCCAGGTCTCCATTTTATACTGCGAGCCCTGGTACTGGCCGTGCAGTAGTCTCTCCTCATGGGGTTTTACCAGGAGCCATACCATGATTTTTGACTCCTGGATGCCCCAGCGCTGCGCTCTAAACTGAGTGCCTTCACCCACTCCAGCCATTCTGTCTGCAGTAGGACGTTACAACCAGTTATGGGTAGTATTCGCACCTGTGGGATTTAAATACAGCCAATTTTCCACATTTTTCTGTGATTGGCTGGTTTTGAATAGGCTAAGCTATAGACACACCTGCTTATCTAAAGCTGGCACTGCTTAAAGAGCTATACCACTAGGCAGATTGAATTGGCTGCCCTACACATTGCTTATACTTACTAAGTTGAGCTGTGCAGTGATTAGCATTGCTAATAATTAATTAGCATTATATTTGACTTTTGGCAGTGATTTATTATTTATTACAGGTTATGTATGTGTCTGGTATCCATGATTCATGTGTACATACACTGTATGGGGTCCTGGGGACTTCTACACTTTATTGCAATAACACCTCACATCTATGCTTACTACAGTACTCTAGTTCACATATTTATGTTATGTAGCAGGCTATACAACATCACACTGTACATAAATTCAGTTCACATGTTTCGTTTGATTTTCCTGTGGTGAGGATTAGTTTGCTGACACCTCATTCATATGCATTACTATGATGGCTTTGTGGTTAATTAATGTGACTATAGTGTACAGGGTCCTGAGTTTGAGCCTTGCAAAAGCTGTGTATTTTGTTACTGGGCAGAACATGGGCCGTTGGGTACAGAGGGATTAAGGCACTTTAAAGCAGTTGTACGCGGGTAAGGGCGGGTTTGCGTGGAGCTAAGCACTGCTAACCTCCGGTTACAGTTTCTAACACTCAGTTAGCTTTTACTTTGCTTAATCTGTGTAGGTAATGCTTACCGCCTGTACAAACGCACTTAAACATGCTTACTAGTGCTTATATATGCTTACTACTGCTTATTTGTGCTTAAACCTGCTTACTAGTGCCTTATTCATTATGACACTGACACTTCACATGTGTATTAATGCAGCACTCCATTTCACATTTAAATGTTATTTAGTAGGTTATACAGCAAATAAATGAAAACAAAATGTTCATATACAGATTTCACATGGAGAATGGTATGTGCTGCAGTGGGACTCGAACAAGGAATGCCTGCTCGTTAGGCGGATGCCCTACCCACTACACTGTTGCTGTGCTGCTTTTCATTCGCATATATCTTCCTTGTTATCCTCTTCAACCTTTTAAGCTGCTTTAACCATAGCTAAGCGATGGGCACACCCATGCACCTACTGTTAGCTGTACTTGGATTTAAAGAAAATATAACAGGTTTTCTTCGGTTTATTTATATGTACTGTCACTGTTGTACACATGGGGGACTGTTGGTGGGGATATGCGGACACCTATGAGCAGCCTCGCTCATTTATTTACCCTTTCTGCTGTTCTACTTTGCAGGGGCATGTTTATTCTGAGAGCTCTGCTCTCAGACATGCCCCCTGCACACGTACATGCTCCATGTATGCCTAGAAGGTCAGGCAGTGCACCTTCCTTAATATGCATGGCGTTCTGCCATCTTCCTCCTAAGCAGCCACTTCCATGCAGGACTAGATTAGTCCTGCACAGAAGATTAGTAAATCCGGGGGTAAGTGTTTTCCTAGTTAGATTGCTACAGTTTAACAGATCCCCATGGCGTTACTGCTTTATTTTTAACATTTATCACTGTATTTCCACCTTAGTAAGTACAGTTTGGGTTTTCATCCTACATAGATTTTCACTTGTAGATTTATACATATGTTCATTCATTTAATAATTTTTATTGACACACAAACCTGGCAAAGTATTTATTTGATAGAAGAGTGATCTTTGTTAAAAGTGGTTTAGTTTTTATTTCTTAATATTTATTCTGATAGATGTCTAGTGGTAGATCTTTTTGTTAGTTAGATTGCTAATCATTTTGGTAGTTAATTAGTTTCTTAACTGATATAGTTTGGACTATTTGTTTAGCCTATATAAAGTGTTAATAAGCTGATCTTGTATTGTAATTTGTCTCTAATTTTTTTGTTTGTTTTAGGTAGCACAGTCTCTGATTGTACTGTGTATGGTATTAAGGGGAAAGGGGGACTTGGTTAAAAGAATGATTGTAATGGTTTCATTGCTCTTAACAGAACCACCCTCTGTAACCACTCCCTTGCTCCAAATAACCTGGTTATGTATAAATAAGGAATGTTTTTGATGCTTTTCATTATACTCAACTAGGATCTCTTGTTTGTGTTTCAATAGAGGATATTCCATTTTCAACTCAGCTGTGGAATACCTACTATTTTCTATTTTATCATTTTGTACCATGTATTTTACAGTTCAATTTTTTTAAATGAACTAAGTGCTTAACATAATTCAGGAAGTTAGCATCACACCCTCCACACTGTGAAGTTTATTCTTGGTTTGTTTTCAATTTTATCATAAAGTACATTGTTGTTTAAAGATTTTCCAATTCCAGATAGACCATATAGAGACCGTTGCAAGTTGTGGTCAAATGCTGCCCTCATGGCTGTACCATGCAACCGTATCTGGCATGGATTCCTAGATAAAACAATTTCCAGCAAGTTAAGCAGGAATTTGTTAAATTCTGGATTATATAGTTCAGATGTCTGTAATCAGTATGTAACAGCTTTAATTCTTCCATTGTGTGGAATACTAGTGTAGAGCACCTGTATTGTATACATATAAACTGAGGATTCCACCTAAATATCTGCAACCCCTCTAGAAAATTTGTCATATCAGGAATTCTAGCTGGAAAGAGGGGTGATAAACAAATGACAAGAAATTCTGACAGTGACTCTTTAAGAGACCTTTGCCATGGTACTAAAGTATTACAAAAAAATAGTATTTTTCTCGATTCAGCTAATTCATGCTACAAAGTCTGTGATATAATTCATTCCTCAGCAGCTATGTATTAATACAAAAAGTCAATCTACACCTTAAAAGTCTGCTTTGGATCTAACACTCACTTACTGGCTATCTGTATTATGAGTTGATCTAACTCCCATAGTGTCCCACAGATAGTCACTATTATCTACAGTTTTCAAGGCAAAGGGGGTGGGGGCATTAGATTAGGTTGCTAAGTGTTTTTTCAGTATCACACACGCATGCACTCATTTCTATGGACAATTTTAAAAACCCCAATTCATCAAGAACGCCTTCAGAATTAGCTTGTAATAAAATTTTAAACTTGTAACTATGTCACTTCTTCTTTTTCACATACACTTTTATCCCACAATACTATAGAACTACCCTTGTATTACTATGCCCTTCTTTGTTTTTAAGGTATCTAATGATTCTCTTTCAACATTTTCCAGCAATTTAAACAGTTTGACTGTAATAGCATGAAATCTCTACTATTAGATGAGGCTGTCACTTTTTTTAATGACATATTCCTCACCACTGGGTGGCCATGGTGGTGCAGTGGTTAGCATTGTCACCTCACAGAAATAAGTTTTCTGGTTCGATTCTCTGCTGGGGTGCCTTCTGTGCCAATTCTGCATGTCTTCCCTGTAGTTATGTGGGTTTTCTACAGGTGCTCCAGTTGCCTCCCACATTCCAAAGACATGCTGTAGGTGGATTGGACACTCTAAATTGGCCATAGGTGAGAGTGTATGTGTGCGAGTGAGTGTATGAATGAACTACCATGGCAGGACTAGCCACCTGGTGGTGAAAAACCTTGGCTTGAGATGATTGTCACTGCTGAAGTGACATCCCGATCCCGTGTGCAAAATGGGAAACGGGGTTGAAGATGGATGGATATTCCTCACCACTCCTAGCTGTCAAGATCCTAGCAAGAATAAAAGGGCAAAAGTCAACCTGTACCCTAATTAACTAGAAATACAAAAATTCTAATGAGGCAACTAGATAAAACTTGGAAAGCCCGGTCATAGGAAACAACAACTGCAGTACAAACAGAAGTGCCAATTAAGACAGGACAAAAGGAAATGTGATATCACACCTTAGGAAAACCATCAACAGGACCCCAAACCTTTCTAGGTCTCAATAAAAAAGTCCTCTTACCCATGGAAAAGCTATACAGCCCAGTCCACTCGTTTCAAATCAAACTGACAGTCTAACAGCTCATTTTAATTTACAGTTTATACAATTTGTAACCTCCATAATTAAAGATGACAGTAGCCCCTCCCCACAGACCTCATCTCAAACAAGTAACTCCAGTAGCATGTTTACCAACAGGCCTCATCTCAAGGAATTCATAAAAAAGCTCTTATTAAAACCTAAAACCTGTTACTTAAGCACCAGACAGCCACCCATCTGAATACCTAAAAATAGCAGAAGAGGTCATAGCCAGGGCTGGTGTTAGCATTTTGGGGGCCCCCCAGCAAATGTCAAGTTGGGGGCCCCCTGGCCACTTCCAGTCTAAGTATCACCCTGTCACTGCCACTCCTTCCTTTTAGTTCATGCTGCAGGCTTTAGGAGTAGTACACACAGATTGAACTAGCTACAATGATGTTATTACAACAGGCCTACATACTACACTTTGTCGGCCCATCTCACAAAGGGACATTTACAGAGCCGGATTCACAAAGGCTTGCATGGAGTGTAAGAGTAGTGTAAGATGGCGGACAGGCAATATGTCTGCCGAGCGATTCAGCAATAGCTGACAGGGGCGTGCATGAGAGCTTCTAAAGCTACTCTTGCACGGACAGTGTTATGGTATGCAGATTACCTCATTTGCTGCTGTAAGCTATGCAAATGAGGTAAGTTTGCGATCCAGGAACCACTAACCTGTCTGTGTAAGAGTAGCGTTATTTGCAGAAATGTACTGTGTTGGTAACGGAGCACCGTTCTGCAAACAGCTAAACGGAGCTATGACAGCTCCAAATAAAGGATGCATCTAGTTGAGGAAGCATGCCAATGGCCAAATATAAGGCCATTAGCATTTGCAAATGGTGTAAATCCTTAAAATCCATTTTTTCCCCTGATCGCTGATGTTTAAGCATAGCACAGCGGCACGCAAACGTGCTGTGCTTGAAATAAAATGAAAAAAGTGAAAAATAGCCACAAATGGGCAATTTCACTAAAAAGCTTGTTCTGCCATGCAGGTGAATGGCAGGCTGAAAACAACATGGCCACTGAGTAGTGATTGCTAAGGGGGGGGAGCTCAGTGCGAGAGATGTAACCAAGCATTAGTAGGCAATCCTATGCAAATGAGGATAAGGATAGTGAATACCAATTTTCCCCAGCATGTGAGCCATGTCCCTAGAGTGTAAGTGTAGGAGTAGGGGAGTAGTAGAGTAGAAGATAGGTGACATCATGAGGGGGTACGTCTGAAAGACTGTAAGCTGATTGGAGCACAGTGGCTTGTGTTTGCCCTGAGTTGCTCATGATTGCAAGAGGCGTGTCTACAGTTGTCCTAGCTGAAAACAAGAAACCAAAGGTGTACGCCGTGGATATATCTGAAATTTCTTGCAAATGTGCACACAGCGTGTGCGCGCGTTTGTGCCCATGTGCTTGTGTTTGCGCTTGTTTGTGCGGCGCTGCCCCTTGTGGAAACAGAAAGGGAAAAAGGAAGGAAAAGAATTAGTAGGAAGTTAACCAAGGAGAACTAGCAGAGCTGCCAGGTGAAATATATCAGAATCAGCCAATTACACAGGTAGTAAACTAGCCCAGCCCAGCCCACCCTTTAAACTCTGAAAACAGCAGTCTACCCTGTTTTTTTCCCCAAGAACTCTGTAACACTGCAGTATACAAAGAGTGAAAACTTAAAAAGCTTAAGTCAGACAAAATATTAGGGGCTGCTATTGCTATCATAAACCAACATGTGCAAGGTGCTGAGGGTGGTGATGTTGTGAATGCTGCTGAGCAACCCACAGTGAGGAGACGGAGAAGAGTGCACAGACCCAGGGTAACCTACCAAAGGCTACATGAGCTGGAGATAGTGGAGTGCTATAGAGTGGACAGAGACCTCCTGCAGCAAATTGTTGAGCTGTGCCGGCCACGCCTCACACACAGAACCAACAGAGGGGAACCCATCCCAGTGGATACCAAGGTATGTGTTGGCCTATGAATACTAGCTACAGGTACCTTCCAGATACCAACTGGTGATATGATGGGGGTTTCACAGGCATCAGCATCCAGGGTACTGCACCAGTTCCTGGATGCCATGTCAGCACATGTCTGTGAGCACGTATATTTCCCCAATTCCAGTTAGGCATTGGCCAGCAATTTGCATCTTTTCCACCAAATAGCAGCATACCCTGAGGTAGTGGGTGCAATAGACTGCACGCACATACACATCAAAGCACCACCCAGTGAGCGGAGTAGGGTCTACATCAACCGAAAGGGCTTCCCCTCCATCAACTGCCAGGTCGTGTGCGATGCCCAGGGCATAATAATGAATGTGTGTGCTGGCTGCCCTGGAAGGTATCACAATTCCCACATCTGGCATCTGACACAGCTGTACCAGAGATTTGCCAATGGGGACATCCTTGACGGTCACCTAGTGGGGGATACTGGATACGCACTGGAGCCGTGGCTGATGACACCCATCAGAAATGCACACACACCTGAACAAGAACTCCATAATGAGGCATACGCACAAACAAGAAACATTATTGAGCATGTGTTTGGGATGCTCAAGTCATGGTTCCAGTGCCTGGACACATCTAGTGGAGCCTTGCAGTACTCACCAACTACATGTACCCAAATTGTCATGGTATGTGCTATGCTACACAATATGATCCTGCGAAAACAGCTGCAGCAGGAATAGCATGGGGCAGGGCCAAACAGCCCCCCACCATTGCCAAGGCCTGCACAGGCACAGCGTGACTCAGAGGAGGAACAACCTGAGCCTGCCCCAGTAGGCAGAAGGAGGCAGGCCCAGTATGCCATGGCCTTGGCAAAGAGGCAACGCATAGCACATACACTGACACAGTAGGAACCCTGGAAATAACACCTCTCTCTAACTCGCACATGCAATAAAAGGGATGCCTAACTTGACACTACCAGTTTTCAAACATGTATAGGGAGTGTACTATGTGCATCCGACATAGGCAGCCCTGCAGCACCACCTGAGACATGATTGCCCTATTTTAAGTGATATAAAGCAGTGCTAAGCACATTTTACGACTATTTAGCATATTTAAGCACAATTGCCTATGCAGACAGATAATAGCAGGCCAGGCAGTGTGATGTGGGTTGGGTAGGCTATGAAGTCACAAACTAATATACGTGAAATTGGAAGCTAAGATCTGCAGTACAGTAGTATGCCTCAAGCCAGTATGATAGGCAACAGTACAGACTGAAATGGAGTATCTGACATAGCAGTGCAGGCCTAGCAAATGTGTATAAGTGTTAGGTGAACCCCTCATCCTATGTACACCCACAGTAACAATCAGGTGTGCCCCCCAGGTAGAAATGTACAAATAATAGCTGTCCCCACTGTATGTAGAAATGTTGATAAGTCTATGCAAAGTGACTCCTGGAAGCCCTGCAGGCACAGCATGCTTCCTGTCGATGTACAACACAAAGGTGAGCCCTGAAGTAGAAACCAACTTGATTTTTCACACACATATAGTATATATGTCCATACTGGGCATGCTCACACACTTAACAAAATTTAGCAAATGTCAGTCAGCAACATACTGAAAGGTCATACTAGGCATGCTCACACACTTAGGCCATCTCTGAGTACAGCAGTGGGCCACACATATTTGGCAGTTGCATATATTTTACCCCAGGTACCTGTCACTATTCACCAATCCTGCCTTGTGCACACAGTTATATGAAAACAAACACATATAATATATTGGAACCCTGTCATAATCAAACTATGTACCACAAGTACTTAAGTTGTTCACAGAAAGTGAAAAAGCAGAGAAGATCGATAAACCTGCAATCAGTATCATGAATAAACACTGTGCACTCCAAACATTATCCAATCCATGTTTTGGCAAAATAGTCTGTGAAGGAGTCCATAGAGAACCATGATGCTTCCTTCTGCTATGTCATAAATAGCAATGTACACTCATATATGTCCTGAGTCAGTGCAAACTGTAAATGACTGACATTGCCAACATCCTGTCAGACAGGCTCATACATACATACCCTCCTCTCACTGACAAAAGGCCCTATCATCATACCTGGAGATTGTGAATGCACAGATGTCACATATAGAATGGGTAAACAGATCCCTCCAAACCTGAAAACATGGCATCTATGGGATTACATTGTTTCCCTAGCTGTGTTATAAGTGAACTCCAGAACAAACAGACCCTGCACCTGAACAGTCTGTTGAGCCTCACCCTCTGTACAGGATATGAAACTGTTGAATGTGTTACAGCAACATTTGACACACTCCACAAGTGTTGGTGCACAACAAACCATAGGAACTATTGTCTTATAAGACTATTAAGCCTGATCTGCAAGGCCATGGAGTCCATCATGATGGAACTCATAAACAGAGCTATTGGGAGCCTACAAACACCCAACCCTACCAATTTTGGTTCGGTCAGGGGCAGATCATGGTTCCCAAACCTGCTAGACTGTTTTCAAGGCAGTCACCCAGGACATACATCAATGAAATGAGCTACACATGTCCCACATAGACCTTGTAAAGCCCTTTTCCAACATCACAGACACGTCATATCCACAAAATCAACAACCTGTGCATAAATATGTATGTCATCTGATGGATTGCCAAATGGGGCACAGATATATCACACAAGGTAAGAATTGTGGTCTCCTGTTCAAGCTGGTAACAACTGCTGTCTCCCATGGCTCAGTCCTGGGACCCCTACTGTCTGGTGTATACTCTTCAGAAATACAATCAAACATAAGAGGGCTATGTTTAGCAAAGTTTGTGGATGACTTCAAAAAAGTTGTCACAATCGATGTTTGGGACAACAGAGACATCCCTAAAAAGGGTCTCAGTCAGACAGATGTGGTGTCAAAAATATGGCCTCGAGCTACAGTCATACAAATACCACATAGGTGCCAACACCCTAAATATGGAGGTGATAATAAGGGATCTATGGACACATGTGGATAGTCATCTCTACTTCCAGAAACACATTCACAAAGTGGTCAGACAATTATGCTATGTGTTCCCACAAACTGCCAAGGTCTTTGCATATAGGTCAAAGGAGGTTCCCTCTACTCATCAGTCATCAGACCCATCAGAGAGTACCACAACACACTTGCGATGAATCTGACTATGCACCTGCAGCAGCTGGAAAGACCACTGAAGTACCTCAACAAGAGGATTACTGACCTCAAACAGTTGCCCCATGCAATAAGACTGAATTTAACTCATTCTGCACTCTGTTGCATACTGTCTGCTCAGGAGATTTCTGCCCAACAGACAGGTCCATGTCATGGCAACACTCAGATCTGCTCTGAGTTACAGCTCAATGGCACTAAATATACAGACCCAAGTGATATTGCCAACATCCTGGCATCACAGCATCCATGGGACCAGATAACTTCCCAGGCTGTGTTCTACACAAACTACAGAATGAACAGGCACCACACCGACGTACCATGTTCAGTCATAGCCTCACCTCAGGCTTTGTGCCTGCTGAATGGTGCACAGTGACGGTTATCCCACTACACAAGGGTGGAGACACCACAGACCCCAGTAACTAGTGCCCCATTAGCCTGATGAGCCTGCTCTGCAAGGCCATGGAATGTATCATCATACAACTTATAAAAAAAGACATTGGTAATCACCAAACTCTGGACCACAGCCATGTTGGGTTTGTAAAATGTAGATCATATAGCCTAAACCAGATATACGACATTGAAGCAGTCACCAGAAGCGTAGAGAAGGGTAAGGTGGTTCACACAGCCTATGTAGATCTCGCCATGGCTTTCAACACAATCCCGCACTCTGGAAGTATAGATAAACCCACTAAACTAGATATAAATTGCTATGTCACAAGATGGGTTGCCAACTGGCTCACTGACAGAACACACACTGTGAAAGTAGCAGACTCCAAGTATGACTTTGGATCGGTGATGAGTGCAGTACCACAGGGTTCAGTCCTGGGTCCTGTCCTGTTTTGTATCTACATCCCTGAAGTAAACTTTAACATGGAAGGTCTGTGGCTAATGAAGTTACCAGATGACTGTAAACTAGGAGCTATAATTGTAAATACTAAAGATGTGGACATCTTACGAAAGGGCCTCACTGAGACAGATGCCTGGTGTCAAAGCCATGGCCTCAAGTGCAATACCGATAAGTGCATTGTCATCCCCTTTGGTAAAAACTCTGTAGCCATGATCTACAACATAGGCGGTAGTATACTTAACACTGAAAGTGTGAAAAGAGACCTTGGGTCAAAGGTGGGCAGTGGACACACCTGTGATAATCACATCCCCACAGTAGTCAGTAAATCCTTCTACGTGACACACCTCATCACAAAATGAGTCTCATGCAGAATAGAAGAGGACATTGTTACCCTCTATGCATCACTCACTGTATCCATAATAGAGTACAGTGCCCCTTTTGCTGTGTACCTCACAAGACATCTACACCAACTGGAAAGCCTGCAGAAATACCTCACAAAGAGCATTAGCATCCTGAAATACATGCCATACACAGACCGTCTCAAAATGCTCCAGCTATACTCTCACGCATATCGCCTATTCAGAGGTGATCACTGCCTAACATACAAAGCTATGTCAAACAAAGAGCTGTCAGACATGCTCCACGTAAAACACTCACAATCCCTCTGATCTTCGGCCCCAAAACCCAGAGTGAAATACAAAAGGAAGGGGTGTATCCATATACCTTATGGATACCCACACCTTCAGGTCAGTGGCACAGCATGAGGCCTTGGAGACCATGCAAGTGCAACTAACAATGGGCAAAGCTGATTATCAGATTGTAGCCTGCTACAGATCACTTACCTTGTTTGAGGAACCTCACTCAGTATTCCTGAAAACAGTGGAAAATATAAAGGTCCTATCAAACACCATTATATGAGGAGATTACAACTACCCAAACATTGAGTGGGGGAATTACTCGTGTACAACGTCCTTTGCCCAATGTTTCATAGAGTTTAACAACTCAAATGCCATGGAACAGCTGGTCACCACACCCAATCGAGGTGACAACATACTGGACCTGATCATCACCAACATGGGGTACCAGTGTTCCACAATATAGATAAATCCCTCGCTGGTAATATCAAATCATAAAGTAATCATGCTGGACATCCACATCCCCCCCCCAGTCAAGGAAACTACTGAGAAGACATTTTCAAAAGCAAACTGCACACTTCCCAAGACCAAAGTGGAAAGTTCCAAAGCCCCCTTGCTATAGGATAATGCTATACAATCTGCCGAATCATTTACAAGTGCATTCTATGAGTATCTACAGGGATGCATTGATCAAAACATCCCAAATAAAACCAAGATGCACTCCTCCAAAAATAAGAAACCAATCTGGTGGTCATCGCCCATAAATAAGCTATACAACAGAAGGAGGAAATGAACACATGATAGAGCAAACTTCACAAAAGTAAAGGCATCACTGATCATTATTAGGAAGACACAATGATCGCTCATAAAATAATCCAAGGCCAGTTTCTAAAGACAAATTGCCAAGGAATGTAAGAATAACAGCCGCAAAGCCTTCATTAGCTATACCAAACATTTAGGTGGCAACTCTCAAATATGCTGTCAGCTACTGCAAAATGGCAAAAAATACACTGAACCAACTTACATTGCCCACATCCTGGAGGACAAGTTCAGTGCAAACCCCCGCATCACCCCCAAAAGTGCCTGTGTCCATCCCAGAAAAATGCAGAGTCCCAGACTTCATGGACATGCAGGTAAAAACAGCCCTCTCCAAAGCTAAGAACACAGCATCACTGGGACTGGATGGTGTCCCAGGCTGCGACTTACACCAGCCCCAAAAGGAACTACACCCTCAACTACATTCACTGTCCAGACTCAACCTTACCACAGGCTATGTACCCAAAGAATGGCATACAGCAACTTCATCCAGCTCCACAAAGGGGGTGCCACAACAGAACCAGTAAACCATTGTCCTATAGGCCTACTCAGCCTGGTCTGCAAAGCTATCGAGCAAATTATCATGGAACCCATAAACAGAGACATTGGGGACCTCCAGACACTGGACTCTACCCAACTTGGCTTTGTTAAAGGCAGATCCTGCCTCCTAAACCTAGTTGACTTATTTGAAACAGTTACCAAGGACATAGATGGAGGTGAAAGTAGTCCACACAGCCCATCTCGACCTCACTAAGGCCTTTTGACACCATTCTCCACTCTGGCATCATGGACAAGGTTACCAGCTTGAACATTAACAGCTATGTCACAGGATGGGTGGCCAACTGGCTCACAGATCAAACACACATGTTCAGAGTTGCGGGTGCCATGTCCGACTCTAAACCAGTCACAAATGGCATCCCACAGGACTTGGTCCTGGGACCCCACCTGTTCAGTAGATACTGCTGAGAGGTACAGGCAAGCACAGGAGGAGTATGGCTGAACAAGTTTGCAGATGACTGCTAACTGTGGTCCATAATCAACTCTATGGCTGACACAGACATCCTCCAGAAGGGTCTTACAGAGACAGATATCTGGTGTCAAAACAATGCCCTCAAGCAGAATGCCAAAGAATGCATAGTCATCCCCTTTGGATAAAACAAAGTGCACACAAATTACCTGATAGGTGGTAATCCAGTATGTACGGAGAATGTAATAATGGCCCTGGGGATCCAGGTAGATAGTAAACTCTCCATTGATGTTCACATTGCCAAAGTGTTTAGAGATTCCTTCTATGTAGCCCACCTAATGTCACCTAATGTAACCCACTTTGTCTAGTCTGATGATGTCACCATCCTACAAATATACCTGTGGAAAAGAGAACTCCCAGTAATGTGTATAGCATGTTGTGTAAATGCGTTCTGCTCTAGTGTCATAAAGTAATTAGGTAGGGGTTTGAATCCTGCAATTGACAACTGTGTGTGTATATATCTCCTTGTAGAAGAGCAACCGTTTTAGAGACTACTAAAACACCTTAAAAGTGGTATACCTATCTTTGTCAAATCTGATGATGTCATCATCCTACAAATATACCTGTGGAAAAAAGAACTTACAGTAATGTGTATAACATGTCGTGTTAATGCATAATCATCTAATATCATGAAGTAATCAGATAAGGGTTGGAATCCTGCACTTGAAAAGTGTGTGTGTATCTCCTTGTAGAGGTGCAACCTTTTTGGAGACTACTAAAACACCTTACAAGTGGTATACTTATCTTTGTCAAGTCTGATGATGTCACCATCCTACAAATATACCTGTGGAAAAGAAAACTCCCAGTAATGTGTATATCTTGTCATGTTAATGTGTCCTCCTCTAATATTATAAAGTAATTAGGTAGGGGTTTGAATCCTGCACTTGACAACAGTATGAGAGTGTGTGTGTGTATCTCCTTGTAGAGGAGCAACCTTTTTGTAGACTACTAAAACACCTTAAAAGTGGTATATCTATCTTTGTCAAGTCTGATGATGTCATCATCCTACAAATATACCTGTGGAAAAGAGAGCTCACAGTAATGTGTATAGCATGTCATGTTAATGTGTATTGCTCTAGTATCATAACCCCGTTAGGAAGGGGTTTAAATCCTGCATTTGGTGAGTGTGTGTGTGCTCCATGTGTGTGATACAGTTGATCAATGTGTTGTGGGTTTTGCTTTAACTACTGTATGACATATCACAATGACAACAGTATGTGCATTGCACTTCAGGTAGCTGTGTGGCAAATACATATATGTACATGTGAACTCAATTATTTCATAGGTGGGAGCCCTGCTTTCTCCATGAACACATCTGTTATCTTTGCCAGAGTGTGCTGCTGCTTTCCAGACCTTATGTCACATCTGTATGCTTGTGACAAGCCCAGCCTCTGCAGTGTTCCCTGGCCTAGGTAATCTGTGTCACACACACTCATTTCGGTTTCTATTGAATAATGTGAGTGAGGGTTTATGTCTGAGGTAAATTTCAGACCTCTTCAAATGCAGCAAAGTCTGTCAGTGATGGCTATTCATTATAGGTGTACAACAACCTTTGTGGCTATGCCTGAAGACCCCTTATTGCTTATGTGATTCACCGAGGGATTTCAAAATACCTTTGGAAATGTGATTACCAAAGGAGAGATGACGTAACACTTGGCTGTATGTACACATCGGTACCTGTTCAACATGGTGGGGGCTACTACCTATGTGGTACTGTGGGGATACTTTGTTTTGTACAGGTGGATAACTATGCTTTAGTTGGCTTACAGCTTTACAGCATGGGTTTGACAACAGGTATCTGTATGATACCTTTGTGGAGGATGTGTGAGTCATCTGGAGAATGTAATATAGGCCACAGTATGCATTTCCAGACGTGGACGGACATATCCCTACTGTGTTTGCTTGTACCTAAGAGAGCTATATGCCAAACAGGAGTGGTCTCAGGAATGGGTGCAGGTGAATACCAATGGTTACTGGCATAGTATAGTACCTGAAAGATCCAAATGTTACTGTGTGTCCTACATCTGTGTGTCAGTTGTCAAGACATTATCTAACGATTGTTTATGGTCAGGCTGTTGAGGTTATGTATACTACCAGAATGCAAACCAATGACAGATAGTAACAATATCACCCACAGCACAGTGTCAAACCATGTCATACACACATGTGTACGCAAGTTCCAAAATGTGTGTAGTACAATGCATACTGGCCACCAATAGAAACTATGGAGTGTTAACACTGTGCAATACAGGGCATGTCACCCTGCCCATGTGTCCACTATGCATGTACATGCAGACAGTGCACCTCCACCATGTTCACAAATGTACAACTGCAAATCTGTGCTGCACACATCCCGCATGTACTGTCCACTCTCTAACACATGCCGCCAATACTACACACATCAGCTAAGTGGCATGTGGGCGGACAATACACTATTGGAATTAACACTGGTGTAAACAATACTACATTGACAATCATAGCTTTATTGCATCATGCCTGCTCAGCTACACCTTCAAGGATATCATTACACTTTACTGCTGACAACATGCTAACATTGCTATACTGCTATAAAGTCACCCTGTGCATCAGCACCATGTTAGCCTGTTCCTGCATCAATGTTACAGATGACAGGAGGTGGCACAGGTCTCATCATATGCACAGGGTGTGTTGTTGGTTTGCCAGAGGCCTTCATTGAGCCATACAATTGACATGTATGTGTGTGTGTGTGTGTGTGTGTGTGTGTGTGTGTGTGTGTGTGTGTGTGTGTGTGTGTGTGTGAGGGCCAAGAGTACTGGTATGGGCCAATGTTGATGTAATGTGTGCGGGTATGTGTTAGCCCTAGGTGTCTGGTTTATGTGTGTGTGTGTGTGTCTGCATGCACACAGTTCCACCATGTGGCTGCCATATATGGGGATTTGTGGGACAGCCACAGACTGTACCTGCCAGGCTTTACAGATCACCATCTCTGGCCACAGATATGGTACCTGTGCCTGGCAGGGGTGCTACTGACAGTATCAGGTACTAAGCCAGACTGGGTACTATTATCAAAGGTAGACATATGTACACTGAACCCAGGTCCCTGCTGGGACTGGCCAGAGCCATGTGCACATGGTCATCTAGGACGGTCCATGGACAAGCCCACTCCCAACATTGCTGGGGCTGGTACTGGCACTACGGGAGCGGCTGTGACTTGAGGGACGTCTGCAGTGACTGCCAGCTGCTGATGTTGCTGGCATACGTCCACGTCAATGTCTCAACCATCCCACACTGTCCTGACACATGTACATGACATTGCGAAGGACATCTGTCTCACCCCAACGTCTATCAGTGACCTCAGTGTAATTACGGATGGCTCCTGCTAAGTCATGGATACTGTCATTTAAAGCAGTGTTATGTGCCCTCTGTGGCCTCAGTCCCTGTCTGGTGTACCGTTCCATATGTGCCTGTGCCTCCATGACAGCCTGGAACATGCGCGAGGTTGTAAGACCTGTGGCACATCTGCCAGAGGCATGATGACCACAGTGCTCCAACAAGAACCCCTGGACATCTGCCTATGTGGTACCATTCCAGACCTCTGGGTATGGCTGCTGTGCCTGGATGCATGTGCCATAGATACCACACTGTCCTGGCCATTGCCAACTGTACACTGTCCCTCAGCTAAGGGCATTGATGATGATGGATGTATTGGCAGTATGACTGTGTGCATGGATGGAGTGGACACCTGTGTACTGCCGACTGGTGGCCCAACGACAGACCCTGGCAAACATGCCTGTGCCTCAACACACCTATCCTCATTATCACTATTTGTGTCAGTGACATCAGGTTCCCTGCTGCAGTGAACCAGCCCAACCTCAGCACCTGTGAGAGGAAGAATGGAAACACACTTTACGACCTGTACATGATGTCAGAACACATGCACACATGCACACATGAACAAATGCACACATGCACACATGAACAAATGCACACATGCACACATGAACACATGCACACATGAACACATGCACACATGAACAAATGCACACATGCACACATGCACACAAATACACTCCTCACTAAAGCAGACACACATACACACACACACTCCACCAGCAATCCAGAACATACTCAATAGCAGTTGATGGTGGGGTACAGTATCACAAGCCAAACAGTCATATCACACGTGTCAGCATGCAGGATGTGTGTTGCTCAACAGCATGCAGTGCGAGTGTAGACAGTCCTTGCTAATAACAGTATACATGGCTTTGATGCATGTGTGTTGTTGTTCAGTGATTGGCCTCACCCTGGAACGCAATGTGTACATGGACACAACATTGCTGTGCAAGTATTACAAGCTCTTCAATGTGCTGTGCACCATCACTCACAGGTATACATACCATGGCTGGATGTTTATCTGTGTGTCACATAGATATCCATTACTGATTAGAGCGTCTGTGTCTTTAGCAGATAATTGTGGACACAGGTTTAGCTCATGCATGCTATGTATACACACAGGATGAGTGGTGCGTGTATACCTGATGGAATACCATTGATCAGCATAGCCATTGTACAGTAGTTATGGTGAGTGTAGAACATATTGTGGACATGCCAGTGCTAGCCATGACATGGCATGCTAAAACAAAACTGCAACATTAAACATCACACATACCCAATGTGTGTCATGTGACCTATACACTCAATAGCATTACAAGACATATATGTGTCACTTTGTGCAAATGGTGATTGCTATGCATATTGTATATAGGTGCATATGTTTGCACACACACAACATTGAGGTGTATAGCAATGAATGCTATGTGTAGTACTGTGGTTACTGTAACTGGATGGAGTGTAGTACCATGAGCCATCATCATGCAGCATCATATGGTCACTCAAGGCTACTAATGTGTGCCAGACTGGCACCTATCATGCTGTACCTGAACTGCAGTACCATGGCTACATTCACCATTTCACAGCCAGTTGTTACATGGGTTTGTAAGGTACCCAATAGGGAGCATTGCCTAACATGAATGTGTTCATAGGTTCATAGGTAGGTACTAGGCTATCGGCCCTGGGGCCTATACAAGCCCAGCCAAAAAGGTATCCTGGCTTTTGCCACCCAAGAAAGTTATTTTCCTATGCCACTATCGAGCAGAGCCACAGAGGTGATCCCCGGGGTGAATTTCCTATTTCCCATCCAACCATAAAGATTTTTCTTGAAGAGTGCTAATGAGGAGCTTTGTTTGATATAGATAGGTAGTTTATTCCAGAGTATGGGAAGTCTCTGGGACAGTAATCTATCCCTCTGGCATGTTCTGTTTATTGTGGTGATAAGGTTTAGGTTCCTAGAGTGTGTAGCTCGGAGGGATTGGGATTTCTTTAAGTGGAGCACGTCCAACAGCTCTGGGTTTGACATAGCTTTGTATGTTAGGCAGAGATCACCTCTGAGTAGGCGATATGCGACGGAGTAAAGTTGGAGTTTTTTGAGATGGTCAGCGTAGAGCATCTGTTTGATGCCGGTAATCCTCTTTGTGAGGTATTCCTGCGGCCTTTCCAGTTGTTGGAGATGTCTTGTGAGGTACATATCAAAAGGGGCGTTGTACTCTATAATGGGTCTAATGAGTGATGAGTAGAGGGGAACAATGACCTCTTTTTTTCTGGATGAGAAACCTTTTGTGATGTGGTGTGCCACATAGAAGGATTTCCTGACTACTGTGGTGATGTGATTATCAAAGGAGAGACTACTGTCCACCTGTGTCCCAGGGTCTCTTATCACACTTTCGGTATTAAGTATACTACCGCCTATGTTGTAGTTCATGGGTACAGAGTTTTTACCAAAGGGGATAACAATGCACATTTTGGCATTGAGCTTGAGGCCATGGCTTTGACACCAGGCATCTGTCTCAGTGAGGCCCTTTTTTAGGATGTCCACATCGTTAGGAGTTTTGATTATGGCTCCTAGTTTGCAGTCATCTGCAAACTTCATTAGCCAAAGACCTTCTGTGTTAGCCTGTACTTCAGAGAAGTAGATACCAAACAGGAGAGGACCCAGGACTGAACCCTGTGGTACTCCACTTGTCACTGGTCTGAAGTCGGATTTAGAGTTGGCTACTATCACAGTGTGGGTTCTGTCAGTGAGCCAGTTGGCAACCCATCTTGTGACATAGGGATTTATACCTAGTTTAGTGAGCTTATCTATAATTCCAGAGTGGGGGATGGTGTCAAAAGCCTTGGCAAGATCTAGATAGGCTGTGTGAACCACCTTACCCTTGTCTACGGCTTTGGTGACTGCTTCAAAGAAGTCTATCAGGTTTAGGAGACATGATCTGCCTTTTACAAACCCGAACTGGGTGGTATCCAGAGTTTGGAGATTACCAATGTCTTTGTTTATAAGTTCCATGATGATACGTTCCATGGCCTTGCAGACCAGGCTCGTTAGGCTAATGGGGCGGTAGTTCCCGGGGTCCATGGTGGCTCCTCCCTTGTGGAGTGGGATAACCGTTGCTGTGTGCCATTCAGCAGGCACAAACCCATAGGTGAGGCATTTATTGAACATGGTACTTAGGTGGGGTGCCAGTTCGTTCTGTAGTTCATGTAGAACGCAGCCTGGGATGTTGTCTGGTTCCATGGATGCTGTGTTTTTGGCTTTGGAGAGTGTGGTTTTTACCTCTGCAGCCATGATTACAGGAACTTTGCATTATTCCGGTATAGAGATGGGCTCTTTAGCATGTAACACACCTACGCATAATGCATGCTGTGCATGTTTGCTGTGAGACTATGCACATCTCAGTAACGTGAGTAGCTGCCTCAAACACATGCAATACACAGAGCATCCCAAACAATTGTGGCTACACTGTGGTGGACATAGCAAGTGTTGTGTGTTGAAGAGTGTCGCACCACCCCATGATAGGCCTCTACCCCTCAGGTATATTATGTGTGCTGTGTGGATGACATTTGGGATACTGGAGTGTGACCTTACAGCGGGTGTCTGAATACGCCATGTGTAGCATATTAACATGTACTGCATATGACAAAGTTGTGTATGTTGTGTGCATGTGTATCGACTCTGCCTATCCAATGTCCACCACAGTGTATCATGTCTGGGGTGACAAAGCAATCACTTTAGGTTGCTCTTATTCCGAAATAGGAAACTTGGTGTCTCCCCCACAATGCATTTCAAGTCATCATCAACCAGGAGAATATCCCAATGTTTGCTAATAATTTCCTTTAACTGATATTGATCAGAAGTATACAGAGTAGAAAATTTAATAGATCTATTTAACATATGATCTCCAACGGTTTGATCTTGGACCCTGGGTCCAAAGTATGGTGCACCTGAAGTGGTGCATGACATGTATGCTTCCTCCATATATGGTATAATCTCATTATCCTTGTATCCCCGGGTCAGTAATCTATTTCTCAGATTGTCTAATTCTGAGATAAATCCCTGTTCAGTGGGGTTCAATCTCGAGGCTCTAATGGCCTGTCCTTTCATTGTATTCTTAAAAACAAATTGTGGGTGCATACTAGACCTTAATAACAAGGAATTGCAGAAACATGCCTTGCGATAGACCCCCGTATTTATCATATCATCTGTTAATCTCTCAATATGTAGGTCTAAAAAATCAATTCTATGTGTGGAATAGTTCATGGTAAAAGTAAGGAATTTCTTGTTCCGGGTCCTAGAGATAATTGTTGTGAATAACAGGGGTGGTAATACTATGAATCTTACTGAATCTAAGGAGACTGACTGGATCATTCGTTTGAAAGCTGATAGGGGGCATGGGTTGAATGATAGAGATTCTATAAAACCTAAGCTGAGACAATGCAGGCACATAAAATGAACTATCATTTATTTGTATATGTTCTTGATTATGTATTTTATCAACATTAACTTATCAGAATGTTTATTTATATGTTTTTAGGTCACTATGCAAGTTTTATATATTTTTGTCTTACTTTACATTAACATGTTTATATATGGGAGAGTTCTTTAAATTCTCCAGTATTGCTTTTATTGTTTAAATTGTTTTAATTGATTAATTGAGCTGCTTATATAAGGGGAGGTTTACTGTGACTTTTATACAAGGATCTGAAGAAGCTGTAATGGTGAAAGCGCTCATCCGTATGTTATAAGTGCACATTCTTGGAATTAAATTTGGAGTTTTGTTCTTACTTCTGCTGTACTCCGCTTCCTTTGTGACTTACATTATATCTACCTCACGGAACTACAGCGTTTGCTTGCTGAGCAGTGGATTTTACTTTACTTTATTTTTTATTCAGAAGGTTGGTATAGTTCTTATATCTGAAGCTAGGCGTTTAGCCAGTGATTTAAATGTTGTACTCAGACCTGAATGTTGCCACTTCCAGTATACAGTTGTCAGTGTAGGATTGTACTCACCCCTACAAATGCTAACACAAGATACATGGGAGTATGTAGTTTCTTTTCTACTTATACAATTAACTGCCATACAAAAGTAGTTATTGAGATATATTCATTTGGCACATTAACTGTTTGTGAACTGCTATACTATGAATATTAATGTACTCACTTCTGCACAGTTTGTGCTTTTTTATTGTTGACATTAGCACAGGATGCTCAAGAAAACTGGACAATTCCCGTACTTAGTATGCCTACCTACATCCTTGGTAGGCCCTGAACACACAGGTATATTATACATTTGGGTGGGGATGCAGACATACAGATAGCATTGTGTATTATTGTGTGAATGTTATCTTGCTGGACTTAAAGGGTTGCTGTGTACCTGCTAGTTTAGCAAGGCAAGTAGTCTGTCTGCATAGCTCACAAATGTGGACCTATCCAGATGGTAGCCAGACATTAGGCTGTTATTCTCTGTCTGTGCAACACACAGGTCTTTTCAGCACTGGTACAATGGCATTGTTACAGTCGTTTGCTACCAGTACATGGCTACATCCTTTGGTATTTCAGTGTTGTACTCCTACATAAGTGTATGCTTGTGGAACTCCTTCCAAAGCTATTTGCACAGTGTGTAACAGCAGTAAAGCTGATATGCCTGTGTGTTTCTGCCTCGGCCAGGCCTCCGAAACACTCAGGTACATATTTGAACAGAGTGAGGTAAAGGTAGGTAAAAGTGAGGTACACCTTGAAATTATTAGAGACAGTATGTGGATACTTCGGGAGAACCAGTGCATATGGATTACTACACCTTTTCTGAAGTACAGGCAGTGTCTAACTCCTACATATTGTCATTATTCATTAGGTGTAATACCCCACCTTTCTGCCTAATGTCAGTACTTTTCAGGGAATTCAGAGGGACACAGCTAACATATGTTTCAAAATCAGGGACATCCCTGCAATGTAGTCACAGTTGGGATGTATGCCCTCTTCCCTAATCAGATATGCCACTGTTTGTCCTGCTATGATACTGTGTGGGT
This sequence comes from Protopterus annectens, assembly GCF_019279795.1. Taxonomy (NCBI): domain Eukaryota; kingdom Metazoa; phylum Chordata; order Ceratodontiformes; family Protopteridae; genus Protopterus; species Protopterus annectens. The sequence goes on along the minus strand of NC_056741.1, from coordinate 1,579,121,657 downwards.
GTTGTAAAGTGCAGCTGTAACATCATTTACTGCTAGGATGGCTGGTTCTCTTATCACAGTCATGTAATACAATTCCACAACAACTGCTGGTAAAGTTCCACAGAACAGGTTTTGTGTTATGGCATTCCTATTTTTCCTTTACATTCACTCATTCTGATGCATGATATATCTATTTCAGCAACAGCCTGCTGTATATCTACTGTGGTTTAGTGGTACTTCATGCAGTCTAGTTTGTCCAAGGTCTGGGGTTCGGGACTGACAGAGGTGTTTTATTTTGCTGCTGAGCAGAACAAGGGCCCTCACATGCAGGGTGACTAAGGCACTTTTAAGCAGTTGTAAGTGGGTTTGTGCGGGTTTGCGTGAAGCTTAGCAATGCTTAGCTAAGCGCACACAAGCACACACTTGTGCAAACCCACTAACTACTGCTTAAAAGTGCTTACTCCTGCTAACCCTTGCGCTCATTTCTTTGAAAAAAAAGAAAATGAGGAGATAGGTCAGTGGTGAAAAAGGGCCACAAAGAGGGACAGACAGTAGGGAAAACAGTTTGGGATGTGCAGGACAGGTGTAGGGAAGGACCATAGCTGCCCATTTCTTTTACAGCAACAGCTGTGCATATTCAATAAATTTGGAGGGAAATATGAAACCTTCCACCCCTGAGAGAGGGGTGAGGACAACAAAGTATGTTGTACTGCTAATTAAATTACATTTTATATGTCTAGCAGAGCAGACATGTGTGCAAAATGGGCAGCTATGTATGGGTCATAATTTTTTTTGGAGCAGATTGCCCTTTTTTTTCTTTTTCCAGGTGGGAGTGGAATGTGGGGTAGGGGATGTAGGTATATTTGGGGAGGTAGGTTGGGGAGGTAAACAGACAGGAAAAACAAGATGCATACAGGGGTGGAATATGACACATGTGGAGAGTGAGCAACATTGAAGGAGAAGGATGTTTGGAAAACGCAAGCCCATGAGCCCACAGATAGCGACAGTGGAACTGAGATCCCCACCCATGGGCAGTCACCACTGCACCTTCACAGACCAGAGGGTGGCTGTGCTGGGGGCTGTGTAGGAGGGGCAGGCTCACCCGTGAGTCGCGCCACTCGTGCCTCAAGGTGGCGTAGGGGATCAGTGACAGAATGCTGGATCTCCCTACGTACCACAGCCCGGAATCTTCAGAGGGTGAGAGGAGGCCCTCCTCTACCCACACTTGCACAGGGGGGACAAGCCCCATCCCCTGCAGTGCTTCCACCTGAAGGTGGCACAGGCCCAACGGAGGAGGAGGTCCTGGGCTGGGCACCAGACCTGCTGCTGCCAGGTGCCATCGCCAGCTGAGGTGGGACGGGTGGGTCTGCTGGGACCGGCCTTCCCATACATTCTATGATTAGGATGGATTAATGACAATATGGGTTGGTAACAGCCAACAGCATTCCAAATTAGTTGTAACGGCATGCAGTAGTATTCCCATTAACCCAACACACCAGAGTTCCAACAGTAGAACAGCAAGCATAACACATGCATATATAGAACAACAGTGGACATTCCAACAGCATGCAGGATTAATTGGTGGCAACAGGCCACCAAGATTGTGGTATTTGAACAGGGCACATGCATTAAAGTAAATGCAGATATTTATAAATCAATAGGACATATGTCCCAACAAATGTTTTGAGATTAGACATACCCATTGAGGTGTGGAATTGCATTGTTTATGCACATACAGTAGGGTGTAAAAAGATACCTCCATTAACAACTTATATATACTTATAGTTTACACTACATTCCTATTGACTGCAGGTATATATCCCCTACATGTATTATTACACTAGACAATGTCCGTTAAATTGTGAAATGGGGTTTGATAGTTCTTTATATACCTGACCTGTATCTGACATACAAACTGTCCAGGATGCAGATGTTACTGCTACGTATTTATATATTTTATTTATATTTATATATCTACATATCTAGATGTGCTCAGGTGACATTATAAGTTATATTTTAACAGCCCCCTACATTTCTAGCAGCACACTGACATTTCTGGGGAACACAATAACAAGCTACTCATGTGCCAGATTAACCTGTACATGCCGGTCATGAACCAACAGTTGAGGACTGTATATATGCTTAACAGCTATGGGCCTACCCAAGTGTGGGTTTACAGCACTTAAAACAACAGTACTATTTCTATAATGCAAGAGTACAACAACATATCAAAGAAAGTGACACAGATGACTCCAGGTATTATACCTTTATTAATTACATAACACACTTTTCTAGAGGCTCTCTCATTTATTTGATATAACAGTGCATGCAGAAGACTTATTCAAGATGTATTATACCTTTATTAATGGGTTCCAACACTCTTTTTCAGGCTCTCTCACTTATTTTATATAACAGTACATGCAGGGAAGTTATTCAAGACTTATTATACCTTTATTATTGAGCTACAACACATTTTTTCAGGCTCTCTCACTTATTTTATATAACAATACATGCAAAATAATTTGTAACCTGCCTGGTGGCGCAGCCTTAGCAGCCTATCTGCATAGGCTTGCTGATTCGCAGCACGGACACCTGCAGCTGTGAAGTAAATTAAGTGATATTGAGACATACCTATCCATAATATAGACTACCATAGTAATTCTTACATACTTCATTCCATGGCTACCTACTCAGTAGTGGGGCATGTTCCATCCCACGGGCCTCCTGTATCCACTGGTTCAGTCAGTCCTCCTTGCATCTCTTCAAGTCTGAGTAGTGGTGTCTGACCTGCTCACCAGTGTGAGGGATGCCTGTGGCACTGGTGAGATCATGAGCTAGATGGTTCCAGGCTTCCGCTTTGTATAGGGTGCCTTGGAACTGGCCCTGCAGGAGTCTCTCCTCATGATTATGGATGAGGAGCCAAACCATTACTTTTGAATCCTCAATGCCCCAATGTTGCGCTCGAAATCAAGAGCCCTCTCCAACACCAGCCATGCTGACTGCAGCTGGGAGCTACAACCAGTTTTGGCAAGTATTCCCACCTGTGGAGCTTAAATATGCCTAATTTCCTGCATTTATCTGTGATTGGCCGGTTTTGAAGAAACTCAGCTGAAAGCACACCTGCTTAGCAATGGGTAAACTTCTATTGATATGTATGTGTGTGTTGAAAGCACATGCATATGAAAAGCTGTCATGGCTTAGTGGTTCAGTACTGTGATTATGGTGCGCAGTATCCTGGGTTCGAGGCCTGTCATTGCCTTTTATTTTACTACTGGCCAGTCCGGCTAGGAGGTGTGGCTGTGTTTAGCCGACTTTGCTCAACTTTGCCCAACATTGCTCTACGTTGCTCGACATTGCCCGACGTTGCCCGGAGTTGCACTAGTTAGCGCGGTGCACAGCCACGCGCAAACATGTTCTGTTTGCGCTAGTTGGCACAATGCGCAGCTCCGCGCAAGGCTATTGCACTAGTTAAAGCAGTGCTAAGCTATGAGCAATTATACTGACATGTGCTTAATACTGGTAAACTTTGCTTAGCAGTGCTTCACATTGCTTAAGATACGTTACTTATGCATTCATCAGTATGCATAACCATTTCACTGTCTTATATATATATATATATATATATATATATATATATATATATATAAAAATTCGTTCACTACTACATAGGCTATTTCAATGCTTTTTACTAAAATTTCAATGATAAATGTCAGAAATTCTTTTCATATACAGATTTCCAATGGTAAATAAAAAGGGGAGTGGTGGGACTCAAACCGGGAATGCCTCCTCTTTGTGCGAAGGTTCTACCACTACACTATTGCCATTTTGCTAAATTTGCATATGTTTCTTATTATCCTCTTCGATGTCTTGACTGCTAACTGTAACTAAGCAATGGGCAAATACGGGCAGCTATATCGGGTATAATAAAAAAAAAATAAAAGTTTTACATTTTATAATTGTACTGGGGTTTAGAATGTGGGGGAGTGTAGTGTTGGGACTCTCTCATGTCAGTTGACATTTCCCAGTTGAGAGACTTGCAGGGGCGCGGATTTTTGGACTGCTCGGCAGTCCGACATGCCCCCTGCACTCGTGCATGTTCCGTGTTAGCCTTTGAGTTGAGGCAGCGCCCCCTCGTTAATATGCATGGTGCGCTGCCATCTTACTCTTAGACTGGCGTTTCTGTGTAAGACTACTTTAGTCTTACACGGAGGATTCGTGAATCCTGGGGACAGTTACTGGCATTTAGGTGTAATAATGATACATTACAACAAGTCTATGTACAGGGCTGAACTAATGTGCAATGAAGTCCCAGGCACTGCTTATTGTTTCAGTCCCTACAAAAAAAAAAAAAACACATCCTCTAGAGCTCCCATTTTTTCCCCCATGTTGGGCTTCCCACATTATGCACATTACGTTTTTTCTTCCATTTCTCACATTTTACCTTTTTTCTTCAGCTTTTTCAAGAAGCTGTAACTTTATATATGCTCTAAAGTGCTTTTTAATGTTTTTTTTTTCTTTTTACCCAATCATGGCTTGAACAGAAATTATGATTAAGGAAATAAATTGAATGTTGTTGTTCAGTTTTAGTTTTCCTTGCATCTTTTCAATATATTTTCTTGACCAAGACAGCACAGTAATAACCATTTAGGAAATAACTCCATTAAGCCGATGCCCCCAGAAGCTATAGGGGTTGTAGATGCTCTGGGTTGCATTTCAGAGCACTTCCCAACCTTTTATTCAAAAGTGGTCTAAACAAAAATCTCAGGTAGGAAAAAGAATTTCAATCTTATTTTTTTTCCTTCAGTGAAGACATAAGTTGTACCCAAGGCTTAAAATTCAAAGCTGGCAAAAATAATAGCTCAGAATAAATTAGCAAGTCAGTTGTGAGGATACACAGATCCTGTATAGGAATGCTGCCTGCCTCAATAATCCCCCAAAAAGACAGTCACTGCCTATACAACCCTCTGGTGTTAGACTGGGATGAAAGCAGAGGTTCAAATGGCCACAGTCATGTATTTCAAATGACTGCTGAAATACATAAATATAGCATGTCTATTTACTCCTCAATCCTAACTCCCAAAGGCAACCAGCTGTATATGTGCCTGATGTTTGATTGTGAGGAAAGTGAAACTAAATAATGACTGCAATAATTATTCTATTTTGCTGCTACCAGACAGTACACTGCCCCTGCATGAGCTAAAGTAACTTTCTTTGTATACCTCTGAGGTCTGTTAGAAAAAGAAAGGAAAGGATGACTACCACAATTCCCAGCCCCGACATAACCTACGGTAAATTTCTGTACACAAACATCTGAGCAGGGATGCTTTAGAATGTTTGTGGTTGAGGACAGTGGCCATTATCAGTTTTATCCTAAGAGGGTCATATCACAATTCCATTCAGGCTAAAGAGTGCAATCATAAAATGAAAGCATTTTTCCTCATGTTTCCTCAACCAAAAACAGCTTTTATGGGGTTTCCAAAGTCAAGGATGATTAAGGGAGCCCCCTATATCCATTTATACAGTCTGTGGAATGGGGACCACCAGATTCCTAGAAGATCTAAGTGTCTTAATGCTCTGTGACATATGCTATGCCTTACTTTTGAAATATAATCACTTGTTAGCTGCATTTTTATTGATACCCAGAAGAATAGTGTGCATATCCCAGCATTATTGGATGTGTGCATTGATAAAAATAAGTGATATTTTTTTCACACACAGACGCACATCACATCAATGCTAATTTTGTACTTAGTTCAGCAAATACATTGTACAACACTAGTACTGCTGCACAAGATCAGTGACTGCTGTTTAGCAGTCATCAAACAGCAGCAGGAATAAGTCTTTTTTATTTACCTCACTGAGTAGTAAATTAATACCTATCACTATCCCTGATTTCACAGATATTCCTGATTTTAATTTTGCTTTGTCACAATAAATCCAGCCATCAGACTTTTATACTTATTATCTAAAAATGCATGTTGATGCAAAATGTGTTAATCTAGTAACTTTTTAAATGAATTAGAGTAATATTTAAAATGTATTCCTCATTTTAAGACTTTATTATGCTATCATTTTTATCACTGAACAGAATTCTTCAGCAAATACGTTGAGAGTTATAGTATCAATTGTTCTGCCAGTATGTACAAAAACCGTGAAAGAGAAACCATCCCTGAAGATTAGAAGCATCAGCTCTTCTTAAACTCCATGGTTTGCACTGAGATCATTCACCCTGGGTTGCTGATCCCCCTAGTGCCTACTTTGCTTATGTTCATTACAGCTTTGCCCTAGCAGGGTCATACCACAGTCCTGTTCAGGTTAAACAGTGTAATCAAAAATTAATACATTTTTTTCTCCTCAGTTTTTCCCCAACCAGCAGTAGCTTTTGTGGGGCCCCCACACAGCCAATGATGATTAAGGGGCCCCCTGCAGCCACAGCTATTGCAGGTACCTAAAGCTGGCTATATTAATTTTAGTGAAGAGGATGTCCGCCAACAGGGCTTGACTAGGCCAGGGACATTCTGTCATTGGTAAAATATTTAATGAAATTGTAAAGCTTCTTACTTGACAAAATATTGTTACTGTAATTAAAGATCTTTGAATTTTGAAGGAGATAATAAATAAGAGTTATTGTTACTTACCTGCTTTATTAAGTTTACACACTTGTTGTACTAGCTTTTGCTGGTTTGGCAGACATGTTACCAAATAACAAGATAACATAACTTGGAGTGGTTGGGGGCCCCCAGGACCAGGGGGCCCCCAGCGACCACAGGGTCCACTGGTGCCTAAATCTGGCTATGGTCATAGCCTACCCTATTTCACCTGTATTAAACAGATCCAATCAAGAAAACTAGATACAAGCTCTCTGGAAGAAATCATATACTCTCCCCCTTTACAAAGGCAGCAAATCTAGAGATATCTTTCACTACAGGCCAGTTGCAATCCTTTTACTATTTTCCAAAATCCCAGAAAAATGTGTCCACTTTCAACTTCTCAGATATCTGTCGCAAATCTTCTTTCTCCAGTTCAACATGGATTTATCACTGTACAACCACTGCCTCTTCAGCTTTGTTAACAACATTAATCTCCACAGAAATGAAGGGGACCTTGTCTTCTCAATCTTCCTGGATTTTTTTCCCAAAGATTTTGATACTGTTTCTACTGCAAGAAGTTTCTTTATGTACAGTCAATCATCCGTCACTCTGGTGGTTCCGTAGCTACTAAAGCAAGAGAGCACAAGTGATGGAATAGAGTCTAACTTTTCTCCTTTCCTACCTATATCTACAGATATTCCACAATGATCTATTTTAGCCATCTATTATTTACATTTTAACAAAAGATACTCTAATCTAATATGTTGAGGGACTTCACTCTCATCTGCTCCGCCAAAAAACATATCTGACCTAAAACAACAACTAGCACAGGAGTTCTTCCCTTCAGATCAATCCTGGCTCAGAAACAACCATCTTCAACTAAACCCGCAAAAAGTAAACCAATGTTGTTCTCTCCAAAACAGCTCTCACATCTAAGATCAGTAGTCAATATAACTCCAGCACTGAATGATAAAACTGAGTGAGGGGGTCTAACCCGGCAACAAGGGTCTTGAAGGAGGACACTCCAATAGGAAGTTGTTGTTATCATAGATTATTATAATATTAAGGGATCTGCTGAGCATCTAATGAGTGCTAAGTAACATTGTTTTTGTTTCTGATGTGGTAAGAATGAAATTTGATCTATTCACTGAAGCAGAGAAAATCATATTGTACTTCATCTTGTAATCTAGCTGATCAGTGGTTAAGGAGTACAGGACCATGTCATCAGTGTCCAAAAGATGTGGAAGGTGAGGAAGGTGCAGTAAATACTTACTGATATCTACTGAGAATAACAGAGGGGCAAGAAGATGGAGAAAAACAGAGAGGCAAGAAGAGGGCCTTGAAGAACTCATTTGAATAGAGAGAAAGTGTGGGAGTGACAGGAGTTATAGTTAACTGTGAAATGTTGGCCTGTTTGCTTGTAATATACCTCTGGTACCAGGGAAATGCATTAGGGCTGATGTCTAGTTCAGTCAGGTCGAGTATGAGGAAGGTGTGGTTAACTAAGATGAAGGTCCTGGTGAGATCTGTGAAAATGGATACAGCTGAGATGTCTTTGCCTGATGAGAGGAGAATATCACCTATGAATGTCCATATGTTTGTAGATGTGCTCCGATCTGACCAAAATCCATGCTGTTTATGAAAGAGAAGGTGATAATACAGTTTGCAGTACAGCAGACGCAAAGGAACCTATATGATTTAGACTTCTATTAAACACCAAAAATTCATAGATGAGTTGTTAAGAGTAAAGTTATTTAAATCTGTGTTTGTACTTGTTATTTATACAAAACAATTACTTCGATTTTGGTTTATGGTTATAACGTCTGGCTCTAAAGGGACAGCATCTGAGGTACAACCCCCACACAATCATGACTAGGTGATTTAGTCCTTAAAAAGTCCATATTTTCCCTTTTAGTTTCATTATTAATATAATAATCTGTAATACTGTAATAGACACTGAAAAATAATCTAAGCATTTTATGATGAACTCCAGAAAGGCCCTTCTCGGTCTCTTGTTTTCACTGCTTATCTTATTTTATTTTGTGCTTCAATGCAAACTGCACTGAATGCTTAACTCTTTTTTTGCCTCACAATAGTTTTGTATTATCGTTTAACTCTCACATTTTTATTGGCTCAAACTTCTTAAGAAGGTGTCCCTCCACTTTAAGCATTTAGAATCGAAGGTCATAAAATCACCAAGCAATAACTTAAATTATACACCCATATAACACCCATTATACACCCATTACACACCCACAAATTATATTATAATGGAATTCATTAATTCCAATGCCCTGGACCAGCTTGTTCTTACCCCCAGTAGAGGTAGCAATATCCTTGACCTGGTCATTACCAACATGGCCGACTGCTGCTCTACACCAATAATCAATTCCTCCCTGGTTAGATCCGACCACAAACTAATCACCTTGGATATCCACATCCATCCCATCCCCTCTGCAAAAGAAACCACCATGAAAATCTTCTCCAAAGCTAACTTTGGGCTCCTAAAATCAGAGGTGGATAACTTCACGGCAACCATGCCGAATCATACACCAATGCACTGTACAAACACATACACAAATGAATGGATCTCGCCATACCCAACAGAACCAAGACACTCTCCTCCAAAAAATGGAAGCTAATCTGGTGGTCCCCTGCCATAAACAAACTGTACAACAGAAGGAGGAAACTTATGCAGAATAAGGTGAAGTCCCAAGACTGGAAAAACTCCCTTATCAGCCTCAACAAAAAGTTGAGATCCCTCATCAAATCCTCCAAAGCTAGCTATGAAAACAGAATTGTAGCAGATAGTAAAGACAACCACAATGCCTTCTACAGTTATGTAAGGAATCTCCACAGCAATACCCAGATTTGTTCTCAGCTACTGCACAATGGTACCTCCTATACCGAGCCAACAGATATTGTCAATATACTGGCCGACAGATTCAGTGCCAAATTTACCCCTCTCTCCCCCTCAGAGAACCAATCACAATACCAGTAGACTGTCAGGCACCCGGTATTACTGCTGCACAGGTTAAAACAGCACTGTCCAAGGCCAAGAATACAGCTTCTATGGGACATGGCAATATCCCTGGCTGTGTTCTACATGAACTACAGAATGAACTGGCACCTCACCTCTGGCTTTGTCCCTACCGAATGACGCACTGCTACAGTCAACCTTCTCTGCAAAGGAAGAGAAACTACAGACCCTGGGAACTATCACCCCATTAGCCTGATGAGTCTGATATGCAAAGCTATGGTATGCATCATCATGGACCTAATAAACAAGGATATAGGGAATCTCCAAACTTTGGATCCAACACAGTTTGGTTTTGTAAAGGGTAGATCATACCTGCTCAACGTGGTTGACTTCTTTGAGTCAGTCACCAGAGCTGTGGATAAAGGCAAAGTGTTTCATACAGCCTACCTTGATCTGGCCAAGGCCTTTGATACCATTCCCCACTCAGGAATCATAGAAAAACTCACTAAGCTAGGCATCAACCCCTATATCACTAGGTGAGTTGCAAACTGGCTCACAGATAGAACCCACAGTGTGAAAGTAGCTGACTCCAAGTCAGACTGACGATCAGTCATGAGTGGAGTCCCACAGGGTTTGGTCCTGGTTCCTCTCCTGTTTGGTATCTACTTCTCTGAAGTCCAGGCCAACATGAAGGGTCTCTGGCTGACTAGGTTCACAGATGATTGCAAGTTGGGAGCTATTATTAACTCTCCAAGCAATTTGACATCCTACAGAAAGGCCTCACTGAACCCAACAACTGGTGTCAGAACCATGGCCTTAAGCTCAATGCCAAAAAATGTGTCGTAATCCCCTTTGGAAAAAAACTGGTTCCCATGAATTACCACATTGATGGTAGTCCACTGAACACAGAAAGAGTTATAAGAGATCTGGAAACAAAGGTTGACAGCAACCTCTCTTTTGACCACCACATTGCCGCTGTGGTCAAAAAGTCCTTCTATGTGGCACATCTAATTACTAAGGGTTTTGCATCCATGAAAAAAGAGGTCATTGTCTCCCTCTACTCTTCCTTCATTAGGCCAATCACTGAGTACAATGACCCATTTGGCATGCACCTAACTAGACACCTGCAACAATTGGAGAGGCTGCAAAAGTACCCCACAAAGAGGATCCTAGGCCTTAAACACTTGTCTAATATGGACAGACTCAAAAAACTCCAACTATTCTCTGTCCCATCTTGCCTACTTAGGTCTCTGCTTGACTTACAAAGCCATGTCTGACCTAGCTCTATTAGAAATGCTACAGCTAAAGAAATCCCAATCCCTCCACACCACATGCTTCAGAGACTTCAACCTCATTACCACAATCAACAGAACATGCTGGAGGGACAGGTGCATAAAACAGAGACTGCCCATGCTATGGAATAGACTTCCCATACATGTCAACCAGAGCACCTCACTTGGCCTCTTCAAGAGAAATCTTGATGAGTGGATGGGAAATAGAAAATTCACTCTGGGATCACACCAGTGGTTCTGCTCAACAGAGGCACTGGGAACTAAGGTTGGATGGCACGATGCCAGGGTAATCCTATGGGCTAGGCTTGTAAAGGCTCCAGGGCCATCAGCCTAGTACACACCTATGAACCTATGAATCTATGAACCCACTTTAACCACCCTAATCCTATACATTTGTTCTGTAACTTCTCCATCTTTTACTCCACAGACTCATCAATTTTGTGTATGTATGTTATTATTACTGTATTGTTGGAAGTGTTCTGTGTCCACTATGTTGCCTTTTCTTACTTTGTTTGTACATAGATGTACTTTTGGATGTTGCTGAAATGGGTCTATTATGGCTTAATCTGCTACTCTTGCTAAAAAAATTGAATGAATGATTGAATGAATAAAATAATAAATAAACCATTTCATTGGGGGGTTGGGAGGGTGGCCTAATGGTTAAGGTGTTTGTCTTGCAAGCACATGGTGCAGGGTTTGAGTCTCACAAGGGATAATTGACTAAGCTTAAAATGGCTCGCAAGGGCAGTTAGCCTAATACTAATCTATGAACCTATGAAGCATTCTGTGTCAACAGTGCTAACAGCTGTACCACTGTGCAGCCCATAATACATACAGCTACAAAACAGATTTTGTTTCACAACTTGCTTGTCCATTTCTACACAGATGTACTTTGGGTGTGGCTGAAATGGGTCTATTATGGCTTAGTCCACTACTCTTGCCAAAAATTTGAATGAATGATTGAATGAATAAAATAACAAACGTAACAAAATAAAAAAAAGAAGAAGAAGAAAACCAATACATGGCTAAGTACAAACTTATTAAAACCAAAACCACACTGGAGTAACTGGAAACTAAAACTGCTTTTCGTCTATTACAGACTTTCCTGATGAAGTCTGTGATAGATAAAATCTGGATGTATTAAAGTTAAGTATGCTTAACAAATTATATCATGCAGTTTTATTTTCCAGTTATTCTAGTGTGGTTTTGGTTTAAAAAATAAACCATTTCATTTTGCTTCACTACTTGCTTGCCGTATTGCTCAACAAACCGCAACAAACTAAAAAAACATTATACTACACTGACTTTAGAGAACAGTAATATACCACCAATATGTAGAAAGTATTTTATCAGTTATCACTTTTGTGTCCTAAACAACTGCTTAGATAGATTGATTATAGCTATATCTACATCTATATCTAAAATGATGATGATGATATATACATTTTTCACTTGTCACATAAATTATCCATCTAATTAATTGTATTAGCCAGAATAATGAAACATTATTTGCAGTGGGTGTTTGTAAAAAATGCTGTTAATCTGCAAAAAGGAAAACAGGGTGTTGTTTCTTCAATTGGAGGTTCACTGTGTGTTAGAGCAATGGCTTTGACCACATATTTATTGTCCTTAAAACTGGCTCTTCTACTTGGTGGCCATTGTGGATGATGCTTGAGGCCAGTTCAGATGAAAGCTTTTGGAGTAGAAAGAAAGGCCAAGCAAGGCCTGCAGTTGTGACCTTCATTTGGTAGCCACTTGCTAGAAGGTTGTGTAGTAATGAGCTCATATGGTGGAGTTATCTCTGGTGATTGTTAATCTTAGACCAAAGTACTATAAACAGTGTCTCTATCTTGTTGATGTCAATGTGAAAAATATGGTTATATGTTAATCTCATTTTCAGTTTGTTTTTTCAGCTAATATGTTTTGAATAGTTTCTTGTTTTCAACCTTATGATATTTTTCATTTGGGAGTTATTATACCTTTTCAACTTATTTCATGTATCTTGTTTGAAAGGTGCAAAACACAGTACTGCATTCAATAACTGATCAGAATTAAGCAGGATAAAGAATATGCTTTTCTCTCTTTGGTAGGGATATATTGGTCAGTGTTTAACTTGTTTGTAATTTACCCTCATTCTTTAGTGATATTACAGGTGAGATTTTTATTGTTACATCATTTTTTGTAAGATTATTATGAGGAAGTAATTATGTTACCCACTTTGCATTCATCAGCATATTTCAATCAATAAGTTAATATTTATTTGTGATGTGCCTTTTCAGAAATCTCAAAGCATGCACACAACAATAAAGTGGCAAGAATGTACATAAAACAAAGATAACTCAAATGTTCATGAAAATATGTAAAAAAATAAAATGTACATAAAATTATGGGCCTTCAAAAGGATGAGTAAACAAATGTGTTTGCAGATGAGAGTGGAAATCAATTTCAGTTGTACCATTTGTTGGCTGCCTAGGCAGGATGCTCTAAAGTTGAAGGTACGCCAGTAAAAAGCAGAGGGCCCAAATGAATTTAGTCACATTCGAGGGATGTCAAACAATTCAGCTGCACAAGAATGTTGCTATTGCCATCTGTAATTGGGTCTTATACTCTTTTTCTTCCAAAAATGTTTTTGATTTACATTTGTCAATTCATTTTTATGAAAATTTGTTTGATTTTGAGTAATTTGCTCCATCAATGGTTGGGTAATTAACATTCCCCATTATAGTTGTGCTTTCATTGACTTTTAGGCTTAAGTCAGGAAATAATCATACTCTCTAGGGGGCATAGATGGTGTACAGGGGTTCATATAATGTTATATTCAATACCACTGATGCTAATTATTTATAGAAATCATATGAAATACAAGGCTTTTTGACCAGTGGCCATGCCAATAAAGATCCTCAGGCTCTACAAACATTTTCAAGGAGAACAAGGTCTTTAAGTCCAGAATTGTATTTTAGGGCACACATTCATTTGTCTAAGCTATTTTTCAAGACCTACATGGAGTCACTTAACATGACATGCAAGGGAAGTATCCAGATCAAGTGGATATGCTAGGTAATGAACCTTTCTCTACACTTAGTTTATTACCAGATGTAAATTGAGATCTCATATTCAGTGTTTGTAGGCTAGACTATTTAGTATATCAAGAAAGATAAGGCCTAAGAAAATAGGGTCCCTGAGGGCATAAAAAGCAAGGCACAGATCTACCCTCTAGAGCATATATGAAGTAACATACAGAAGTAGTGTGATTCCAGTCTTTTCCGGTAATTAGGATTTTTTGAGGCTTGAGATACGTTTTGTTTGGAACCTCTGCAGTTTTTCAAGTTTTTTGATGTGTTAAGTGAGACACATGCCAAAGGGTGTATTACTTCATATAATGGATCAAACCTGAGCAAAGTACAGCTGCATGACAACTTACTTGATTTTAGATGAGATGTCCATTCTGATTAATTGTGAGATAGAAGGATTTTCTGACTACAGTTGCTGCATGGTGATCTAGGGAGATGGCGCCATTGACCCAGGTGCCCAAGTCCCTGATCACAAACTTAATGGAGTGTGGGGTGTTATTGATATGGTGGGTGGTAGAAATTTGCTGTTTTCCAAAGAAGATGATACTGCATTTCTTTGCTTGAGGATTGAGCCCTTTTCCAGTGTATAAGAAGTTAATAGGAGGTTGGTGTAATGGTTAAGGTGTTTACCTTGTAAACACAAGGTGCATTGTTTGAGTCTTACATGGGGTAATTGGCTAAGCTTAAAATGGCCCAGAAGGGCAGTTAAGTCTAGTACTAATGAACCTATATTAGGTTCCATTTAAAGATTATTATTATTATCACAGGTCGATTTAACTGCTATACCCATCTCACAATCATATGTGAATTTAGTCAGCCAGAGGTACTTACTGCCAGTGTTTCGGTCTGAGAAGTAAATTCCAAAAAGAAAGTCATCTAGTATGGAACCCTATACATATCTGGTAGACATCAAAGGCCCTTGCAACATGTTTTTTGTCCTTGAGGTAGTTTGCCACCCCTCTTACCACATACAGATCAATATTTAAAGTCATTAGCTTATTTGCAATCATGTCATGAAGTAGGATGTAAAACAGCTTTACCATTTCTTAGAAGGCAGCATGAATAGTGTCTCAACTGTCCACCTCCTGTGTGATATTTTCTAAGAAGCACACAAAATTTAGCAGGCATAAACTACCCTGAACAAATCCAAATTGTTGTGGGCCAAGTCTGATCAAATTTTTAATGTCCTGGTTTTTGAGGTCAGTGATGAATCATCCCATGGCTTTAAAGACAATGGTAGTAAGGCTAATGATCTGTACTTTCCTTGGTCAGTGGTGGCATGACACATATGGAGAGACATCACCAACACAGTGTGTCATGACTCGGGAACATATCCTGTGGTAAGGCATAGTTTGAACATCTTAAGGAGGGGATCAGTAAGGGATCAGTAAGAACCTCCTTCACATTCTTTAATAGACAATCCAGTATGCTGTGAGTATCCTTTGAAGAGGTGTTTGTAGTCTTGGAAATGCTTTGAGAATATGATTCTCTGAACTGGCGTGTGTGTGTGTGTGTGTGTGTGTGTGTGTGTGTGTGTGTGTGTGTGTGTGTGTGTGTGTGTGTGTGTGTGTGTGTGTGAGTGTGTGAGTGTGTGAGTGTGTGAGTGAGTGTGTGAGTGAGTGTGTGTGTGTGTGTGTGTGTGTGTGTGTGTGTGTGTGTGTATGTGTGTGTGTGTGAGTTTGTGTGTTTGAGTGTGAGTGAGTGTGAGTGAGAGTGTGTGTGTGAGTGTGAGAGTGCGTGAGTGTGTGTGTGAGTTTGCGTGAGTGTGTGTGGGTGTGTGTGTGTGTGTGTGTCTGTGTGTGTGAAAGAGTGTGAGTGTGTGAGTGTGAGTGAGTGTGTGTGTGTGTGTGTGAGTGTGTGTGTGTGTGTGTGTGTGTGTGTGAGTGAGTGTGAGTGAGAGTGTGTGTGTGTGTGTGGGGGGGGGGGGCTCAGTTTGATAGAGCACAAGTAACATGATCAGGCCCAATGACTGCTCTGTTGTGTAGATGTTGCAACAGCATTCAATATCCACACATATTGCATGACATGTTAAAGAAGATAAGGCACAGACTGTGCTTTCAGCACAGGTCTGATGGACAGCATGCATGGCTAATATGCCCATTGCTGCCACACTATGGCACAGTGTCAGAGTGATTACACTGTAGCAGTACAAGGTTATGGTCACATTCCGAGCCCAAAATAAGGTCAGGAAGACTATGGGTAGTGGAGTTTCTATTTTCATTAAAGACAAGCACACCTCCAGACTGGTTTGCCAGCATGATGCACTAGAACTACTCCAGTTGCAATTGACAATTGGTAAGACACCCATCCAAGTTATAGCCAGCTATAGACCCCCCCTCCATGACTCAGGACACTCACCCCTCCTACCTGGACCTACTTGAGTCCATCAAGGTACCCCCTAACACCCTGATCCTTGGTGACTTCAACTACCCCACCATAAACTGGGTGAACTATCCCTGCTCTAATGCACTCACCCAATGATTCCTTGACTTCATCAATTCTAATGCATTAGACCAGCTTGCCTCATC
This sequence comes from Protopterus annectens, assembly GCF_019279795.1. Classification (NCBI taxonomy): domain Eukaryota; kingdom Metazoa; phylum Chordata; order Ceratodontiformes; family Protopteridae; genus Protopterus; species Protopterus annectens. The sequence continues at coordinate 1,579,105,217 of NC_056741.1, read as the reverse complement.
CCCCACAAGGGGAGTTAGCATTCTAGACTTGGTTTTCACCAACATGGGTGACTGCTGTACCACCCCCTTAGTAAGTTCTTTCCTGATGAGATCAGACCATCAGTCTGTCTCATTCGAAGTGACTGTCCCATCCACCCCCCCCCCCAGCCATAACCAGGCTAAAAAAACTTCTCAAAAATTGACTACAACCTTCTAAGGGAGGGTATCAGTAGCTTCACACCAATGCCTCCCTCACAGGATGTCGACAAATATGCTGAACAGTATGCCAGTGCAGTATACAAGCACCTTTACAACTGCATGGACTCAGCTAACCCAACAGAACTAAACCACTCCTCAAGGAAACACAAACCTATGTGGTGGACATCCTCTAACAACAGCTTTACAACAAAAGGAAGAAACTGTTGTCCAAGGGTAAAAAGGCACAAATTCCAAATAGGAAAAACTCCCTCCTTAGCCTCAACAAGCAAATTAGATCACTAGTGAAAACATCCAAAGTCAATTATGAATCGAAACTAGCCTCCAAAACAAAGGCTAATCACTAAGCCTTTTTCAGTTACGTCAGAAGCCTCCATGGCAAAGTCTAGGTTTATTCTGAATTAGATTTTAACGGTACCACTTACACTGATTCTTTGACTTAGCCAACCTGCTAGCAGATGGGTTCAGCACAAGCCTCGCCCACCTGTCCCCCTCAAAGGCCAATTCCACATCCCTGATACTTGCCCCACACCTCACATCTCCATAGATCAAGTGTTAAAGGCCCTATCCAAGGCAAAGAACACAGCTTCCATGGGACCTGATAGTATTCCAGACTGTATTCTGCAACATCTCCAGCAAGAACTAGCATCACCATTGAGCACCCTATTCAAACATAGCCTAAGTACAGACTTCATTGCAGCAGAGTGGAGAACTGACATTGTCATCCCTTTGCACAAAAGTGGTGCCACTATTGACCCTGGTAACTATCGTCCCATTAGCTTTATAAGTCTGATCTGTAAGGCCATGGAGCATATTATTATAGACCTCATAAACAAAGACATAGGCAAATCTCCAAGCACTTGACTCCACCCAGTTCGGATTCATCAAGGACAGATCTTGCCTGTTGAACCTGGTTGACTTTTTTGAGAGTGTCACCAATGCACTGGATGAGGGAAATTCAGTACATACAGCTTACCTTGATTTGGCCAAAGCCTTTGACACAATCCCCCACTCAGGCATTGTCGAAAAGCTAACACAATTTGATGTAAATCCCTGTCTCATCAGGTGGGTGCCAAACTGGCTCACTGATAGGACCCACAAGGTCAAAATAGGTGCCACCACCTTTGACAGAAGACCTGTCGCTAGTGGTGTCCCCCAGGTCATCTGTCCTGGGACCCTATTGTTTGGCATCTACTTCTCAGAGGTCCAGGCACAGACAAAAGGCCTGTGGCTGACCAAATTTGTGGATGACTTTAAGTTGGGTGCTGTCATTGACTCCCCAAATTATGTTAACATACTTCAAGAGGGTCTCACAGCAACAAATGACTGGTGCCAAAGTCATGGCCTGAAGTTAAATGCAAAAAATGTATTATCATACAATTCAGCAAAAACATGGCCTCTACTGATTACCACATTAACAGCAACCCCCCTAAGCACACAACCTTTGGTGAGAGACCTGGGTACACAAGTTGACAACAATCACACATTTGACCATCATATAGCAATTAGTAAAGTGATTGCATCCAGAAAAAAGCAGGTTATTACCTCTTTGTACTCCTCCCCCATTAGGCCAATAATTGAGTACAATGCCCTGTTTGACATGTACCTCTCCAAACACCTGCACCAACTGGAAATGCCACAGAAATACCTCACAAAGAGAATCCATAGCCTTCAACACCTGTCCTATGTGGACAGGCTCAAATCACTTTCACTCTACTCGGTATCATACAGATAGCTCAGAGGTAATCTGTATCTTGCCTACAAGGCAATCTCAGACCCTAGTTCTACTAGAGTTGCTCCATATCCACAAGTCTAACTTCTTGCATAGTACCTGATCGAAAGGCTTAAATCTAATATGTGGCATTAACAAAACCTGCTGGAGAGGCAGGTTTGTCTCCCAGAGGCTGCCTCATCTCTGGAATAGACTCCCCATGCATGTCAAAGTATGTTGTTGACCTTCGTCAAGTGCAGCCTTGATGAGTGGATGTGTAATCACTGATTTGTCTCATGGTTCCACCTGTGTCCTTCATTGACAGGGGTAACAGGTGCTGATTGAGGTTTCTTTTTTGGGGGATAAACTCTTGGCTAGGCTTGTAAGGGCCCCAGAGCCATTAGCCTAGTAATCTTCTATGATCCTATGAGAGGGTATTAAATCAGTTGTCAGCTAGCAAGGACAGTTATGCATTCTGACAATTGTTAACCCAAAGGTATACATTTATTGACATAGAACCAAAGGAACAGGAATGGATGGAAAAATTCACCACTCATGAGACATAGGTGCTACTCCAGACCCCATGTTCATACGGTATGCATATTCCTGAGAAGGGTAAAGTAGATAAGGCCTTTCATAACTAGTTGTATCAGGCAGGGCATCAATTCAGTGGGTTGCCATAATAGGATAATGGCACAGCTACATCATGTGATCAGTAATATGTAACTATATGCCAAAACTACAGCACTGTAAATTGCCAGAGACAGGCTGAATATTGGGGTTGGACCACCAGCACAAATGCATTTGATAGAGGTGGAGGAATTCAGGTCTATATCAGAAGAGCGAATGCTTAAAATAGCGAACACTCTTCTGTCGAACTGAAAAACACAAAAGCTGACAATGTGAAACACACAGATCAGCAATTTATTTCCCAGGGGAAAAATCCGCTGATCCAAAAAAAAAGAAAAAGTACAAACAAAATAAAGTGGAGGGGCTTACCCCCCACACCCCCAAATGTGGGGGGCTGTGCCACCCACGCCCCACCAAGTTAGATATACCAACTCCAAGATCGCACCACAGTGGAGAAAACAGCAAACTCCTAAGAACAGCCCAGGGATTTTTTTCCCTGGGAAAAAAAATCGCTGTTCCCTGCCTTCAACATTGTCAGCTTTCATTGTTTTCAGTTTGACAGAAGAGAGTTCACTATTTTTAGTGTTCACTCTTCTGCTAGGAACCTGAGGAATTCCTGGTATCCCAAACTAATGAAATTGAGAGACCCTGTCACACCTGACAGTGGCTTGGATGTGGGATTTGGGCTGATAATGACTGCCTTATTGCCTGTAGGGAATGCATCAGATGAGTGGTACGTATGTGCCTTGCCTGTAGAACAGTGACTTACAACTGTGAACAGTTTACTCATACAAACACATATTACATATGTATATCTGGCATCAATGGATATTAGTGCTGCAGCAGCAACAAATCTGTGCCATAAGTTATGTATGTGCCCATTGGCATTTAGCTATCTGTGTTCCACATGATGGTGGGAGTCACAACTATGTACCAGTATTGCCACAGGTATGTTACCTGCATGCAGTCAAACTTTCCACTGGGAAAAGACTCCAACACAATAGTTTGGAACATGCCTGATTTCAGCAAGGTATGGGTGGCTGATAATGATGGCACAATGCACACAGTACAGTGTGATGACACAGTGAAATTGTCAGTAATGCTAACAGATGACAACACATTCACATCACCCAGAGATGAGGTGATGGCCCAGGGGTGGGATACATCTCCACTATCATTTGTGTTCATTCCTTCCATATCAGCCCCACCCCAGCTACGCAAGTATCATCCCCACAGGTGGCAATAGGTGACTGCACTGCAGTGCATGTGCTCAGGTGAGAAGTTGGCCATTGTTACTTTGAATACAAGGCATTCCTAGACCTGGGAGTCACCCTTAGTATCAGTCAGAGTGTGAGTAGTGCTGTGATCCACATAGGCAGAAAATGCTCAGTCTATGTCACAGATGTTGAGTGTGTTGAATGACTTGCATGAGGGACTGCAATTGCTGCAGGAACTGTGTTACATCCTGTATTGCATGTTGAGTGGCATGGCATGTTCATACATGGAGCAGACACACCATTTCAGGACATTGGTTGGCCCTTGCTGTTCCACTGGAGTATCCATGAGGATACAAACAAGTAATACCTGTGGCCCTACTAGGGGACAGATGTACATTGCATGAACACACCATGCTTATGCATGTGCCATGCACCATTCCAAAGATAGCTTCCCCGTCCACACTGTCCTTAGCTGCCTGTGTCCTGATTGTGGACATTCCTATGGTAACGTCTGATGCTCTTATGGCTCCACAGTGTGTGCATCCCACCAAATAAACCAATCAAAGTCCAACAGTTAAAGGGCATCACACTGTCTTGTAACCTATGAACAACAGCTATGTGTGCCTCTTCCAAGGGACATGGATTCTGACATTCTACTGCAGCACCACATTGGTGGTCTTGGTCAGGGGCACAACAGGGTTTCCATAGGCACTCTTGATGTTATAAACTATCCCTTGGACCTGATGCCTACAATCCTGGCACTGCATGGTCATGTGATACACCCAGCTAGTGTTCTATCAATGGAAGTTCCACCCCATCACTACAGGATGTAATTCCTGACTCCCAATATCTCATAGTTGTGCACATGGCTACTGCATCTACTACCCATGACCCTTCTATCAATGACAGCATCAATGTCCCATGCCACTGTGCTTAACGGCACCTGTGGAAATGATGACAACTGTGCCCTGCCCCCATCTTTGTGGGTATGGTAATGTTGAAACACTGTAATGCATAGTATGGTTATGCTATTGCATGCTTTAGTTGTAATCTGTGCTCGTCTTGTCAAGGCCTACAGTTGTGGACCAACCACCACTTCTTTACCAGTGCCATGACATTTTGCACCCACCTCTGCCTTAGACTGGGTACCACTCCAGCCAGCTCCTCTGAAGATTATTCTCCATGCTCCTTCTCTGCTGTTGCCACAGACAGTGCTATTGTATCCCCAGGCTTCCACTGAAAAAGGATTTTCCCAGTCTGACTTTTCCGGCAAACAAAGATAAATAAATATAGAGTACCATGTTATGTAGCATGGCACAAGCCACATGTGTCTTGCTACAGGTCACTGGGACATACTGCAATGTGGCACCAGATTCATCCAAAGAACAGAAGTGAGTCTTAAGCCCTCTGAACACATATATTTATTTATGTGCCATAACTTAAGGTCTGCATATGGGGGGGCATAAGCCATGGTTCCAAGGCATAGCTAGCTTCATTTTCAACATATATTAGTGGACACCATTATGAGTGGTCTGATACCTTTGCTCATAGGACCAGGCTATGAAGGACTTTATGGGTGGCTATCTGTGCACCTACCAACTAGGGATCCCTATGGAAAGTCAACCATCATGAACAGCTCATGTAGATTGTTCATGTTCCAGATGTGGGAATCATGGGAACTGCCTGTAAGGCAGACAGACACATTGCATACTGTACCCTGTGCACTGCACACCACCTGGCAGGTAATGCAGCAGAATCCCTTATGGTTGATATACTAGGTGCCATATGGAGTGGATGGGGTTTGGGTAGCAATATAGGTACAGTCAAGGGCCCTAGGCCATCAGAGAAACAGTTTATGTCATAGAACGTCCACATAGTGGGGTTATCTCCTCTGTCCATGTAAACAAAATATGCTCTTCTTCATACTGCAGCATTGTGTTATGGAACTGGTGTAAGAACTGCAAGATGACGTCTGTAAAACTCCTACTATATCCCCTGTCAGGCATCAAAATGTCCCCATAGCAAAGATGGTTAATGCTATACAAGCCTTTGGCCTTTGTTATCCACAGGGTAGGAAGTCCATGCATCCCCTTTACTGTATGTAAGGAAGGCACATCTACTTACTCCTGTATGAGGACTCTCTACCCATATGGTAATGGCTGACAATCTCTGATTGGGGAGATGATTGTATATCAGCTGCAGATGGCAGTGATATACAACACTGTAGATAGTAGCTACTAACATACGCTGTCCAGCTATTGCAGATGCCACTCCTACCATCTTAGCATGATCAATATTCTTGCACACAAAAAAATGATGGTGGTCAGAATAGTTAAGAGTTGAGATTCATCACAGTAATTTTATACATTTCTGAGTCACACTGCCAAATTTGATTTTTATCATTTGCATACATAATGTCTCATATTATAATGCATGTTCATGTCATTATGTGGTTGTTAGTGTATGAAGCATACCACACTACTTCTAAGTAAGTGCACCCCATGTTACATGTGACTGTGACTCAACCCTTCTTGCATATCACTGCTTAATATTCAATTTCACATAATGCACCACTTTGTTTCTGAATAACCCCTTCATGGCGTCAGTTCTAATCATACTAGTCAATGTGTTTTTCTTTTGCTCCATGCCTGGATATACTAAAGCTATTTTATGTCCTTTTTTGTTTTCCTGTTCTGGATATTTCTGTCATATCAATCCACTTACATTTACAGGTCGGTCTGATTTTTTCAGTTTTGTCATGATTTTATTTCTGTCACTTCAAATGAGTCCCAATCCTTTATGTTTGTTCCTTCAGTGTTTGGCTCAAAATGTCTAAACTACACATCATTGAATCTTTAGGGGAAACTTGCCAGAGAAATGAAATTCTGAATGTAAATGTTTGAGCCATATCTTAATATAACAGTGCTGCTAAAACAAAACAAAACAAAAAAAATCAATGCACAACATTCCTTTGTACTTGATGAAGTGATGTGTGCATACAGAGTGAGTGAGCTTATAAGCACAGAGTGCACAAGCATGATACAGTAGCTAAAAATATACAGCAGGTGTGAAAATGACAGTGAAATGAAGCTCACAAGTATTGCTACACTTTATAAAAATAATAGTGAAAATAATGACAGCGACATCTTGTCCAAGATACGAACTGTAGAAACACACAAACTGGTACAAGCAAGAAGCAAACTGAATGAACACAGGTCACCACGCTGAGCAGCAGGAAATTAAAACCATTTATTGTTAAGCGCTTTTCTTCTGAGGAAATCCCAAGATTTCTTCAGACAAAGTGGAAAAACACACGCCCCTTCTTTTAATACATTCAAGTAGTGTATTACATACTCCCAATTGGTTAAAAAGCCTTTGAGTAATCAATGTACCTTGAAGTGCTTTTAGCTTAAAGACAGAGAGCCGCAAGCTGTGGGCAGACCAAAACACAATAAATCGGACGGACTGCAAACTTTCATCCATAAGCACCCAAGAAGTTAATAACTAATGTGTGCAATAAGAACATTTAACTGTCAGTTAAAGCTTTCATGCATACAAAGTACTCCGATGCTACAAGTTGAATAACAAATAAAAACACTTAAAAAACACTTTAACATGTGCCAATTATTACAATAAACATGATTCTGCCTATACAAAACATAACCAAGAGAATCTCTTGAAACTACCTAATAATAAAAAATGTTTAAAACCTGTTGAAATCACCTTAACGGAGTAAAAATGTAAATATATAAAATATTAAATATTAAATATTAAATATTAAGCAGTGTGTGCAACTTAAGTCATCTTAGGAGGCTCCTAAGTTTTAAAATACAATAAATAGAGTACATTTCATTAAGGCCAGGGAATGCACATGCATCTGTGCGTATTTGCCACAATAGTAATTTCACAAATGTGCAGATGTTAAAAATAAAGTGTCACAGCGAGATCTGTATGAACTGAAAGTGAAGGAATAGACTGAGGCAGATATTTCTGAGCAATATTCAGATACTTACTGTGCATTTAGTACAAACTGCAAACAGCAGCTATAGTAATTTTGGTCAGACAATCTGATGGCTGAAGGCATGATTGTTACATTTAATCTTAATACTAGTTACATTTATGATACTGTCATACAAAGTGATACATTGTATACATTTACATTCAAGGCTTTGAATCTGTCCAGTAATGTGCATGAATTTCCACTTGCTCTTTTGACATATTCTAGGCAAAATTAAGGCCTGTATGACAGATATGGCTTGACTGTGAGAACAAATTTGAAAAGTACAGATGGTTGTTTTAATTGTGTATCATTGGGAGAGTAGTCTTAACAATCATGCATGATTTAGAAAGGTTATTGCAAGGTATACACGAGGTATACTACCTGCAGCAAGCCACTTACACAGCCGAGTGATTCAGAGAATTGCTCCTCTGCAAAGATTAACATGACCACCCCTGTCAACTGATGTTATTGAATGTCGCCATAAGCTCATGTATATCCGTAATGGCAGAAAGGATTTTAGAGGACAAGTACTGTTAGGAGTGTGTATGCATGTATGTGTAGTGCTGTAAGTGTATTTGTGTGCGTGTGTGTGCAATTGGGAAAAAGGGACTGTGTGTGTGGGGGGGGGGGTTAGGGGGCTGTCATACTTCCACGCTCCCATAGACTAATGAACAAATACACTGGGAGGGCCCACTAGACACCAGGGAGAACTCTAAAGATGTGGGTTGGGTGGAGCAACTGGAAAGTAGGAAGAACTCTAAAGATGTGGGTTGGGTGGGGCCACTAGATTCCAAGAAGGACTCTCATGCCTTGATGGTACTTTCAAAATTCAAGGTTGAGTGGAGCACTGGGTACCATAGCTACACCTTCAATATCATACCTGAACAACACTTAAATAAGACATGGGGAAGGGGAACACTAGCCACCAGAGATGGTTTGAGGCCCACAAACTTCACATGAACTTTCTGTGACTGAGCAAAGTTATAACCTCTTCAAGAGTCTATTATTTTATTAAAAGTTAATTTCTGAAAACCTTTGTTCATTGAACCATATGCAACGAACGTTCACTTCAGTGAAAGTTCACTTCTATGAACGACTTTCCCAGGGAAAGTAACAATTTGCCCAGCATTAGAAATTTGCCCTTTTCCCCACTGTAGTGTGATCTTGGAGTTGGTATATATAGTTGGGGGGTTTGGGGTGGGAACAGTCCCCCACCTAGGTAGGTTTGCAATACTGTGCTTTGTGTGATGGTCTGAATATTGGGCAACACACTACTTTCTCTGGGAAAGTAATTTGTTGAACTAAACATATGCGGAAGTGAATGTTCAATGTATATGGTTCTATGAACAAAGGTTCGTGGGAATGAGCCTTCAATAAATTGATATAGACCCCCTCTCCAGTGCATCTGAGGATCCATACCAGTAGAAAGTAAGTGTTTCTAGATAAAAATAAATGCACTAAGTAAACAAATACATGAATCTATGTACACTAATGTGTTCTTCAAAACTGATGGAATGATGGGCTGGAATTATTCAGAAAATAAAGTAATGCCAGGCTTCCAGCAATTCCAATTTGCAAGCACTTACAATAAAACCTGTTTTAAAATGACATCAAACTGTGCATAGCTCTGAAGTTACATTTCAAGCACAGCAGTGATTTCAGAACATAAAAGATATTTGCAGCTCACAAAGAACAAATGATTCCTCAACACCAGGGTATAAAATCATAAAAGTAGTCAGGTAAAAAAGTGCATAAACTCTGAGAACAAAGTATTAAAATTGTTTCTGCATCATATTAAAGGAGAACAATTTAATGAAAGCCAAAGTAATGCTTATCCAGGAAGTAACCATCAGATGCCAGATTTGACTAACTTAACAACAGTATCTTTGTGTTCTTGCCTAGTACAATTTTGGAGGGAAGGTTGTTATTTGTATTGTTTAGTACCATGAAAAAGATGATTGCACATAATTACCTGTTTCATCCTTTGTTTGCTTATTGTTACAAAACTCAGCAGGACAAAAGTGGCGGTATATTTACAGAGGATAAAATTAGTGAAATGATAGTACCACATTTCTCTGAATCAAACGTGTGAACAGTTTGTACTAGACTCATGCAATTAAAAAAAATACAAATGTTCGTGTATCAGCTGTGGAGTTCATTAGACATAGATATTTCAAACTTAACTCCTCCTTTCTCTCAGGTTGTATCTGTGCAACCTTGCCTGCTGTTCCAGTCCTCTCTACTTCTGCAGTATATTAATAAAATCCTAATAGACAACATCCATCAGTCTGGCACCTCTCATGTATGATGATGAGAAATGAATTCTACTCACCAAATGGAGGCTCACCAATGCCTTATATGGCAACAGTATGACCTCTGAGCCCTAAAGGTCATTCCAGTGTTATGTAGACAAGCAGTTTGCTGGCCTTGACCACACGTTTCCAATTGTTAAGAAGATTATAACGTCCTATGTTCTTTCTGCTAAATAATCCTACCAGAAGATTTTTTATCATTCGAGTCTGTCTGCTCTGGTTCACCACATTGCAGCTCAAGTTGTATTTCTCAGACTGGACTATTAACGTTTCTGGATACTTTGCAGAGAGCACCCTAAATCAGTTTGCATTTGTTATGCTTATACATTTGGATACCTGATATGCTTGTCACACCTGCAAACTATCCTTATCGTGTGCTGAGCTGACATTATGATATGACAACAGTATGATTCCAAAAGGTACAAAGTTAGTAATGGCCACTGTATGGATATAGCAATATAAATCATCCTTTTTCCTTTGTTTTATTTACTTTTGCTCAGCTGCAGCTTCTCAGGGTTCTTTCACTCCATGCATGATGACTTGCTACTTTTATTTCATCAACAAATTTGTTCATATCAAAATTTGTTTTTAAATTACTTGCTAACATTGTATGTGATACCAAGCTAAATGCTTTGCTAAGGTCTAAAACAGGTCATGATTGCATTCCCTTTATGATCTGTTTCCTTGGAGCCTCAGCCAAAGAATGCTATTCTATGCATTGCTTGACATCAGCTTCCTGCTAGATGTCCATGTTGCCTTGTGTCCTGTGCTCTAACAAGCTTCCAGGGTATTTCAGAATTCTTTCCTACAGCCAAAACTCCACAGCTAAAGTAAAACTGTCTATCAATAATTTCCAGCACTTTTCTTGCTTCCTCTTTTGGGAATTGAATCATGTTTATCCACTTCCAGACTTTAGGGAGCTTGTTCTATTCCTAAGTATTTGTTTATGCCATGAAAATAGCATTCACAAGATAGCGTTTTTAGCTAACCTGCTTTTCCACTTAATATCATGCAACCACCCAGTTTCATTATCCTTCTTTTTATGTGGCAATAAATAATGTTATAATCGTTACTGTTAAACTGGCTATCATATATTTAATGCAAACCTGTTTTTTCTATTATATTACCTGCTTCTTTCTTCTTTACTTTTTATTATTCTCTCTGTTAGCTTCATCCTTGTTCCTTATAGGTCTAAAGTCTGATAAACGTCTCCCTAACTGTTGAAGTCACTTCTTCTGAGAGTTGTTTTTTTTTTTTTTTTTTTTTGATTAGCTTGCATATCAATTTAATCTGAAGGGATACTGCTTCATAAAGGAAGCTTGCCTCCTGTAAAAACAACTGCTTAATTATTTTGATTTAATTTTTTATGTTAATTTCATGTTTTGTATTTTCTTTCCTGTATATTTTTGCTGTTTAAAGATTGTGAGTTTCGTAGTCATTTAATCTTAATCTTATGACAATGAGCCAAGCATGGGAAGACAGGTGATTTAGAGACCAACTCTATGGTAGTTAACAGGCTCCAATTTATACCAGAAAGGATAGAGAAACTCAAAATTCTGTAGATTTAAACTAATAATGAGTGGATGAAGGCACTTTGCAGATGAAGGTGTGCATGTGTACGTGCGTGTGTGTGCATATGTGTGTGTGTGTGTGTGTGTGTGTGTGTGTGTGTGTGTGTGTGTTTGTGTGTGCGTGCATGCATGTGTACATTGTTTTTGTGTGTGTGTGTGTGTGTGTGTGTGTGTGTGTGTGTGTGTGTGTGTGTGTGTGTGTGTGTGTGTGTGTGTGTGTGTGTGTGTGTGTGTGTGTGTGTGTGTGTGTGCGTGTGTGTGTGTGTGTGTGTGTGTGTGTGTGCATGTGAGGGGCAAGCTGGTAAGTACATATGCAGCATAAGGAACAAAAACAAGCAGCTCACAGCACAGGTAGCAGCAAAAGATATGATTGAAAACATGGCTGGTTTGTGTTGCTATTAGGATATGGCTGGGTTTTATTTCTATTAGAACACATCTAAGTTGTATTGTTATTAGAATGTTGCTGGGTAGTATTGCTATTCAATACAAGCAGTAACAATAAGTAAGAACATGGACAGGCTGTAAACAATGATGCAGGACATGAGGGTAGACATTGCTGGTATCATAAAAGCATGGACTAATGACAAGATGGAGTGAGACATGGAGGTGTCTGGGCACATTTTTTTAGTAATGAATCAGAAGGGAGTAACGTAGATAAAGTAGTAAGTAGAAAAATGGGAATTATATGTGAAACACCATCTCAGTAATGAAACAAGGATGTAGACACGACAACCAGTTTTAAACTTGTGATGCAATGCATTTTATTGGCCATGTGATTTCATGGTTATATAAGGAGGGGTTTTACTGTTTGAATTTGTCTGAAGAAGTTCATTTGATTTGAATGAATGAAAGCGCTCACACATTAAGTTTTGGTTTGCCTTTGGAGCTGTGGCCCTTTGTTCCTTATTTTATTTCTCAAACAGCATTGCCTGCTGTGAGGTATAAACAAACACACGTGATATGTAATGCAGTGGTCACCGTGACGGGAGAATGACAATCATGCATAATTTGTGGATATTCACGGATTCAAACACACAACTTACTAAGACAACAGCAAAAATAACATTGTCCCATTTCCTCATGACATAAAAAAAGCCTTAGTGATTCTCTAAGGAAAGCCAAATTTCACCCAGTGATGTCATCATTATCCAGTAAAGAATTTCCGTGTAAAAATGAGCAGATTTTCTTGTAATAGGAATCCTCTGCTACACATGTAGACAGCTGATTGCTGGATGACAGCAGTTACCTACATGCACATTCACAGTCATACTGACACAAGTGAGTCTACTGAGGAATGGCTGGATTTGAACTGACTACCTAAGATCACAAGTTACAGAACACTGCCTGAATCACAAGCACTGCATGAGATGTTTTACAACTGTGGCAGTGCACATTTGAATGGATGGCATCACTATTTTTTAATATAATGATGTTTTTCTAAAAAGGTAAGAATGTGGTTGAAGAGAACAATTATCCATACTCAGCTATACATTCTATATGCATTAGAAGCCTTCCCTACACAGCACAACAGACAATACTCATAGCAGCCAATCAGTGCTGTATTCAAACCTCCTAGCTATTTAGTTCTGCAGTCTACACAGCACACTATCAACAGGCAGCAACACAGGATAAGTCATATTGCAACTATAATGTAGTTAATTGTTGATGATTTAACCAATGTGTTCCCAAAACTGGATATTGCCTGGAAGTAATAGATATTTATAGGGCAACTGTCTGCCAGTGAAAATATGGCTCATAAATGGAGCTTTACATAAAGGGTGTTGTCATGGAGCCAATTGAACTTGACAGTGCATACAGTTACACTACTTAACCAGTATGATTTTAACTCCCTACCTATCTAGTTACACAATCTATAGGTTGCAATATTAGCCACAATTTCCACAGGAGAAGTCTGACTTTTATATTCAGATAGTTTCCTTATAAAAGGATGACCTCATCAGTGTGCTGGAGAGAAGATGTTTGTGGTAAAAGTGAGATAAGTGGATAGGGGAATCCACTCCCAGAAGCCACACACGCACATATGTCCATCACTGAGATGTGAACCTTCTTCCTATCTAGTTATACAATCGATAGAATCAACTATTAGCCACAAGTGCCATAGGAGAAGTCTGATTTATAAGTTGAGAGAGTGCACTTTTAACAGGATGACCTATGTGTTGCAGAGAAGATGTTTGTGTTAAAAGTAGGGTAAAGTGCAGAGGGAGGTGTGTCCAAAGCTAAAGTTTTCTCCTGAATTGAAGTGGACACACCACATCTGTTGTTGAGGCTTTACTTACCTCTCACTAGAACCACACACACAAGCTCAGCACTGCCAGATTTAAATCACCTACCTGACTAGTTACAACATCTACAGTACACAGTATAAATTGCAAGTGCCACAGGAGGTTTGAATCTTATGGAGAACCTCATCAGTGTGTTGCAGAAAAAATGTGTGTGGTAAAAGTGGAATGAAGTGCAGAGAGAGCTGTGCCCAAAGTGAAATTCTTCTCCCGAGTGGAAGTGGACACAGCACATCTATTGTTGATGTTTTACTTAGCTGTCACTAGAACCAAACACACACACACACACACACACACACACACACACACACACACACACACACACACACACACACACACACACACACACACACACACACACACACACACACACACACACGCACACACCTATGTCAGATATGAAGCACCTACTTAATTACTTACACAGTCTAGAGAACACAGTATGAAGTACCACAGGAGAAGTAAGTATTAAACTTTCACTGTTTTGAACAACAGCTGCTGTGCATCAGAGGTTTTGAGACAAATGCATATGTCTAGCAGGCCTACCAGCATAACAGCACTATGGTTGTTTCATGTAATTACACACTTGTCTGCTAACGTCTATATATTGTTATTCATGTACTTAGTTAATATGAGGGTCATATACATGTTTTACAGTATGGTGTGTCAGTGACAATCACAGTTGTTAAACAGTGGCTTGTCAAGTAAGCTGTCATGACAGTTCATCCTGGGATGATTTCACTTACATGTTAATTGAATGTGTTCTCTTTTTATACCATGTTTCCAAACTATCCTTCATTGTTGTTATTATTTTTACTGCAATCTACTTCTACTGCTCAATATACTTTGTATTGTGTACAACACTTCAGTGTATGGAATTAATGTGGAGCTTTTCTCCCCTGTATTGTGCATAACATTTCGGTGTATGTAATTATGGGAGCTTTTCTCCCCTGTATTGTGCATAACATTTCAGTGTATGTAATTATGGGAGCTTTTCTCCCCTGTATTGTGCATAACATTTCTGTGTATGTAATTAATGTGGAGCTTTTCTCCCCTGTATTGTGCATAACATTTCGGTGTATGTAATTATGGGAGCTTTTCTCCCCTGTATTGTGCATAACATTTCTGTGTATGTAATTTTGGGAGCTTTTCTCCCTGTATTGTGTGTAACATTTATGTGTATATGTAATTAATGTGGAGCTTTTCTCCCTGGGCCTCCACTGAAAATGGGCTCACTCTTGACCCAGTGGATATTCCCAGTAAACAAATGCAATAAATAACTAAATAAATAAATAAATAAATAAATAAATAAAATGATTACATGCAAATAGTAACCACTTATTGTGTCACCCTCAGTTGTCTTGGCTCATGCTTGCACAGTGTGCATTAACAATACAGACAGACACTTCCTAAATATGACTGTGGATTTCTGAATAAGAACAAAGGATTATGTGTGAAAAGGTTACACAACAACTAGAAGCATACTAAATAATCTAGTGCTGAATGCTTCCAAACAGTATTTGAAATTGGAACATCCTGATGGTGTACATTCAACTCTTCAGCCTGTTCAAGAGAAGATTAGCTTTACCATACATAGCTAAGCACAGTAGGATGTAGACCACCAGTGTAATGTGGCTGAAGGCAAAAAACTCCCCAAATTTACCAACAGCTGTGTATTTTCATTTCCCCTAAGTTACAGGTGCTGCTCGGCATCAGACATTACAAAATGCAGAGGAGAAAGACTGATGACACAGAATGGGGGACGATACATAGACAGGGGGAGGCAGGAACTGAGTAGACTGTAATGGCTCAAAACAATATGTAGGCAAATGCAACAGATGAAATAGTCTAATAACAGTCAATAACAGTTCGACAGATTTCTGGATTATAACCACTGAAAGTATACAGAAATCAGTGTATAGATGTGAACTTTATCTTAACATGCCACAAAGTATCTCCTAATTCACATAGTTTAAATCACACAGCTGAAGGGACAGTGACAAGTTACTAAAGCAGAGGGGGTGAATAGAGAGAGAGAGAGTGATGGAAAGAGAAATAGCAAGAGTTTGTTTATGGTACATTTAGGACCACCTTTATGAAGTTTAACTCTGTTTTTTTCTTACTATTAATCTGTCATGCTTTGTACAATAAAATGGTTGCTACAGGAACCACGAAAGGGTAGGAGAGCAAAAATAAGATTAACACATAAACAGAATAAAGGAGATTGACTAGGTCCCCTTGTTGGGGATGGAATTTTTTCAAATGCTTTCTTGATGCACTATCAAAATGGTATAATAATCATATGTTATAACTGGAGATAAATACAGTCATTTGCAATTAAACATATGATAGGAATATAAAATGAATCATTTGACATACAGTTGTAATCAAACCCATGGCACTAGGCAAACACATCAGTCTACATACAGAGGAATTATCTCAGCACACCACATAGGAATTTATAATTCATTGTATCCAGCAGCCTAAGAACTGAGTAAGTATTTTAAAGTAGTACAATGGATTTAAGCACATTTGCATGAAGGGAATGTTGCTAGTGTGTCTGAAATTAAAATATCAAGGTTTTGCCATGGAAAGTAAAACACTGAGGACAAAAAGTAAAGGCCTTTTAATGGGACATTTCTGGTCATATGTACTGTGTGTGATTCTATATTTTTACCAGATTAAACATGTAAAAAAAATGGTTGACAATGCTGAAAATGGGGGGGGGGGGTAAGTACAGGGTAAGACAAAGGGGAAAGAATACAGGAATTTGCAGGATGAAAGTGGTGGGATAACACCATAGCTACCCACTTCCTTACAACATAAATGTAGACTTGTGCACAGAATTTCATGACTTTCAAGAGTCACCACACTAGAGAAGGGTGACAACAACAGAAAAGTTTTGTATAGGCAAAGTGAAGAGCTATTTATGGGGCATCATTTTATATTTTTATTTGAGACAGTGAGAGTGAGAGAAGAATGTTTGGGTAAGGTAATTAAGAATGAGGTCAGGTGGGTAGGGTAGGTTAGGTAGCAGGCACAGACATACATGGCATACAAGACAGACAGCGATGGTGATGGACACAATAGTTGGAGGACACCATAAAAGAGGATAGGTAGGGGGCATCAAAGGCACACCCATGGCCTGCTTGAGAACAGTGAGAATCTAGTCTTCACCTTCAGAATTGTCATCAGTTTCTGTTGTGTCAGTTGCCTGGGTCATTGCCAAAAAAGGCATCCTTTTGGCAATATGACTTAGAACCTTTTCAGTCCCTCTGATTCAGGCACTGAAGTCCTTTTTCCTAATGCCCTCCACCAATCCTGTCAGCTCCTGATGGTTGACAAAATCTCCACCTTCAGTAAAGCTGCTCCTGGAAGGTACCGCTGTACCAGTAGCTGGGGCAAAACTATCTGATGCACATGGAGCAGGTAGTGCAGCAGCTGTGGAGGCAACACTGACAGATTGCAACTTGATGTGTTGGGAGTCTTTGCTTCCTGTGGTGGTGCCACTGCAGCTACCTGTGGATGTATGGTGGGATGAAACCTAGTGGTTAGTCTAGCTCCCTGAGCTGATCCTTTTCTGAAGGATATAAAGTCTGACAATCAAGTGTCTGACATTATTTAGTGACCTCACTCTTCAGTGATTTTTGAGGAAGCCACACATTTTATGAGAAGCAGAGCAAAAATATGAAGCAACAATCTGAGCATTCTGTGAAAATCTGGACAATTGAGAGGTGTGGTTAAGGTATGTCTGCTCAAGATGATATATAGTGATGCCTGAAAATACTTCTCTGCTTTGCATTCACACCTGTTGGATACTTACCTGACATGCCTCATGTTTTTTTTTGCTATCTCACCTGCAGCTGTACAGTAGAAAAAAGAAGAAAAAAAGATAAAAGCATAATGAATAACTGTGTTAACTGGTTATTTAATGTCCTATCATACACAGGTGATAGGTAAGTATACTTACACAACTGATGTGTGTTTGCAGTCTTACGTTCATCCTTACATTGATTCAGGAGGTCTTTCTGGCACCTCTTTATGCCACTGTAATGGTGGTAACATTGGGCCTCAGTGCATGGAATGCCATTTGTAATTGAAACAGCCTTGGCCAAGCTATTCCAGATCTTAGCCTCATATGTGACCCAGTATAATCCCCATGCAGCAGCCTCAAGCTGTAGCTCCTCATGAGAAGTACCACAAAAATCCTGAAATCCTCAATACCCCACATTTCTGCTCTTAATGGAACACCATCCCTCCCATTGCCAGCCATGCGTGCAGCAGTCAAGCTAAAAGTATTAGTCTAAATTGGTGCCCAATTAAGATCTCATATGTAACAACTTGTGAACAAAGATGTTCAGCCTTGCAAGCTCCTTTTGTTCAATTGAAAGCCCAGTACTTGCTTGGCAGAGGCATTGGCACTGATTACTTCAAAAAGTGAAGAAGGTATGCAATCTGGAAGTGAAATGTGGCCATGTGTGGTACTCAAACTACTGACAAGAGTTCCAGGATTAAACAATGAAATGCTTTATGGTGTTTGTTATAATCATGGTTGGTTGGAGGAAAGATGGGATGACTTGTGACATACTGCCCAGTTGGGAGTTACACTCTGGCAAGCTTTAGTAGTATGACCAGGGAACTGAACTCATGAGAAAAAAAGGATAACATGTTAAACTTTGCTTATTAACTATCAGTGCCACAGAAGAACATTTTAACATAGTAATTAGAGGTATACTAATGTAACAATGACTTGAGATATACTTCAGAGATGCCTGTATATCTGCTACTTTACTTATGCATCGGACTGCATTTCTATGTAAAAGGCAGTATTGTTGTTTGTAAATGGATTTCAGATGCATGTAGTTGCACAACCTGAGTAATACATGGTGGGTTATGTTGCATACATACTTCACAAGACATACTGTCAAACATGTACGTATGATATGTGATAACACCTAATAATTATAACAAACATATCATGCAAATCATACCTATGCGTATGCATTCTAAATTAAATATCGTCATTATGTTTAACATAATTTGCACACATTATATTTGTTTTCAATAAAAAGCATGATGATACATTTGTTGCAATAAACATAGTTATTGTGCTCATTTGCATTTATTGTTACATTCCTAATCAAAATGTTCTGACAAATGGCATTCTGACACCCTCTATAAAAGTATCTGTAAACACGATTCAAACCCTGCATCAACTGTCCTCTTTCACTAAGCTCACTGTACTTACACATTCTGTCACAAGGAAAGTTATTTGACAGGTGCATTTTCTTCACTGAGTACTTCACAGAGTGCTGACTGACTTACACTGGAGCCAGGCTCATTTGCAGTACAGAAGGCAACCCAAATCAATTTTTTTCAGTTTTTTCCCTCATGAAGAGAAAAGTGTTTGCTCGCTGCCAAGCACAGCCCAGGTTCAAACATTGTTGCATCACAGCAAGAGGTTCTCCCATTCGATTCTTGGCTGGAGCGCCTTCTGTGTGGAGTCTGCATGTCCTCCCCGCGGTCACGTGATGTTCAAAGACATGCAGGTAGGTGCGTGCGTGAATGAGTGTGCCTTCTTTGAAGGTTGGGTGTCACGCTGGCAACTCATCACCATAAAAGTCCACTGCCAATCATTAGCGGACCGGAGTTCTACTGTGGTGACCCCTAACTGGGAAAAGCTGAAAGACTTATATATATATATATATATATATATATATATATATATATATATATATATGGATCTACGTTGATTCAATCAAAGTAAGTTTCCTCGAAACATACTTTTATGTTCCCATTTTTCCGAAAGTGCATTTATTCAAAAATCAAACCCACAAAAAACCCCAAAGCAAACAAGAGTAAACATGTTTACACAGGGGGGCAAGCCCCACTGCACTCCCCCCCATACAATCGCTACTACTATATTCTAACTTCAGGATTGCACTACAGCAGGAAAAGTAAATACTCCCTTATCCTGTCTGTGCCACGATCTACAAGAACAACCTTGATCATTTTTCCTGCAAAAATGTATTTTCAAATAAATGCACTTTTGGTAAAAAGGGGTCGCCTAACTTTGTTTCGAAGAAACGTATTTTCGCTGGATTGAGGTAGACCCATGTGTATATATATATATATATATATATATATATATATATATATATATATATATATATATATATAGCAAGGAACCCAACAGTTATAGCATTAGAATGACACATTCATTTTTTTCATAAGTGCTTGCAACATCACAAGTAGCACTTAGGTAACATATCATCAATATTTCATCTAATAGCAATTGTTCTGAAAGGAGAAACACAGAGAATAACAGGAGGTTGTTCCTGCCCTAGTACTTACAATTACTTATGACATCAAAGTTTAAATTATCTTATATAACCATCATGATGAATACTTGTGAGATGTGGATAAGATTTTCAGCATATACTACACATATGTCCACATAACTCATATTTCTGCTTTTCTGTTAGCACACTCTACAAAATGTCATATGTCACAACATCCAGAGCACTTAATGTTATTAAAAATGAGAAGCATTGAGTTAACAACACCTGTGTAACATCAGTTCACAGGGACTACAGACAAGATTTTTATCATGTAAAATAGGTTGTTCATTTCATATACAACACTGAGTGTCAGTATTTATTCTAAATTCAGGCATATAAATATGTCTAAACTGGATTTGAACCATGCTTTGTGTGGCATTTTTCTTTAAGCTCACTTCAATTATAGCATGTATGGCAGAGCTAGTTAGTTGACTGGTGGAATTTATTCACTGGCTACTATCTAGAGTGCTGATCGCTACACACAGGTGCAAGGCTTGCTTGCTTTACAGAAGTCATCCAAAAATTAAAAAAAATCTTTTTTTTCCTTATGAAATGAACTATTGTTCACTGCTAGGGACCCCTATCAGTCAAGAGTTTGCAATACCAAATGGTGCATAAATGATGTAAAGAAAAAAAATGAAAGAAATGTTTACTTAAATAGGAGAAACATTCTGAAACAAGTAGTTAAAGTGTACACTTCTGTTGTTTCCTCAAATTTGTTGTCTTGCAACATGAGCACATGCTCTTTAAACATCATTATGTTTACACAAACAGCACCATCTCTGAATCTGAATCCCAGGACACCATGGCCTTTACAACACACACTTGAGATTATTATTAGCATGTGCCACAGGAACATACATATACCATGATGAAAAAAAGTAGGATACATATACTCAAGATGTGACATAGTATAAATTGTCATCACATGTGCAACAGAACCAAGTTCTTAAAGTTGCCCTATGTAATTTGCAGTTAGTTGTGGATGCCTGATATTGGCAGCAGTTAAGCTAATCTTTCCTCACATAATATAAAATTGCAACACTGCAGCTCCTTTATTCTCTTTATTTTGTGAGCATCATTCCTTTATTTATACTTCTACCAGACTACTTTGTGATTTGTCCTGTGGTTCTTATACATTTTGATGAGTACTGTAACTGCAGACAATTTTCTTAGTGGCACAAAGTCTGGTCATAAGCAATTCATACAAATGTTAGAAATATTGGTCTCCAAAGTCAGTAAATGTACTCTCAGACTTTCTTGCAAGGCCACTCTCCTTACATACCCTCTGTAAGTGCACATCAAAGTGGAATGACTATGAAACCATAATTGTTCCTGCAGTCAGACTAATCATTCACAGGTAACGCGTCTCAGTGCACATCATTGCACTTCTAGGATGTGTTCACACAATGATGTAGGTCCTTACACCATTTTTACCTGCCCCACACTTTGTGCTGATTGTGGAATTCATGAATTGTAATAAGTTCACACCTCATTTGCATACTTACAGTGCTGAGAGAAATGAAATTGCACTATATAACCATAACTGTGTAGGTAATGAACTTGTATCACACTAAGGAAAACTGTTTGAATCCAGAGAGTTTGATACTGGTATCTGCTTTAAAAACATGTTTATACTTTAACAACTGAAGTTTTGCATAGACAGCCTACTTTTTTTTGAAAGTGATGTATTTTAACCTTACTGGTGGATTGCTTTCTACAGTACAACTATTGGTTTACTGGCTGTGCTATTTACACTAGCTGTTGGCATGTGTAGCACTTATTGTTTGACCCTCAAAAATGTTTCTAAATAATGCTACCTGACATTTAACAAGAATTTCAATACGGGAAGCTGAGCACATAGTGCAGGACACTGCTTTATTACTTATTAGGAAAGCCATGGGTTTCACATAATTATCAAACAAACTTGTGTTAGGCCTATACTGTATATCTGGCTACCCTCCATAGACGTGGATATCACACAAAATTGCTACCCATTTTTTCCTCGAAAGGTATACAATATTTAAACAAGCACTTTACAATGTCTAGGCACTTTACAATATCCTGTGAAGTTTATTCTAAATTTACCTGAAATAAGTGAGTTATTAAGGAAATTATTAGAATAAATAAGCTGTACTAGAATGAGAAAATAGAAATGGTGAGAAATGCTTAAACACTTCCTTACCAGAGCACCTACAGTTAAATACTTTGATGTGAATATGCTAGTTGATACCAGACAGAATGTTATTGTTACAGTGCTTATACAGGAAGATAAACTACTTGCCCATGGTGTAAGTGTATTTCCTGACTGACAAAAAAGATATGCTCACATAAGAACTGAAAAAGGCTGCATATGACTTACAAAAACTCATCAACATACAAATGGAATAAGACACATTAGAAAGTGGCCATAAGCCATTATAGAATATATTCAAGAATTTCTTGTATGGTGCATTGCCAAGATTGCAAAGGGTGCTGTTTTGTTCAAATATGGCTTGAGACTGTATTGCAACCAGTCAGATGGATACAGCAAACATGCCAAGTTGTTCATATTTTTAGGAGCAGAAAGAGGATCTGCATGGGGACTAATCATAAGTAAACTTGAACCTATCAACATTGATTG
The DNA here is from genome assembly GCF_019279795.1 of Protopterus annectens. Taxonomy (NCBI): domain Eukaryota; kingdom Metazoa; phylum Chordata; order Ceratodontiformes; family Protopteridae; genus Protopterus; species Protopterus annectens. The sequence continues at coordinate 1,579,082,317 of NC_056741.1, read as the reverse complement.
TGACAGGGAAGAAAATAATTTCATGGTTCAGCTGAAGAAGATCCAGAGAGGAAAATGTTAAAAGAAACTACCACGAAGAATTGGCCCAATCAGAAGAATGCAGAAAGAAAGAAAGAAGGAAATAAATTGAGGCTTACATTGCGCAATAAGCTTGTTGATCAAAGCAGATAAACTTATGGTTATGAGTTAGTTGAGAACAGATAGTGAAAAGAATATGGGATTTGCATTTGGGAATGATCGATTTAAACAAACTGTATGCAATAATTTATTTTAGCCAGGGATGTCTATATAAGTGGAATAATTAGTTAAGAGTTTTACTTAGAGTAATGTTCATCATAATAATATTCTAAGGGAATCTGTGTTGTCATACTTAATTCAAGGTAAACCACGGAGTAAAAGTGATGCAGATTAGATTCAGTATCCAGCGAGTATTTATCTCATATGTGATGACTAGTTTGCTTTTGTCATGAAGTCAGCTGAGACAAGATGGGTTTAGTATTAACACATTGAACCCTGTTTTCCTGTTTTCTCTAGACATGTAGTCTTGCCAGACAATGGTCCATAGCACACAAATACTCAGTACAAAGGTTTTGCAGAGAAGTGGGAATTCCAGCATATTATTTCAAGTCCCAGCTATGCATAGTTAAATGATTATGCTAACATAACACTTCACAGTGTACTAGATTAAAATGTCATAGAACATAAGTAATGACTATCATTTAGTCTTACCAGAATATAATTAATAGCATAACTTTCAATGAAGTCTCTCCTACTTGATGGCAGAAGACAATAATGTGTTCTTAGAGTGAATTCTGCATTCTGTCAAACTTCCCTTCATCTCTACTCCATTTGCTCTATGCCTCCTCAAAAGTTCTTGTGCATTCCCTTCACTCACTCACTCACTCACTCTTGTGTTTTGTTCTTTGGACCTCAACCCTCTCCATGAAGAAGTGCTTTCAAATTTGCAAGTAAAATATGTTCAGTACAGTATGCTGGCATTTCCTGTTCTCGCCATCTGTCCTTGTCTAAGGAAAACCCCATAATTTCTCTCTGACATCATCCTTTGCATTCATATAATGCTCTTCCTCTCTCTTCTGGCCTCAGACAAGAGCAGCTTCAGCTCCTCTCATCTCTTGTACTGTTCTTTCTCTCCCAGCCTATATATCCTTCTGGTGGTTATTCTATGGACTCCTCCCAGCAGTTTAAAATCCTTGTCTTTCTATGACAGTGTTCACAGTATGTTTAGACCAGAGTCTACCTCTACAACTACCTCTTTGTTTCTGGGTTTTACTCCTTTGAGGATATACCCTTGGCTAATTGAAATGCCTTCTCACTTTGTTCTTAGTAATCCAATATTAGTGTATTCAGTATCCACATATCTCTTTCCTGATGGATTTACTTTAAAGTATGAAAGAACTCTTTGATGCTGAGAATACCAGTCATATATCCTACCGCCCCAGAAGACTGCCATATGTCCCAAGAAAATGGAAGATATATAAACCATGATTGCATTAGAGCTGTCCCACTATACTGACCCTCTTAACATATAGGGTCTTTGGTCCCTCACACCAGTCTCTAAATATACCTACTCTCATGTCAAGCCAAATCAAAGAAAATGGAAAATGTAATTCAGCAGACATTAATATTTATGTTAGAGTTTGTCAAATGGTACAAGTCAATACACTGGGTTTTAGTAACATCACACTCTTAAAACAGACAGAGTGCATCTGAGTTCAATAAGTATAAGTAGACATCTCCTGCTTTGTTTGCATTGATTCTGCTTGCATATCTGCTGCCCGAATGTAGTACCTTACATTTGTCTGCAATGAACTTCAGCTGTTGCTTTCCTGTCCACTTGCCCAGTTTTCCCAAAGCCCTCCTTATATAGTGCCCCCATCCTGTACTGCTGCCATTAACTTTGTGACATCAAGAAAGTGGCTGACCCTGTTCTGTTTTCCATGGTATGTTTGAAAAAAAAACACTAATCAGTGCCAAACCCTGAAATAACCCCTGCCGTATTCCAATAGTCACTTTCCTTATTTCTGATTGATACTGTTACCAGAACACTGTGCCCTACCATTTATTTATCCAGCAATCCAGTTTTTTAGTCTTGGTCCTTCCTCCATATACTCCAATATTCCTAGAAGTTTCCAGACTGCAGTTGAGTCAAAGACCTTGTCAAAGACGAGGTAGACCACATCTATTGCTAATCCCTTGTCAGATTTTCCTGTAATCTTATGATAAAACTAGATCAGATTTGTCTGACAGCTTCTTCTGATGATGAAGCCATGTTGTTTGTTTTCCTCTAGTTAAGCAACTAGGCTGTTAAGCCAATGGCGCTGTAGTCTGCTGAATGTTTACTACTCCCTCCATCCCTTGCGCATATGTACCATGCCTATTTTCTTCCAGTCCTCCAGCACTTTGGCACTGACCATGGATCTGCTGAAGGTCTCATTCATTGTATCTGCCTTCACTCTGGCCAGATTCCTGACAACCAGGAAAGATAGCCTCTCAAATGCCTGTGCATTAGTCTTCCTTTGGGAACCAGTTCCCACTTAACTTCCTTTCTGTCTATCCTGGTGTCTGTCCAATACTCTCCCACACTACCCTCACAGCAGGGCACCTTTGTGTTGTTTTCAAAATACTGAAGTTATAATATAAATTCAGTACCTCTTCTTTTTTCAGAACCTCTATGATGTCCTTCCCATTTTAACTTATTCTGTCCAAGTTTTTCCCTCCCTCCATCCTTTCTGCTATAAAGTTAAAGAAGTCTAGTTCCACCCTCTTTAACCCTTCTACTAACTCTGCTCTAGTTTGTGCCTTCAGTGCTCTTACCTCTTATAATGCCATTCTGATTGCCCAATTCTACTCTTCCTACTCTGCTGCCCCACTAGCTGCTTTTTTTACATTTTTTATGCCTAGGCTTTTGCTCCCATCACTAGCTTCACATTCCTCTGCAGCTGTATTGCTCTTTGTCCATAGCCTTTAATACTATCCTGATGTATTCCTATATCTTGTTTCTCCCTCAATTTGTCTATAGTCCGCTATGTTATCATTTAGTCTGTTTCCTAATTTGCATTTTGGTCTGTTATATAATGCATTTTTTAGTCTCTTCCCTAATTCATCATAATCCAATCCTCTAAAATCATCACTGTTGTCTTCATTTTTATTGTTCTGCTCTTACATCCCCTAATGTTAACTACAAAGTGGCATGATCACATTTGTTAAATGATGCTTTCACATCAACAAGCCTTCCCCCTTCACCTTGGTAAACATAATATGTATAACCTTGTGATTTCTTGTGTATTGCAACAACATTTGCATAAGCTCTCTCCTGCCCTGGTCAAAGTTCTCATTCAGCTCCTTCTTCCTCTCCAAACTAGAGCTTTAAATCTTCCAGACTGCTTCTGGAAGATTAATATCTAATTTGACTATAACCATATTGTTCCTATCTCATGCCTTTATTTTCTTTTCCAGTCTCACTTACCTATGAAAGATGCAGATGTTGGGAATGCCATTAATGTTATGCAGGCATTATTAAATTTCAAAATATGAATGCACTGCATTGCATGTCTTCCTTCAGACATTTATGCATTACTGTAATTGTTTGCTTCTCACTACAGCTTTATAGGACACGAGGAAGCACATAATGTGTTACTATATGACATGATGCAAGATCATCATAAAGTGTGATTGGGCCTGTGTTAGGACACTTTTTGTCTGTTTGTGTGATTACCATGATGTTATGATGGTGTCAGCTGTAATTTCTTATGAGCATACCCAGTATAATCATGTACTCCATTTACAAACAGAAATCTGGAACTATTAAAATGCTCTCAGATCTGGGTTGTCATTTTTCACTTCTGATTTTTGACTGTTATTACAGCAATAAAAATAACATGCTTGTTTAATAGATGTTTCAAAGTAATATACCCCCTCTGTCTATGACTGCCAGATGACAACAAATGGCTAAACATGCCCCTTTCTGATGTGCTTGACACAACAGCTGTAGGGCTCATTTCTTCTTGTTTATACATGATGAAGCACCAAATACAACAGTGATGTAAGTTAGCAGACATACATTATCATGTATATACCTGTTGTATTCAATAACTGCAGTCTATGTGAACAGCCTCTAATGCATCCACTATCTTTGCTAACTGTTATCTCAGCTCAGCATGTTATCAACATTAATATCACATTTACTCTCTGATGTTATAATGTTGCATTGTGTCTCTCTCACATCCATTATTAATGTGTTCATTTTTAGTTATGTTCACTTGTCAAGAATTGTGAACAGGATTAATTAATATTACATCAATATGGAAGTATTTATGTTTAAAATGCTTCTTTGTGACATAATCACATTTGACTACATTAACTGAATACATTTTCTTTGTTTACCCTCCCCTCTTACTTATGTCTGCACTACTAACATCGTATTCTGTATACATTCTCCCTGTTTAACATCCTCTGCATCTTAATACTTGCAATCGACTTGCTTTAACTTCATATATGCTGTCCATGTGTGCTCGCATTATATGGTTGCTTATCGCAAAGCTGTTTTGTTTACATTGTGTGCTCATGCTTCCATCCATTTTTTCATGGCCACCAACACTGCTGCTGGCCACAAGAAAATGGTTGTAAATGTGTGAGTACGATGAGCAACATACATATTCCGTGAGCGCTGCTGGTCATCTTGCGGATGTGTTTAAATCTTGTAGGCTTTTCGTGAATCCTACACAATTGTTAATGAATCCTAGGGAATGTCTTTCTCCTGAAACATTGAAACTACCCATTGTTTATCTACTTCATCTTTGGATAATATCCCTCATCTGATTCTTCTTTTGCAGTTGCCATCACACACCTTGGCCTCCTCTTCCTTATTTATCCATTTCTATTTCTCTCTGCATCTATTTCTGGACTGCACTGGCTTCCTGACTCAGTCCTTCAGTATACTTCACTGTGTGACCAAATGGGGCTCTGTATATCATGGCTAAAATGTATCAGCAAGACTTCTTTCTGTCCCTCTTTTTGAACAATGATTTTCATATTGTCAGCATGCCTTGATGTAAAATTTTTAAGTTGCATAGCATAAAAGTCTCTTTTGCTCTGGAGTTAACAGTTACTCAACTTTACTTGCAAAGTGCAGTGAAAAGAGTGAGCTTAAATTTAGCATGAAATACTGGAAAACAAAACTATCCCCGGGATTCATGAACATTGCACCAGGCGGACGCATAGCGTAGGCGTTACAACGCCAAATATGGCCGGCGAGCGATTCAGGTATGATCCAATCCCATGTGCACTACCGGCGTGCGCCGGATCTGCGCCGCCCCCAGCGTAGGTATGCTAAACACCCCATGTGCGGTGTTGCACCATGCAAATGAAGGCATATAGCGATCCACGAAGTGGCGCAGGCGTAGCATAAGGGCACGGCAATGTAAACCAAAAAAAAATGGTTTACATTTACCCAAACATAACATAGGAGTAACGGAAGGCTGTCAACGTCAGGTATCACACTGTTGCCATATGCCAATGGCGAAAGACACAGAGAATGTCAATAGAAAACATGCACAACATGTAAATAATAACATAAATGGTATGTCCACAGAAACTCACAGCAGAACCCCAGGACATGTCCGCGGAAGGTGCTAAACAATGAAATAATATGACAATGTCATAAAACAGCAGTGTAATACACATCAGCTTCACAGCCACAATACACCATGGTATGCAAGGAAAGCCACATCCACGGTGCAAGGGTTGCCAAGGAGTCGCGGCAGTGTTCGGCGCGGTAACTATGAATTAGTAGTCAATGCTATGCAAATGAGGCAGATAATACTGAATCGCAAAACCCCCGCCGGTGTAAGGCTGTACCAAACAGCGCAGCGGTAATACACCGAGGAGTGGCTCCGAGGGAATATATGTCACCTGCAGAGGGGTGTGCCACTGTAGGAGGAAGCACATTGGAGCCCAGCAAACCTGGGCTGTACATTGCACAGCACAGCTGCAGGACTGGCGTGTGTGGAAATAGTTGAGCTGAGAGCACACAATGCGCGCAGAGGTGCATGTGCACGAGGATTACTACTTCCCTTAACCCAGTCATGTGATGCTCGCCCCGCAAACAACATCGGATACAGGAAGGTGATGTTGACAATATGAGGAAATGCGGAAGCAGTGTAATCGGAGTAGTAATGAGCAATCAACAGTAATCAACCCACGAAGGCCAGTTGGCGGCAGCTGACAACTCTGCATGCAGAAACCTGCAAAATGGGATAGGGGAGGCATATGAATGCAAAGAAAGTAGGGGAGGTATCAGATTACAAAGAGTGAAGACCTGACACAGCAGAGCCAAGTAGACAGGCAGCATAACGGCGGCGGCACACAAAACGCACGATATGTCATGTCCCAGAAACTACACATAACAGGGCTCTGCAGGATGCATGCCAGGAAATAGTAGGTGCAACGTGCAGAAACAGTAAGGTAAGGTCAAAATCTAATCCAATGCAGGCAAGAGTAATGCAACACTAAAGGCAACAGCGTTGCAGTGCCAACGGTAAAACACGGAAGATAATCCACAGATACGGCCGCACAGACACACCCTATGACATCACCAGGTGTACAGCACAACAGTATAAAGTGTGAATGCACACAACACACAGCCGTGTATTCCCAAACGCCGCACTCTAGGTGTAAACACACGGGGAACTTTTAAAATGTTCATGTTGGGTGCCGCCGTGGCCGTGATCCATCAGCATGTGTTAGAGACAGACGGAGTTGTGGAGGAGGGTGCCGACAACTACCGTAGGCCTCAGAGGAGAACGAGAGTGTTCAGACCAAGGGTAACCTACCAGGGGCTACAAGACCTGGAGATAGTAGAGCATTACAGGGTGGATAGGGACACTTTACAGCAAATAGCAGAGCTGTGCCGGCCACACCTGAGAACAAGAAACAACAGAGGGGAGCCCATCCCAGTGGACACAAAGGTATGTGTAAGCTTGTGAATACTGGCCACAAGTACCTTTCAAAGGCCAACTGGGGATATAATGGGCATCTCACAAGCATCAGCATCCAGGGTACTACACCAGTTTCTGGATGCCATGTTACCACATGCCAATGAGCATATATACTTCCCCAGATCTCAGGAGGAGTTGGCTAGCAATATGCGCCACTTCCACCATGTGGCACAATACCCGGAGGTACTGGGTGCAATAGACTGTACGCACATACAAATCAAGTCACCACCTGGGGAGCAGGGTAGACGCTACATAAACCGCAAGGGATTCCCCTCCATCAATTGCCAGGTCATGTGCAATGCGCAGGGCATTATCATGGATGTGTGTGCTGGCAGCCCTGGAAGCTACCATGACTCCCATATCTGGCATGCCTCACAGCTGTACCAGGTATTCGCCAGGGGGGACATCCCACAAGGCCACCTTGTGGGGGATGCTGGCTATGCACTGGAGCCGTGGATGATGACTCCCATCAGAAATGCACACACACACATGCAAGAACACCATAATGAGGCACACGCACAAACCAGAATAATCATAGAGCATGTGTTTGGGATGCTGAAATCACGGTTCCGGTGCTTGGATACATCCGGTGGAGCCCTGCAGTACTCTCCAGGCATATGTGCCCACATATTCATAGTATGTGCCATGCTACATAATATGATCCTGCAGAAGCAGCTGCTGCAGGGACATAATGGTGAAGGGCCACAAAGCCCACCACAACTGCCAAGGCCAGTACAGGCACAGAGGGCTCAGGACCATGAACACATTGTGCCAGCCCCAGTAGGCAGACGGAGGTGTACCCAATATGCCTATGCCCTGGCAAAGAGGGAACGTATAGCACATACTCTGACAGCATAGGCCCCATGGACTGACACCTCACTACCTGCACACACGTGAAATGGACGGCACACAAACATGGCCACCCATAAAGTGTACCGTATGGGTGGCCCCATGTGTGACTCCAACATAGGCAGCACCCAAACACTGCACACCCAACAGCCAGCGGAGCATGGAACGCCAACACCTGAACCTTACATGGGTCCTACAGCAGACGGCGTTGCTGTATGCTGCCACGTTCGCCGCAAGGTGTATACATATAGACATGTAGATATGTGCATATACAGATATGGAGATAGATATAATTACACACATAGAAATATATGTACACATATACATATAAGTACAACAGGTAAGACAGGGAATCAGAGGGATGTAAGGTGACAGAGAAGTAACACGCGATATCTGTACATAGTAAACATAGTGAATGACAACCTGAGCATCTGGGAGGTTTAACAGAACAGGAAACCGCCACCCATGGAAAGGTCAACATACCGAAATACATAACTGCGAGTCGGGATGATCGCCAGGCCACAGTACAGTAACAATACATGCGCGGGTAATACTATGATGATATGAGGGGGGAGGTAGACACTGCCGCTGGTGAAGTGGGCCACGCAGGTACTGTGTGCAACCGTCCCTGTGACTGCCGCAGTATGTGTATGTGTGCGGTGAGGGTGCCGTGTGTTTCGCTGTGCGAGTGTAATGTGTGTGCCACTGTAAAATGTGTATGTTGGTGCCATGTGACAGGCGGAGTGGAACAACATGTGTAGGCATACAGTATAGTAACCTCAGGCGTATGTGCACCAGTACTCCCAAAGTAGTACTGAGAGCTCCTCCCTGGCTAGGCGTGTGGCGACGTATAACGATGCAAAGTGAAAATGTCCCAGAATGTACCACAGGAATATACCCCACATGAAATGTAAAGGACGTATGTACAAATCATGACCGTATGTATGACACCGATATGCTAATTGCAAAACGATACGTCGGAAAAGTTACACAGCAATAGGTATGTACCGCGGAAATACGCATGTGCTACCCCGGTACTGATCGTGGCCACGTATCGGCCCGTAAACACCGCTGTGTGTTCTACAAGTGTCAAACATGCAATCGCCACCTGAATAGGTGGCAACCACTAGCAAACAGGCCATCCCAAGTACAGGACCACAATGACTGTAAATATCCGGGACAGAATGACAAGGGATAGTCGTCACGTACAAACAACCACAGATATACCACCGATGTGACGGAGGAATGCATGCAGGAAGCACACACGCAGGCGATACCAACACCACATGACAACAACACAACCTACACTCCCAGAACAACAGACAAGTAACTGCCAACTCCCCAGGCAGGGATGGAGCACACAGACAAGCATACCGTGTATGTAGAGATGCAAGGCCCACAACCCGTATCCGTCACCTACAACCTCCGATATTCCCCATCACACATATCAAAGGGATACAAGCCATAATAGCAGCACAAACATACAGGCAGTCAATGACAGCTGCATAACCGCAACATCTCACGTGGGAAACACTATCAACAGCGGATGCATACTTGCATCCGTTGTTTAAAGGAATACAACAGCTATGTTACACATCCGAATGCAAAACGCCGTCAGGACAGGGACACCCACATGTCGAACATAATACCATACCCAACACACACAATCCACGGCTAACACCACTGCGAAATGTACCTGACGCCACACATAGCGGCTGCAGGTACACATAACATAACACAATACAGACCATCTCCACAAAGGTAGGGCAAATAGCCAACGCCCAGGTGAGGAATGCAACCATGCCCTAGTTACGACGCGTAATGTACGAATGGAGTAGATGCACAGGTGATATGCACAAGTACACACTGAGGAACAGCTATTGGTGTGATGAACCCACATGTTGCAGGTAACGACGGATATAAGGATGACTCCCAGGATATACAAACCGTATGCTCATACCGAACTACTACTCAAAAACGGATAGAGTGAGAAAACGGAATAGCGATACATGCAACGAAAAACGGAAGGAAACACAGACAAGGTATGTAGAACCCACGATATGTATGGGTGTGTAACGCATGATGTGTATGACGAAGCTGTACTGTATGTGAATGGTGTTTGTAAGTAAGGATACTTGTCCATAATGCAGAGAGTGGTGAAAGGTGGTTATGTAGTGCTATCCTGCTGAGCATACCAATGACTGTGGACACCGTGTGCACAGCAGTGGGACATCATGTACACAGCCGGGATAACACAAGGGCTGCCACAGGGGGGCATAACACAGAACAATGCCACACCACACGCCGATGCTGGCAGTGGATGTCCAACAAGGAAGTGCCATAGCAGGGGATAGGACATGTATGTATACTGTCACAGCACACATGTGTATGGGCATATACCATCGTCGTCATACGTAATGTGCGCACGACGTGCACGTATGCCTTGCAGTAGGGGATACTATGTCAACTATGTGTAATGTAAAGCTGTCATGGTGAATATGACAGACATCATACACAGTATCACAGGCATATCATGCATAATGGAGTTATGGCCTATTGGTATGTACAATAACAGGATACGTATGGCGTGTACATATGGGACAGAGTAGTAGCATAATAGCCATCTGAAATGGAAGGAACACCAAGTAACCATGGCCAAACGATCTGTAGCAGGTGCAATGTGGGCAACAATGAAGTCCGGCAGGTCCATGTGTAAACACATGTGCAGTGTACACAGTAGTGTCACCTCCCATGGTAGTGTCCAGTGAACAGCAGAGGTGGGTGTCAACTGCATGTCTACACAGTACTGCTGCTGTGGTGGTACCATGACTACGTGTCACTCAAACAGCAAGGGAGCTATCACATGAACAGTGCCACTGTGTGTCCCTGTGGGATGTGCACAGGACCTATGTTCCACAGCATGGTGTGTGTTGTGTCTGCGGAAGTAACACAGAAGCCCAGCCCATGCAATGTGGCATGTGTGCACATATCCATGAGTGGTCCGTTCACACTGCCCACTGTAATTGCCATGTATGAGTACTACATGCATCAGTAATGCGGAGGACATGGTCCATGTCAGAGCAGAACACACCCCTGTGTATGTGGTATGCAGATGTGTTTCCCGTCTGTCAGCCGCATATGTAAACTGTCTGAGCCTGGTACACATCATGGCATGATAATGCTGTGCCATGTAGAGTCGTAGCCATTGTGGAAGGTACACCACGAATGTGGTATTGTAACCCTGCCCGTGTGTAGATGTGTGTATGCCACAGGTACAATGGCTACCTATGTACCAGTATCACACACAGTACAGATAGGTGTGGCCCTGCAGATGTGCACCCATGCCACAGTGGAATACGGCAACCACAGCACCATGTGGGGCATGTGTGTGTACAGCAACCATGTACAATTTGATATGCATGTATGGGGACAGTATCCATGTGATACTCAGTGGATGAATGTTGCTATGCAAAGGTGATGTGCATGCACCATGTGTCATGCATCCTGATGCCATGACACCCACATGATGTATCTGCCACACCCGTACGGTTGTTATCAGTATGAGCTGGTGGAGCTATAATGGTGCCAGGTATGTAGATGTGGGATATCTAGGCATGGACAGTACTCTGTGACAGCATGTTGTGTATGTAAGCAAATAGTGAACATGAGGGGCCCCATGACTGAGGACTGTGTAATGCCACATGTACCTGACATGTAGTAGGTAGCATGATATGCTTGCACCACTGTGTGTCCTGTCCAGGAGTCATATAGCCTAACATCCTGAGACACAGGGTACGATGTGATGGTGGATGTGTACATTGCCAATACCAGAACGTGGAATGGTGCTGAAGGGCAATGTGAGGACAATGTCTGATCTGTTGCCCTCTGTACCACACCAACCACCCATGCAATGGTATGACAGGTGGCCAGCATGTGTATGCGGTGTGCTGTGGCACACAGAAGCCCAACAAGGGTGCCAGTAAAGGCATGGAGGTCATCAATGAGTGCGTGAAGCACGTTTGTGAGGATGTGCCCCAGTGCCATACAGAATGGTCCAGTCATGGGTGTACGAATGCAGTCCCACACGTGCAATGCAGTGCCACCCATGTGTAGTGCGATAGATGCGGCAGTGTGATGGTCAAGGTACACAATGTCCGACAACAGGCTAGCAGTGAATTCAGTGGGCTGGTGTGGAGAGACATACCAAACAGGTTGGTGGGACATAACAGCTAGGGAGATCGGAAGGTGACATTGGGACAGTGTCTTAGGACATAACGTGTGCATGGCAGTACCATGTATGTGTCCACAGGGACACTATGATGTCCATGTATGGATTGCAACCCTGTAGTGAGTGAGAGTGTGTATTGTTGGTAGGTACACCATTGCCTGGCATGTTGCCAACATTATCTCAGTCAGCAATGCCTGGGTGACTGTTGTACGCGACATCGAATGTGGATGTAGCCAAACAACACAGACATACCACCACACTGCCTGAGGACCCACACTGCAATGTGCGGCAGTCATGTGTAGGTAGCTAGCCTTGGAGCATGTGATGGACCATGAGGACCCACCATGGCTGTCAAGTGATGCAACCCACACATGTGAATATACCCACCGTGCAACAGCCTGCACATGTGCCCATACAGCAGATGTGCATGGAACATGACCACCACAGTGGCGTCTGTGAAAAGGCCAGTACCGCCATGTCTCTGTGTGGAATAGCATGGTCCCTACCATTGCGTACATGCTACGGAAGTGCACTGTGATATGTGTCAGCATAGTTATGTACACTGTCCATCTGCCGGGTGCCATGCCATTAACAACCCCTGTCAGCAGACGTCAGTAGTACCGGCTGTAGAACACATGTACCATGTATGCTGCGATGGGTGTGTGTCCAGGGTGTGGCTAGCAGGGCCGTGAAGCATATATGTTCATCTACCAAAGGGGGGATAACCCCAGGTTTAACACACCAGACACATGGAGGTATCGTGCATGCTGAGGGTAGTGTAGGTATGGTATGTGTTGTGTAATGTGTCACCCAGCTAGGTAGAGTGCATGCCCAAGCATGTGTGGGTACATGGGTGTCCGTTCTAGGGAAGTGTGGGTTGCTATCAGCACATGGCAGTAGCAGCTGTCCGAGGCCCAATGTACAGTATGACAACACAGACAGCATGTAACCTGTGGTGTACAGTGTAAGCTCTGTTGCGTGTTACAATGTGTCTAGCGGTCACAAACATGGGTATCTGAACATGGAGCACCTACGATGCATAGTGTTAGGCAAATATCCAGTATGTGTGCAAAACATTGTGTGATGTGGGATCCCCTCACCTGTGTGTGTTGCAGTCCAGGTATGTGCCTGTGAGGTATGATCCGTGTACAATCTGTACTTGCAGGTGTGCTGTGCAGAGCATGGAGGCAGGTCCCAGGCACTGTAGATAAATGTGAGTCGTGCACTAGTGTGTGTGCCTTGCTTGTGTGCAGCACAGTGGAAGGTGCAAGCATTGTCCCACATGACCGCATGCCGTGCCTGCCTGTTACAGCCCTGCTGGAGACAGTCATGTGACACCGCCACAGAGGCAGTATAGCATGTGAAGATGTACATGTGTGCTCCACACCCCAGGCAGATGTCCGCAGGTCATGTGTGCCACAGCAGTGTGGTCGACCAGGACTGTCATAGTGGTTTGATACCACATGCCTGTATAAGTACAGTATGAGCATAGTCAACAGTTGCAGTGACAGAGTAGGTCAATGTACAGTGTCCCCGTGTTCAGACCACTGCCTACCGTACACTTGGCTAGACACACACCCAGAGGGTGAATATACTGGTGAGCCATCACATGTCCCAGTACACGTAGCCTGTATAATGCCATCACAGGGTGGTCACAATAACATGTGGTATGACAGACATGTTGTACCAGGTGATGTGTCATGTGCGCATATGTTGAGTTGCACAGCCGTTCACACATCCACAACATATCAGTGCATGATGCCTAGTGTAACATGATGTGTGGAACTGCACTGTGATCCACAACAGGGTCATCTGAGACAGGTGTGTTGTGAATGGTGTAACCCATGGTTCCACGGGATATACACTGGTGCTGTTGGCTGCCATGCTGGGGGCCACCAGTGGTGCCTGCAGTGGTCATACAGACATACTGCACACATTGTTCTGGCAGGAATGTCCATTGTTGTGGATGATGTGTTGCTACGTGAAGGTAGGTGTGTGTTGTGAATGTTACCCATCCAGATGTGACCATCAGGCGCAGTCATGGTTGTCGACAGCATCACACCCATCCACAGCTGTCAGAACCCTGTCCCCAGAATGGGTGTCAGCCGCCCTTGTGCTGTGTGACCTATGTGCAGATGGCGGAACACCTCCTACTGGCTGGCTAACAGTGTCATCTAGGAAGGCTATGTGATGGCTGGAATACGCCGTTATAATGTATAATGCTGGTATCCCAATGAAGTACATGGAATCACACACAGTACACCATGGCTGGCATGTAAACCATGTACAACAATGACTGTGTGACAGACACAAACAATGCGGAGCCATGTTGGACATGCACCCATGAGAACACCAAATGAGGTATGTTGCACATATCGATGTACAACTGTCAGCTATGGCCATAGCATGGATGCAGATGCATATCCCCCACAGGCAGTACCACGCCATGTAGGTAGGGGGGGCATTGCACGACTACATGTGACAGTTGCTGTACCAACACATGTACTGCATATCCATCATGTAGGGGTAGCAGTGGTACGTGACTGTTGGACATGCCTGTACATATGACCATGTCCCGCAGGATATGTGTTATGTGTGTACAACACGTGTTGTACCGTCATCAAGCTGTGAAGTGTATGGCTGCCAGTGTACCTGTGTGACATGTTCTGCAATGGGTGCAAAGGTACGCAGTAGTGCATTGCATGCCCACATGCCCCACACAGGTGCATAGCCTGAACATACAATACAAAGAGGGTGTTGGATCATAGCAACCCACAAGAGGAGATGGGTACGGGTGGCAACCCACTACCACCTGTTCGGGTAAGGTGTGCATGTCCATGACACAGTAGCACCCGAGAAGCTAGCAGTACAGCAGTACAGGGTGGCATGCATATATGTTCACTAATACCCCTGTGTGTCCCACCACTGGCCCGTGGACAGACAGACACCAACACAATGTGCAGAATTGACATGTGCACAGCACATCACCGCTGCCTACTGTAGAACAGGCTTACTGTGTAGACATGTGCACAGAAGGTCTGTGCCAGCCACACTCAAACACGTTATGTGTCGAACCCAACCATTATTTTAGCCCATGCCACAGACAGATGTTCACGCATCTGTGTATGTACGTCTGGGAATGTACCCGGCCTAGCAGTATAGCTGTGTCAGTGTTGCGAACAACATACTGAATGGGCTGTGTGTGTGAGGTGTGCGTCATACGTGTATGGTCCAATGGATGATACCATCAGTGCCCCTGCTATGTGAACATCCCTGTCCCCATACATGGATACCTATGCTGTACCCAACACCACGCTGCCTGTGGGAGGGATGGCGCTGTGCGGTGCACCAGCTGACATGGGGGTGGCAGCAGGCACTGGATGTAGACATATGTGGTACCCATGTCAGGCCAGGCAACCATCCATGTGCATGGGATAGCAGTGTGTGGGCACATACAGCACTGTGTTGAACAATATCGCAGCACATAGCAGCTGTCAGGGGTAATGTGTATGCATGGATGTGCGATACCTGCATGCACCATACACACCCCCACCAAGCAGTGTGCAGGCTACCTTGCAGAAGGCCAGTGTCCACACCATGATGATAGACATGTGTAATGTCCATATACACATAGCAATGACATATGGAATGGACAGCCACCCTGCCAATATCAGTACCCCCCAGGTGGGTCACATCCCAGTGCCATGTATGTGACATACCCTGCCATACCATGCAGCCCTGCCCAGCAAGGCTGCACATGCTATCACAGTCCTACATGGTGCGATGGACAAATGGCACTTGCACTATCAACCGTCCACAGCAGTAATGTGGCACTGATGCACCCTGTGGTGTCACAGGTGCTGTGTGTTGGTGTGAACAACGTGCATGCGCACATGCTATGCATGACCTTTCCTGCTAATGTCACATGGTTACACATTGTCCCATATGTATCACATGTGCAATACAGGTGAGCCGTGGCAGGTTGGCCAACACCCGTACAGTGCTGTGTAGATGTACATGGCACAACACATGAATGTACAGGTGTCCATGTGTATGTGTGCAGTGCCACCGCTGATGTTCATAATGGCCGCACACGTGATGCCTAGTGACATATACACAGCATACAGGTGAACAGTAGAACTGTTGTCACATTGGGACACGTGCCAACTGATATGAACACAGGTGCAGGCAGGTACACATGTCCACAGCAGGTTACCATCAACATGGTGTGTGTACAGTGTAATGAGTTGACACACAGATATGATATGAAACCCACTGCTTAATGGTGTGATGGCAACACGTCAGCTGTGTCACTGCCATGATGCATCGCAGAGATTACTGTGAAGATGTTGTACATGTCATAGCAATGTATGTCCAGCAGTATGCCAGTACATCAGTGTAAATGTGACCTGTCACCATCATTATGTCTTACAGATAATGCCACATTCCCGGCTGCCAGCCTTCAGCCGCCAGGAGGATGACTTGATTATGCCGTTGCTCTACGACAACTACGATCTACTATTCAGCCATGTGCCACAACAAGCACAGCAGCGGGACGACGTGTGGCAGGATATGCGCAGGAGGGTGAACAATGTGGATGGCAACAACCGCACCTACCAGCAGATCCGCCGACACTGCACAGACCTAATTCAGCACGCGAAACAGCGTGCCGCTGCAATCGCCAGACAACAAGGTGGGACAGGTGGTGGGCCACCAACCCAGCCCCCACTCACACACACGGAGGAGCTCCTGGCCAGTCTGGGGACACCCAGGGAACAACATGCAGAAACACTCGCTGCCATCGTGGAGGTGGGTGTCTCCCAACCAACGAGCCTGGAGCTGCCTGGTAAGTCAGTCTTGCATGTGTATATGATAACTGACGTAGGTGTGGGTGTCATAGTACACCACATAATGTACCAACACATGTCAGGTATATGGCCACACAAGCTGCATACTACAGTATGCTACGTTGTGTTTGCAAACATGTGCATAACACATGCTACCACACAGGTACATGATGTGGCATGCACAGTGCTTACTGTGGCTACAGTAATGGATAATGTGTATACTGTTGTGTCGCCCCTATACAGGTACCTCTGGCGTGTCACACAGACATGGGTCCATCGCAGGTGAGACTGTTGCTAGTAATAGGCATGTTACAGTGTATAGATATTCCCCATTTGTCCAGGTATGACATGCACACCTGGGTCTGCTCCAGTCACGGTATACAGGTTGCACCACCCGACACACATGCCACCCATGTACAGTAGATACAACCGTTAGTATACACCGGCATGACACCACATAACCCATCGGTGTGATATGTGCAGTCAGCTATGCATACAATGGTGGAGGTGTTCTACATTGGCTGCATGTGTAGTATGCATCGGAATGCCTTTGCGGTATGCACACAGTACCACATAGTGAGCTGTGATCTGGCCAGCACACAGGTGTTACCAATGTGACCTATGCCCCTGCATTGTGTGCACACGTTGTGACATGGCACATGACATGTCCCATGCACGTGGTGTTCTGTCTGCAACATTGTCACACCATGACATGACCCACGATGACATAGCAGACATCCACAATGTCTGCATAGCCTTCGGGAATGTGACACCTCAGACTAGTATGGGTGTATGTCACATGGGCCACCACAGGGATGTGTACATGATGCCCATCACACACAATTGTCCATGACCCAGTCAAACATGGCCATGGGTGATACCCACAGGCATGTTGCCACACAGTACATCTGCAGTGGGTAGTCACCGTTGCACCCTGTCCACACATAGTGCGATCTTAGCTGTAGTGGACCCCCTGTACATCTGATGTGGTACACCAGACAAACGAAATGCCTGCCTGCAGCCACTGGAGGTACCACCAATGTCTACCATATACGTGCTGTGGAACAGCATGACTGTGTTGCAGACATGGCAATGCACGCGCCCATGTTACGCATCACACAGAAACATACCTGTGTCTTGCTGCCATGCAGTGGCACAGTGCCCGTACTCCCCACTGTACAGCTATGTACACAGCTCACACCAACCACACTTGCACAGACATCCTTGTTACACATGCATTCTATCTGTAGCTTGTACACATAACACTGCACTGTGACGTCCAGTTTGATGTGGTGCATGTGGTGGGACACCATTGTCACATGTCCACATGTTATCATGTTATCGCACATGTTGGCGGTGTACATGACAAAGTGACACCAGCCATGTGTACTGTTAACCCGCCTGTGGCCACACGGTGTATCACGGTGATGCATGCAAACTACCATGAATGTGTGTACTGCAAGCCTACTGAAATGACACCTGCTTGATGTAGTGTGCACCCCAGGGCAGTATGCATACTACCACTATTAATGTCTGGCCTGCATTCACTGAGCTGTGGTGTGGGAATGTTGCATGCCATCTGCAATATCACATGCATGATGTGTCTGCATGTGTGTGTGTCTGCGTGTGTGTGTCAGCGTGTGTGTCCGCATGTGTGTGTGTGTGTGTGTGTCTGCATGTGTGTGTGTGTGTGTGTCTGCATGTGTGTAATGTATCTTACAGTATGTCTTTGTATTCACAGGTGCTGTAGGTGCGTTCCCCTCCTGCGGTCCATCTGATGCTAATGTCCCCACAGATACTAGCGGTGATGACCATATGCATGAGGCACAGGCAGGGTCATCACTGGCAGAAGCTGTGCCATTGTCTATCATCCCACCTATGTCCCTTCATCTCCGCACACAGTTCAGATGCCGACACATACCACATCACCGTTGCCCATAGAGGAAGGACAGTCAGCGTCTGTTGGCATGGAGCAGGAATGTGTTTTGGCTACAGACGGTGTGGGTACACACCATGTTGCCAATGTAATGACTGGTGATGTGCCACACAGGCATGTGGCTGGTGCTGCTCGTAGGAGGAGCTCTGGTAGACATGCACTTGCCGTACAGGGTGCAGCAGCTGGTATCACCAGACGCATGTTCCAGACTGTAATGGCGGCACAGGCACGTGCTGAATGGCAGAACCAAGAAGGGCAGAGGCTGCAGAGGGCCACAATCCATTCCCTAAATGAGAACATCCAGTCACTGGCGAATGCTCAACAGCAGCTTGCCGATGTTCTGGATAGGCGATTAGGTGAGATGGTTGGAATCCTCGACCGAGGCATGTCAATCCGCGAGCATGAGCTGTCTGTGCTGGAACACCTGGTAGGGATGAGGCATAGGACACGTGGCCGTAGGCCAGCAACACCACCTAGTGCAGGTCGACGTGTGCGTGCCACCTCTCATGCCCACTCACACAGTGCTGGTAGCAGCAGCAGTGCAGCTGGTGCTACACCAACCACACCAGGACACAGCAGGCCACGTAGACATGGCCCTGGCTGGTCCCAGCATGGACACGGTTCCAGCGGACATGTGTCATCGGAGAGTGACCACTCCATACCTCCACCCGGTAGTGCCCGTGCGACCCCAGGCAGGCATGGGTCACGTGGCCACAGTTGGACACAGTGAGCCATACAACCTGCACTGTACAGTCTGGGGCTGCCAAGTATACCCCGTGTAGGCATCACAGATGGCTGAACTGTGTACACACATACCCACACACAGCAGACACAACTGTAGGGCTCCACAACATCCACATGCATTCTGCACAGTCATGCCCAGTAAATGCACCGGCCCTTACACACACACATGATGTCATCCATTGGTACAGCCTATGCCCCTGGCACACATATCATCCTGTCCATATGATGAAGCCTCTGCCGCAGCACTGTCATCCACACCATCGGTGCACGGTTATGCAAACATATTCTGATGCACAGGGTGGACAAGATAGTGAGAGGTGTATGTGATACCTGTGTCCGCATAGTGCGTGATGTGTATGTTGCAGTGGTTGTGTATGACAGGTGACAGGTGCGTATGTGACGTGGTTTGTGTACTGACATCATGCAGCAGAACCATGTAGTGCAGGTGCAGCATAAATTGATCTGTGTACACGGTGTGCGTGATGGTTACATGTGTAGCACCATGTTGGTTCTGTTAACCTGTATGCCAAATATGGTGTACTTGCATGGGCCTACTGGGAGCACTGTTATCAGTCCCCCACGTGTAGCTGTGGGTTACCCACAGGCACATCTGGCAATATCAGCATACCACAGGTACCCGCAATCTGCATGGACCCCTACATAGGTACATAGGCGCATAGGTACATACCAGGCTATGTACCCTACGGCATGTGTAAGCCTAGCCAGAGTGTGTGTGGCTTTCACCACCCCTTAGGATGAGGATACTACATCCATCGGTCCGCTGTCCCTCTGTCCAGCAGTGACATAGAGATGATGCCTGGCGCATACCTACGATCACACATCCAGACGTCAGGATTACTCTTGGACAAATTCAGTCAGGGGCTCTGCTTCACATGGGCTGGGAATCTTTTCCATGTTGTAGGGGGTCTCTGGGCAATGACCCTGTCCCCCCAGCACGTCCTATATATGTCCGTGTTGAGGTTTCTGTCAGTTGCTTCTGTGCCCGTGTTTGTTTGGAGCCTAGGAGGTGGAACATGTCCATGTCACCCAGGTCGGACATGGCAGTGTATGTCAGGCACAGATCACCACAGAGCAGACGGGCTGAGAAGGTATACAGCCGGAGTCCTCTCGGTCGGGCAGCGTGTGACATATGTCTCAGCACCTTTATCCCTGTGTTGTGGAACGTTTGAGGTCCTTCTGAGTGCTGCAGGTGTCAGGTTAAGTACATTCCAAATGTGGCGTTGTACGCAATCATTGGTCTGATGTGTGAAGAGTACAGGGGTACAATGACCTCCCCTGATGTGGAAGTGAATCCCTTCATGACCAGGTGGGCACAGTGGAATGTCTTCCCAACCACATTGGCAATGTGAGTGTCGACAGAGGTTACCGACAGGTTTGGTACCCATGTCCCTGATCACGTCCACCATGTTTAATGGATTACCACCTATATGGTAAGTCGGGGTGAACATGTCTTTCCCAAAGGGTAGGTCTACACCTTCCCTGGCATGTAGCATCAGGCCATGGCTCTGGCACCAGTTATCCATTTCTATGTGACCCCAGGTGGATGACCGTGTCTGATGGGGTGTTGAGTATGGTGGCTGGTGTGCAGTCATCTGCATACCGTGTCTGCCACAATCCCACTATGTTTGCATGCACATTGGAAAGTTGAATGCCGAACAGGAGGGGGCCCAGGACTGAGCCCTGTGGGCCACCACTCGGGACCAGCTTGGAGTCTGACATGGCACCAGGAACACAAACCCTGTGTGGTGTGACCTCCATCCAGTTGGCAAACCATCGTGTGACATATGTCTCCACATCTACGCTGGTGAGCCTTTCTATGATGCTCACGTGGAGTGTGGTTTGAACGCTCCCGCCAGGACATGGTAGTCTGTGCAAACCGACGTACCCCCATCAATGGCCTTAGTGACACCTCCAAACAGGTCGACCAGGTTTGGGAGGCAGGATCTGCCCTTGACTAAGCCGATGTGGGTATGTTCCGGTATTGGCTGTACACCAATGTCTTTATTTATGGGCTCCAGTATGGACCTCCCCACAGCTTTGCAGACAAGGCTTGTCAAGCTGATAGGGCAGGGATGTCTAGAGTCCATAGGAGCACTACCCTGGTGTAGTGGGACCACAGTTGCCATATGCCATCCATCGGGGACGTAGCCCGTAGTAAGGCTAAGATGAAACAGCAGCCTTATGTGGGGGTGAGGGCCTCAATGAGGTTGTGTAGCACACAGCCGGGGACACCATCTGGTCCCATTGATGCTGTGTTCACTGCTTAACAGATATCAGCTCTCTCCTGGGCATACGGGATGTTTGGGAGGCTAGACTCTGGTGGGATGGATACGTCCCTCTTGGGGGTAGATGTATGCATGGAACATGTCCCCTGGATTGTTGACAATGTCTGTGGGTTCAGTGATCATTGTACCATTCTGGAGTAATTCCGGCATAACTGTGTGCTTCCACCCATGTTCCTACCATAGCTAAGGAAGGCCCTATGGTTGTCTTATGTGTCCTTTGCAGTACCACTCCCACAGGTGGCCTTGGATGATTGTATGAGTGATCGTATGTTAATGCCGGTATTAATCAGTGATGCCTTCCCTGGTACTGATATTGCTCTGTCATGTATTAGCTCTCAACTCTTGTTGTACGGTTTGTCAATGGCTGGGGTCCACCAGACCATGTGCCTGCCTTCGGTGGACAAGGTCCTGATGTTATCAGGATCGCTTGGTGCAGACATTCCTGGGGGTGCTCATAGAAGGCATTTGTAAGGGTTTCAGCAGTGTGGCCTGTGTTTACCACTGGCATGGAGGCCTTGTAGGGTACCACACCGGTCGTATGATGTGTGGTTCGCTGTGGAGAGGTCGTCACTGTGGTGTCCCATGCCAGTGTTGGGTGCAGGATGCGAATCTCCAGTGAGTTCACTATATGGTCTGACATCACCATTGAGGGATGTACATCCTGTGTGGAGCATATCGTCCCCATGTGTGATGATCAGAACTAGTATATGTCCCCCCCTTGTGGGTATGGTGCATGGTTGTTCCACAGCATTCAGGTGTATGAACACCTGGGACCTTTGGTGTAGGGTGTTGTGTCCTGGGTAATGTTCCCGGTCTATGTATGGGTGGTTGATGTCACCCAATATGACGGTGTTGTGAGAGCATTCACACTCACCAGTGTCTTCAGGAAGGCTGTGCAGGTATCCTGGGTTTGGGAGGGTGGTCTGTAGCATGCAACAAACTGTAGGGCAGTCCTACCCATGGTTAATTGCACCTGGATATTCCCTGCTGCTACGTGCATTTCTGCCGACCTGGAGGTGTGTGTATCCTTCATGGAAATGGAGACTCCCCCTCCTTCTGTGTTAGGTCCGGGTTATGGTCCTGAACGCGTGATATGGGGTATGACCCGATAGTGCTGGGGTGCTCTCAGCAGCCCTGATCAATGTTTCAGTCACAGCACTGACATCGATGTCCTCCATACTGAGGAGGGCATTTGAGGGTGTGCATCTTGGGTGTAGACCACTGGCACAGAATAGTATTAATCTGTGTGTTCTCCAGGTTTGTAGTGTAGGGTGGTAGGTTTATCATCCCAGCCTTGCCTGCAGTGGGCACTGTGGGGGTGGCAGGTGCCTTAGCCAAACCCTTGAAGACCAGGGGCGACAGGTGCAAGCCATACCTTGCGAAGGGGCGTGGCGTGCCAAGCATGTCATCCCAGGTATGAGAAATCTGGATCCCCTCAGACTGACACCGGTAACCAGGCACATTATCAAGGGTGACCACTTGGAGCCAGTATAGTGGCATCATACTTGATGAGGGTGGGATACTGCCCAGGGTCAGGGACATGCCGGCCTGGGCTACACAATCTGAGTGGCCCTCTATGTCTCCTTTAATGTATCCCAGGGTGGTATGTCTCCAGTCGTTGACACCAGCATGGGCAATGACCGCGTCATACCTGTACATGCTGCGGAGTGACCTGAGTGCGTGTGTTATGTGGCATATTCCAGCGCCCGGCAGGCAGCCTACTGTGATCATTCCCTTGTTCAGTCTGGTGGGTGGGACGTCTGTGTGTCTGACAGTGGCGTCACCCATTACAAGTGTGTCTGGCAGTGTGTGTGTTGCCTTTGGGGCTCTGACAGTTTAGCACACTGACGTTGAGAACTATATGTTGCATGTCCTATGTCTTGTGGAGGCAGTTGCTTGTGTGTCTGCTTCAGAGGGCTCGTTAGGTTCGTGACATGTTTTAACAGTGCCTCCAGGTATGTCTTAGTGTGTTCATGTGTTCGATTAGCATTTGCGATAGTCACATGTGACACTGGGTTTGTGGTGTGCATGGTGTCCTTCCCCTCCCGCTTTGTCTCGCCGGTCATGGTCTGAGAGAGCACAGCCCCCTGTCTGGCTATCTAGTTGTGTCTGTCACATGTATTATGTTCATTGGGGGAGGTGCGGCTTGTCCGTGTCCATGAGGCACCTGTAACAGTGCCCAGGACGGCCAGATTCACCATCTGAACAGGAGAGGTCGCGAGCAATTGACCCTTCGACATGCCAGAGAACGTGAATGCATTTGCTGTGTAACCGGGTCAGAAGGCACCTATAGGGAAGTGGGTACACAAGGGGATTCTAGGCCAGTGTAGTACTCCATTTAGTATACATGTACTTCACCTATGTAGGAATACTATGGGAGCAGGTGCAGAGCTTTTGTGATATAGAGAACAGACAGTCGGGGTGCAAGAAGAGAGGTCATACACATAAACCTGCGGAGCACGGAGCCGGATACAGTGTAACGTTGCTTACACGGTACATGACGCACATGTCCACACATATACTGCACCTGACACCTGTGGTCGGTGCCACAGGCTACGGTGGACAGAGACATCACATACATGGCATGACACAGTACAGGTATGGTGACATTCTGCAGGTGTCGTACGCAGTGTGCTGGCTACTGACCGCAGGTGTCACCTGTCAGCTGTGGTGCAAGGTGTGCAGCAGTCGGATGCTGTACCGGTACAGGAATATGCCCGCATTCGTGGTGCGTACACCTCTATGGCACACACACCATTGTGTGCAGATGGGGACACCTGTCTGTGTGGTCAGCACCCTCACAAGACAATGCACCCACGCGCCATGTCACAGGGGGTGGTCTTGCACAGGTGGCCAGTAAGGCTCACAGGTATGGCATTGACAGGGCTGTACAATGCAGCACCAGTACGGGATGGTCACCCTGTGTGGTCAGTGTCCAGTCACAACACTATATCTGCATACACCCTCTCAACAGGCAGCAGACATACACACATGTTGACACACTGACATGGTGGTGGCCACACATGTCTACACGGAGGGATGACGTGTTGCATGTACTGCACCATCCACAGTGATGCACCCCACACTGAGGTAGGTACAGATCTCTACCATGGTGTACAGTGATGTGTGGCACATGGCACATAGTCCCCCGATCTGTGGCATACATGGGCACACATTCCTGCACACATGTTGGTGCTAGGAATGCCACACCCGCTACATGGGATTTGTGCAGGCGTGCAGCGGTATGTGGTACATCCTGCATACTACCACTGTATCTGGCAGCTGTGCCAATATCTGCACTTGGGAGGTGGTAGGGGTTACAGTGGCAATATGACATATGGTCGATCACGCATGGCCGATGGGTATGCATCATGGCAGCGCTGTCATGTAAAGGCGACATAGCAGACTGTATGCACATGGCAGGGTAGGATGGTGTGTGACACACCTGTGACCAGCACCTGCACACATGCATGTGGACAGGTGTTTAAACACATGGTGTACACACAGACTGCCATGCATGCTGTTACTATGCCACCATATGACGGCCCCCATGATGGGTATGCATGTGGTAGGGGGTTGCAACTGTGTTACGGACACTGGACACCGCTCCTGCACGGCTGCACGTGCACAGTACATGTGTCACATGTATCCCCTGTTGCCATGTGTGTATGCATTGCTACGTTGTGACGTGTGTCAACATACATGGAACATGGACTGTGGTATGCTATCACAGCTGTCACAGGCAAACTGTACAAGGGTATGTGTCCCAGTGAACACCGCTACACCCTGTAGGGGGTGCATATCACAGACATGTGTCCGCCTTCCCTTCATGTGTGTATTACCGCGTATGCCTGTGTTATGCATGTGGTACATCACAGGCTTCGTATGTGTCCTGTGTGCAGTCCATGCACACAGCCAGGAAATCACATATGTGACATATCCGGACATTGTTTCACTGTGGTACAGCTGCAGTCATGTGTCATATCTGTGTCAGGCCCGTGGTATGTGTGGAGCACGCCTGTCCGTGTATACCGGTATGGGCGGACTACATCACACCTGTGGGATCATTGATAGTACACGTGTACTCTGCACTACTGGCGTACACCACCACATAGTCTTCTGGACATATGTCACATGCAGTTGCTGGACCGTGAGGCATACTGCTGCACCGATGACATGGTGCTGGCATAGCAGCTACAGCATTCACTACAGTGTGTACATGCTCAGCCTGCACCCATGACGCCTGTGCTGTCATCTGTGTGTGTATGTGTGACTGCATGTGTGTCCACCCTGTGCATGTGTACGGGTTTAACTGGCCATGACTTGCGGTGTGTGCACTCCGTCTGCATGCCGGACGGCGCGTAGCACATACTACATGTGAGCATGGCCGGTTGCTGTTGTGTGGGTGGACACACGATGGTCCACATTCTGCCTCCCATGCCGTCGCCCCATGTGTATGCATGTCTGCACTGTGCAGATTCTAAGTGTCTGAGCATGCCCAGTAAGCAGCTGTGTAGATGGACACACAGTACAGTGCACACCACGCCTGCCTGCATTGATACCCGTGTGCATGCCTGTTTCCTTCGCAACTGCCACGCCTGTGGCATGGCGGTTGCTGTTGTGTGGGTGGACACACACGACGGTCCACATTCTGCCTCCCATGCCATTGCCCCATGTGTATGCATGTCTGCACTGTGCAGATTCTAAGTGTCTGAGCATGCCCAGTAAGCAGCTGTGTAGATGGACACACAGTACAGTGCACACCACGCCTGGCATGCGTTGATACCCGTGAGCATGTCTGTCTCCTTCGCAACCGCTAGGGTGTGAGAGGCATGGCCAGTACACCATTCGGGTACACACTACAGTCGGCACCGATGTTCGCTACTAGGTGTAGCCATGGCTAATGGCATCCTGCATAGCCATGGTGACCATCCAGGTGACTCATATGTGGTTGTTATGCCACAATGGCTGCCTACATCCTGCACGCCGGATGCCCTCTCATAGGGTATACTGTATGTGGTGCATCCCGTATTCATGTCGTGATGTACTGCTCCGTAGTTAGCTGGTATTCCCGACTGCAGCACTACCGTGTTACTGTACGGCCACCTTGGGATGGTAACATGCTGTGTGACTGCGCACTCTGACTTCATTCCCTATCGGCTGCCTTGCCTCTGCAGATGATACCACCCACCTAGGGGTATGCCTCTTGACAGTGCTGTGCTCAGTAATCTCGGTAGCTGCTCTGTAAATGCATCATGCTGTAGTGTTCATGTAGGTAGGCGGTCTCTCCGACCCTTCCTGTGTGTGTGTGTGTTTCCAGCTGCCTCTGCAGATGAACATGCTTTTAGACGCCGCAACACATACCTTGGCTATTGTCAGCTATTCCCTTATGGATGATGTCACCCGCCAGAAGTATGCCTCTGACAGCTGTGCTCAGTAATGTCGGTAGCTGCTCTGTAAATGCATCATGCTGTAGTGAGTTCATGTAGGTAGGCGAGGTTTGACTCCCTTCCCTTCCCTGTGTGTGTGTGTGTGTGTGTGTGTTTCCAGCTGCCTCTGCAGATGAACATGCTTTTAGACGCCGCAACACATACCTTGGCTATTGTCAGCTATTCCCTTACGGATGATGTCACCCGCCTAGAAGTATGCCTCTGACAGCACTGTACTCAGCAATGTCGGTAGCGTGTTCTGTAAATGCATCATGCTGTAGTGAGTTCATGTAGGTAGGCATAGGTTCGACTCCCGGCCCTTCCCTGTGTGTGTGTGTGTGTGTGTTTCCAGCTGCCTCTGCAGATGAACATGCTTTTAGACGCTTCACAACACATACCTTGGCTATTGTCAGCTATTCCCTTACGGATGATGTCACCCGCCTAGAAGTATGCCTCTGACAGCGCTGTGTTCAGTAATCTCGGTAGCGCGTTCTGTAAATGCATCATGCTGTAGTGAGTTCATGTAAATAGGCGTAAGTTCGACTCTCAGCCATTCCCTGTGTGTGCGTGAGGTGTGTGTGTGTGTTTCCAGCTGCCTCTGCAGATGAACATGCTTTTAGACGCTTCGCAACACATACCTTGGCTATTGTCAGCTATTCCCTTATGGATGATGACACCCGCCTAGAAGTATGCCTCTGACAGTGCTGTGCTCAGTAATGTCGGTAGCGCGTTCTGTAAATGCATCATGCTGTAGTGAGTTCATGTAGGTAGGTGTAGGTTTGACTCCCGGCCCTTCCCTGTGTGTGTGTGTGTGTGTGTTTCCAGCTGCCTCTGCAGATGAACATGCTTTTAGACGCTTCGCAACACATACCTTGGCTATTGTCAGCTATTCCCTTACGGATGATGTCACCCGCCTAGAAGTATGCCTCTGACAGCACTGTGCTCAGTAATCTCGGTAGCGCGTTCTGTAAATGCATCATGCTGTAGTGAGTTCATGTAGGTAGGCGTAGGTTCAACTCCCGGCCCTTTCGTGTGTGTGTGAGGTGTGTGTGTGTTTCCAGCTGCCTCTGCAGATGAACATGCTTTTAGATGCTTCACAACACATACCTTGGCTATTGTCAGCTATTCCCTTACGGATGATGTCACCCGCCTAGAAGTATGCCTCTGACAGTGCTGTGCTCAGTAATGTCGGTAGCGCGTTCTGTAAATGCATCATGCTGTAGTGAGTTCATGTAGGTAGGCGTAGGTTCGACTCCCGACCCTTCCCTGTGTGTGTGTGTGTTTCCAGCTGCCTCTGCAGATGAATATGCTTTTAGATGCTTCGCAACACATACCTTGGCTATTGTCAGCTATTCCCTTACGGATGATGTCACCCGCCTAGAAGTATGCCTCTGACAGCGCTGTGCTCAGTAATGTCGGTAACGCGTTCTGTAAATGCATCATGCTGTAGTGAGTTCATGTAGGTAGGCGTAGGTTCGACTCCCGGCTCTTTCCTGTGTGTGTGTGAGGTGTATGTGTGTGTTTCCAGCTGCTTCTGCAGATGCACATACTTTTAGACGCTTCGCAACACATACCTTGGCTATTGTCAGCTATTCCCTTACGGATGATGTCACCCACCTAGAAGTATGCCTCTGACAGCACTGTGCTCAATAATCTCGGTAGCGTGTTCTGTAAATGCATCATGCTATAGTGAGTTCATGTAGGTAGGCGTAGGTTCGACTCCCGGTCCTTCGAGGTGTGTGTGTGTGTGTGTGTGTGTGTGTGTGTTTCCAGCTGCCTCTGCAGATGAACATGCTTTTAGACGCTTCACAACACATACCTTGGCTATTGTCAGCTATTCCCTTATGGATGATGTCACCCGCCTAGAAGTATGCCTCTGACAGCACTGTGCTCAGTAATGTCGGTAGCGTGTTCTGTAAATGCATCATGCTGTAGTGAGTTTATGTAGGTAGGCGTAGGTTCAACTCCCGGCCCTTCCCTGTGTGTGTGTGAGGTGTGTGTGTGTGTGTGTTTTCAGCTGCCTCTGCAGATGAACATGCTTTTAGACGCTTCACAACACATACCTTGGCTATTGTCAGCTATTCCCTTACGGATGATGTCACCCGCCTAGAAGTATGCCTCTGACAGCGCTGTGCTCAGTAATCTCGGTAGCGCGTTCTGTAAATGCATCATGCTGTAGTGAGTACATGTAGGTAGGCGTAGGTTCGACTCCCGGCCCTTCCCCATGTGTGTGTGTGGGGTGTGTGTGTTCACAGCTTCCCTAGTAGAGTGTAGTTATTTTAGACGCTTGGCAACACATACCTTGGCTATCGGCGGCTATTCCTTTACGGATGTCGTCACCCACCTGGACATGTGCCTCTGACGGTGCTGTGTTCGGTGGTCCAAGTAGCGTGTTCCATACCTGTGTCATACTGTTGTGCGGTTGGGTATGTGGGGGTGTGGTCAATCACCATGCCTGCCAGATGTGTGTGTGTCTATGCTCCCAGCCGCATGGGTTCATAGGGTATGGCTTTAGAGTTTCCGCAGAACACTCATATCCTGCCGCCATCCCTGTGTTTGTGGATGGTGAGACGCAGCTCGTGGACTGCCTGTGTGCCTGCTGTGGTTGGTGACCTCCGTAGCGTGTTCTCCACATGCACCCTGCTATGGTGTGGTGGGGTGGTGCTGTGTACGTTACACTCACGGCCTTGCCACATGTGTCTGTCTGTATCTCTGTCGTTGTATATCTACATACCTATGTTGTGCCCATAGCACTGCTCTTGCATGGACAGCTGTCTGTCCCATGTATCGCATATTTGCACGGCTGACACATAGAACTGTGGTACGATGCATATCCACTCATTGTCCATGCAACGTCCGTATTCCAGAACACCCTAGAGACATCTGCTGGATATCGTGCCAGACAGCTATCCTTGCTGTACTGACACTGTACCCATACATGCCATAAACCTTGTGTGTAATTGCCTATTTATGGTGTGTGTATGTCTAACTGTGCTGTATGCATGGTCGTGTGTGTGTCCCGCTATAGCCATCTGTGCAGGTGTCGCCACTATGGGTAATCCTTGTTGACCGCTGTTTCATGTGCACTTCTGCACATACCTGCAGACCGTACTACCCCTCCTATGGCGGCGGCCTTAGATCGACCGCTGCCCTAGGCTATAGGGCTCCATGGCACCCACCACCACAACACATGGTGCCCCCATCCTGGTATACCTACATGACATACCTACTAGACAGGTGGCCCTACTAGTGCGGCACCCTAGGCAGCCGCAGGATTGGCGTATGCCTACGGCCGGCTATGAGCACATCACAAGGCATACGTTTACATTCAGTGTTTTACGAAGGCTAGGTTATAATACCAGAGGGGGGACATCATCAACTATGCTTTAGAATGCGGATTTAGATGGATTATTAGGTGGGTTTGACCACACACCAGGGCTGACTGATGAAACACAGATGAAGCCTCTTTTGATAAGCAGGTGGCTTAAACCCCCATAACAGGAATGTAGTTTAGGTACAGATATACAGTTAACACACATTAGTCCACTCTTTCAGTTGTTTACCACCGTATTACATTGATATGGTATACATATCTTCTATATATATTGTTAGATCTTTGATTGATGAGTATTAGGCATAGTACAATATCCTATAATACATGTGTTAATAGGATGTTTTTGGAGATGTTAATATATGTGTGTGTAGTTAACATTGCGTCTGTGCTTTATATGCTGTGGTTACATGTTCATTGTTTGCTGAGAAATTAACCAATGAAAGTGTAAGGGGGGATATTTAAAGCCTGGATGCTTTTATGTTATGTGTAAGTCTGACGGAGCCCTACCGGTGAAAGCGCTTACATGTCTGTGAAGGAACCTTTGTATACCATTTGTGACCTGTCCTGGACAATGTCTACGCTGACTGTTTCATCTACCTATGTGTGTTTTGGATTGTGTGCCATAAGGTGCCAGCGGTTCTTTGATGTTGATTAGGTTTATTCCATGGTCAATTGACATTAATCCTATTAATTCACTGAAGGATGTTCTTTATAAGTGGGAACACCATAGTTTAACCATCCTATGACCTTCCTAGCTGAAGTTGTTATTGTGCCATTGGTATGTGTTCCACAGGTCGCCCATTTGTTCCGCGGTATGGAAGCGAGTGATCCCCATTTTTGTGCTGGCAGATTGAGTGCTGTGTACGCCGGTATTCGCACGGTGGTCTGACTTTGTATGGGGAGTGTCTACTGTAGTCCCTATCTGTATTTCCTGTGTTATGCCTTACTGCAGCTGTGTGATTCCACCAGGTTTGCAGTTATGGGTGCCATCTTGGTCGTACGCTTGTCCATCCATGGGAATTGCCTAATGGACACTGGTATAGGGCAGTACACATTTCACACCTGCATTTAGCATTATCCGGTGGATGCTTTGCATTATTAGTGGGGAGTAAGGCATGTGCTACTCCCACATCCCTCCCACGGGGCGGGACAACGGATTATCTGACAAACAACACCGAGCCCCATTTCTGCATACCCAGGATTCCATGGCTGCAACCCTCGACGGTACCCATTACACATCCTTCGTGTGTGCGGGACTGGGATGTGGACGCACTTCTATGGACTCGACCATCTGTGGATTTCTGCTCATATGTCCTGCATTTCATGGACACTTGTCATCAACCTTAAACACGCTGGTGGTGCATATGTCTAGCTGTGCCGTAGTCATGGCTGTTACTCCTTCAACGTCGCTTGCTCGCATCTCGTAGTTATTGCATAGAGTTAAATTTTTGGGGTCCTACAATGGACACCAATGTGCATATGTAAAGTGTAGAACTTGTTGGACTGTGTCCATCTGGCCAGTGGTTTTGACTGCTGCTGTATGTTCCCCAATCGCGGATGTCTGTTTGACTACCCATATTATGTAGTGCTATGACATCCAGGTTTTTCAAACCTGAAACCAAATGGTGTACATCCAAAGATGCAGGTTAGCAACTGCTTTAAATAATCCTCAGAAGTCACAATAGGAAATATCTGCCACTGTATTGTCAAAATAACACCACCATAATATGTAGATCCTATTAATTCATTGAAGGATGTTCTTTATAAGTGGGAACGCCATAGTTTAACCATCCTATGACCTTCCTCGTTGACGTTGTTGGTGTGCCATTAGTATGTGTTCCGCAGGTCGCCCATTTGTTCTGCAGTATGGCAGCGAGTGATCCCCGTTTTGGTGCTGGCAGATAGAGTGCTGTGTACCCCGGTATTCGCACGGTGGTCTGGCTTTGTATGGGGAGTGTGTACTGTAGTCCCTATCTGTATTTCCTGTGTTATGCCTTACTGCAGCTGTGTAATTCCACCAGGTTTGCAGTTATGGGTGCCATCTTGGTCGTGACGCTTGTCCATCCATGGAATTGCCTACTGGACACTGGTATAGGGCTGTACACATTTCACACCTGCATTTAGCATTATCCGGTGGATGCTTTGCATTATTAGTGGGGAGTAAGGCATGTGCTACTCCCACATCCCTCCCACGGGGCGTGACAACGGATTATCTGCCAAACAACACCGAGCCCCATTTCTGCATACCCAGGATCCCATGGCTGCAACCCTCGACTGTACCCATTACACATCCTTCATGTGTGCGGGAATGGGATGTGGACGCACTTCTATGGACTCGACAATCTGGGGATTTCTGTTCATATGTCCTGCATTTCATGGACACTTGTCATCAACCTTGAACACGCTGGCGGTGCATATGTCTAGCTGTGCCGTATTCACGGCTGTCAGTTCTTCTGGGTCTCTCGATCGCAGCTGGTTGACATTGCGTACGGATAAATTTTTGGGGTCCTACAATGGACACCAATGTGCATATGTAAAGTGTAGAACTTGTTGGACTGTGTCCATCTGGCCAGTGGGTTTGATTGCTGCTGTATGTTCCTCAATCGCGGATGTCTGTTTGACTACCCATATTGTGTAGTGCTACATAAACCAGGTTTTTCTAAACTGAACCCAAATGGTGTAAATCCAATGATGCAGGCTAACAAATGCTTTAACTAATCCTCAGATGTCCCATTATGAATTTCCGCCACTGTATTGTCAAAATAACACAACCAAAACATGTAGATCCTATTAATTCATTGAAGGATGTTCTTTATAAGTGGGAATGCCATAGTTTAAACATCCTATGACCTTCCTAGTTGACGTTGTTGGTGTGCCATTAGTATGTGTTCCGCAGGTCGGCCATTTGTTCCGTGGTATGGAAGCGAGTGATCCCCATTTTCTTGCTGGCAGATTGAGTGCTGTGTATGCTGGTATTCGCACAGCGGTCTGACTTTGTATGGGAAGTGTGTACTGTAGTCCCTATCTGTATTTCCTGTGTTATGCCTTACTGCAGCTGTGTAATTCCACCAGGTTTGCAGTTATGGGTGCCATCTTGGTCGTACATTTGTCCATCCATGGGAATTGCCTACTGGACACTGGTATAGGGCTGTACACATTTCACAGCTGCATTTAGCATTCTCCGGTGGATGATTTGCATTATTAGTGGGGAGTACGGCATGTGCTATACCCACATCCCTCCCACGGTGCGGGACAATGGATTATCTGTCAATCAACACCGAGCCCCATTTGTGCATACCCAGGATCCCATGGCTGCAACCCTCGACGGTACCCATTACACATCCTTCAGGTGTGCGGGACTGGGATGTGGACGCACCTCTATGGACTCGTCAATCTGGGGATTTCTGTTCATATGTCCTGCATTTCATGGACACTTGTCATCAACCTTAAACATGCTGGTGGTGCATATGTCTAGCTGTGCCGTAGTCACGGCTATGGCTTCTTCTGGTAGTACGATAGCAGCTGTATGGTATTCCGTAAGGATCAATTTTTGGGTCCTACAATGGACACCAATGTGCATATGTAAAGTGTAGAACTTGTTGGACTGTGTCCATCTGGCCAGTGGGTTTGACTGCTGCTGTATGTTCCCCAATCGCGGATGTCTGTTTGACTACCCATATTATGTAGTGCTACGAAAACCAGGTTATTCTAAAATTAACCTAAATGGTGTTAATCTAATGATGCAGGTTAGCAACTGCTTTAACTCATCCTCAGAAGTCTCAATAGGAAATATCCGCCACTGTCTTGTCAAATTAACACCACCAAAACATGTAGATCCTATTAATTCATTGAAGGATGTTCTTTATAAGTGGGAACGCCATAAGTTTAAACATCCTATGACCTTCCTAGTTGACGTTGTTGGTGTGCCATTAGTATGTGTTCCGCAGGTCGCCCATTTGTTCCGCAGTATGGACGCGAGTGATCCCCATTTCCTTGCTGGCAGATTGAGTGCTGTGTACGCCGGTATCCGCACGGCGGTCTGACTTTGTATGGGGGGTGTCTACTGTAGTCCCTATCTGTATTTCCTGTGTTATGCCTTACTGCAGCTGTGTAATTCCACCAGGTTTGCAGTTATGGGTGCCATCTTGGTCGTACATTTGTCCATCCATGGGAATTGCCTACTGGACACTGGTATAGGGCTGTACACATTTCACAGCTGCATTTAGCATTCTCCGGTGGATGCTTTCCATTATTAGTGGGGAGTAAGGCATGTGCTATACCCACATCCCTCCCACGGGGCGGGACAATGGATTATCTGCCAAACAACACCGAGCCCCATTTCTGCATACCCAGGATCCCATGGCTGCAACCCTCGATGGTACCCATTACACATCCTTCATGTATGCGGGACTGGGATGTGGATGCATTTCTACGGACTCGGGACTCTGGGGATTTCTGTTCATATGTCCTGCATTTCATGGACACTTGTCATCAACCTTAAACATGCTGGTGGTGCATATGTCTAGCTGTGCGGTAGTCGCGGCTGTCGCTTCTTCTGGTTGAACGATAACAGCTGTATGATATTCCATAAGTATCAATTTTTGGATCCTACAATGGACACCA
This sequence comes from Protopterus annectens, assembly GCF_019279795.1. Taxonomy (NCBI): domain Eukaryota; kingdom Metazoa; phylum Chordata; order Ceratodontiformes; family Protopteridae; genus Protopterus; species Protopterus annectens. The sequence continues at coordinate 1,579,047,005 of NC_056741.1, read as the reverse complement.
ATGTGCATGTGTAAAGTGTAGAACTTGTTGGACTGTGTCCATCTGGCCGGTGGTTTTGACTGACCTTCCTAGTTGACGTTGTTGGTGTGCCATTAGTATGTGTTCCACCGGTCGCCCATTTGTTCCGCAGTATGGCAGCGAGTGATCCCCATTTTGGTGCTGGCAGATTGAGTGCTGTGTACGCCGGTATTCGCATGGCGGTCTAACCTTGTATGGGGAGTGTCTACTGTAGTCCCTATCTGTATTTCCTGTGTTATGCCTGACTGCAGCTGTGTAATTCCACCAGGTTTGCAGTTATGGGTGCCATCTTGGTCGTACGCTTGTCCATCCATGGGAATTGCCTACTGGACACTGGTATAGGGCTGTACACATTTCACACCTGCATTTAGCATTATCCAGTGGATGCTTTGCATTATTAGTGGGGAGTAAGGCATGTGCTATACCCACATCCCTCCCATGGGGTGGGAGAATGGATTATCTGCCAAACAACACCGAGCCCCATTTCTGCATACCCAGGATCCCATGGCTGCAACCCTCGACGGTACCCATTACACATCCTTCATGTGTGTGGGACTGGGATGTGGACACACTTCTATGGACTCGACAATCTGGGGATTTCTGTTCATATGTCCTGCATTTCATGGACACTTGTCATCAACCTTAAACACGCTGGTGATGCATATGTCTAGCTGTGCCGTAGTCATGGCTATCGCTTCTTCTGGGTGGAACAGTAGCAGCTGGAGGATATAGTGTACGGATCAATTTTTGGGGTCCTACAATGGACACCAATGTGCATATGTAAAGTGTAGAACTTGTTGGACTGTGTCCATCTGGCCAGTGGGTTTGACTGCTGCTGTATGTTCCCCAGTCGCCGATGTCTGTTTGACTACCCATATTATGTAATGCTACGAAAACCAGGTTTTTCGGAACTGAATCCAAATGGTGTACATCCAATGATGCAGGTTAGTAACTGCTTTAAATCATCCTCAGAAATCCCAATAGGAAAGAATCGCCACTTTATTGTCAAGATAACACCACCAAAACAAATAGATCACGAGCACTTTCGCCCGGTCTTACCGGGCATTTCCGAGTGTAAGTAGCTAAAACAAATAACTGAATAAATAATAATGAATAATTTAATAATCAAACTGATAATATGTTATTTGGACAATAGCTTCTGCTATTGGCATACAATGCTGTGGGTGGTGCCAGTTACCATACATATGGCTTTCTCAAAAGCCGACTTCACACTTCTAAACACTAGTGTGGTCTCCTTTAAGGCCCCTGAGCCAGTGGTAAACATTACTCAAGCCACTGAATCACTTACATATGCCTTCTACCAGCACCTACAGGACTGCATGGATCAGGCAATCCCTTACACAACTGTGAGTCTTTGTACCAATGCCAAGCATCCAGTCTGGTGTACCCCAGCCATACACAAGCTCTACAATGAAAGGAGGTAGCTACTACAAAACAGAGCAGAATCCTTGTAAGGTATGACACCCTTGCTCATTATATGTGAAGAACTACAAGCTGTCATGACATCATCCAGGGCAAATCCGACAGATATATCACCAAGGACTCGACGGACAATCATACGGCCTTCTTTAGCTATGTTGGACACCTGGGAGGACACTCCCAGATATGCTCGGACTGGGTTCAGGATGATGTGACGTTTACTGAACATACACACATTGCCAACATACTGGCTGACAGGTCCGGTGCAAACATCTCCTCCCACCTCCCCCCCCACATGGAAAGATGTCTGTACCAGAGGATTGTGGCCCCTGACACTTCTGTAACGCACAGGTGGGACATGCTCTCCCCAAGGCAGTGAACACAGCATCCATGGGACCAGATGGTGTCCCGGCTGTGTACTCCACAAACTCATTGAGGGATTAGACCCACAGTTAGGATGGCTGTTTCATCTTAGCCTCACCTCAGGTAACGTGCCCAAGTTGTGGCGCACGGCGACTGTAGTCCCACTTCACAGGGGCAGTGTCTCCACTGACCCTGGTAATTACTGTCCCATTAGCTTGACAAGCCTTATCTGCAAAGCCATGGGGAAGGATCATAATGGAACTCATAGATGACAACATAGGGGACTTGCATGCAGTTTGGCTTGGTCAAAGGCAGATCATGCCTTTAAAACTTGGCTGACGTTTTAGGAACGGTCACCGAGGCCATTGATGAGGGTCAGGCAGTCCATACAGCCTACCTCGACCTGGCTAAGGCCTTCAACACAATACCCCCCTCAGGTATCATTGATAAACCCATCAGCTTGGATGTGAACCCGTACATCGCAGGATGGGTTGCAAACTGGCAAGGTGACACAACCCACATGGTCATAGTTGCTGGCACCATGTCAGACTCACAGCCGGTCACAGGCGGTGTCCCACGGGGCTCAGTCCTGGGTCCACTCTTTTTCTGCATCTACATTTCCAAAGTACAAGCAATCACAGGGGGGTTATGGCTGACAATGTTTGCAGATGACTGCAAACTGGGTGCCATAGTGGGACGGACATCTGACACAGATATCCTTCAGAAGGGCCTCACAGATATGGATATCTGGTGCCAGGGACATGGCCTACAGCTAAATGCCAGGAAATGCATAGTCATACCCTTCGGGAAGAACATGGTTACCCCTTGCTGCCATATAGGTGGCAATCCACTGAGCACAGAGGGAGTTACCAGGGATCTGGGGACCCAGGTTGTCAGTCAACATTCGTTCAACACACACATTGCTAACGTAGTTAGGTAGACCTTCTACATTGCACACCTGATGGTGCAGGGATCCACATCTAGATCAGGGGAGGTCATCGTCTCCTTGTACTCATCACTCATTAGACCTATGATTGAGTACATTGCCCCGTTCGGGGAATATCTGACCCAACACCTGCAGCAGCTGGGAAGGCCCCATAGGTTCATCGTCAGACGGATGCAGGGTGTCAGGAATTTGTGTTATGCTGCCAGACTGACAGGACTCCTGCTCCATTCAGTCACATACCACTTGCTCAGTGGTGACCTGTGCCTGACATACAAGGCCATGTCGACCCATATTTGATGACTATGCTTCACCTAATGGATCTACATCCCTCAGAACCACAGGGGCAGGTGATGTGAACCTTGACACGGTCATTAATGGAATGTGTTGGAGGGACAGATTCATCACCCAGACACTCACTATGCTGTGGAACAACATCCCAGTACATGTGAGGCAGAGCACCTCGCTGGCCTTGTTCGAGGGGGATCTTGACCAATGGATGGGGGATTGCAGATATACCCCAGGGATTACTTCATTGTCACTGCTTGACAGAGCTACAGCAGTATAATAGGCATTGTTATCTTTGGACTGGAGGGTTGGCAAAGGCAACATAACTAGGGGCTAGGGTTGCCCTTGGGCAGATAGCCTACTATGTACCTATGGACCTATGAACCTATGTTCATAGTTTGTCCCATTCACACTTGTCTATCCCCTATCCTCATTCGTATGTGTATATTTCTGTGGCACATGATTGAACTGTGTATTACATGCAGGTATGCTGTGTACAGTGCACATACGTCACGGTTGAGTACAGTGTATCTGTGTACCTACCTCTGTGATACTGAGGACTACCACACATCCTTTGCAGCATTACATGCATATGTCCATACTATTATTCGTTGGCCTGTGGGGGGTTGTTAGGGCAACGGTTACACGTGTCTCTGTTTGTGCACGCATCATGGTGGTCTTTGACCTGCCTCCGTTGCTGTCGTGGGATGGACGTTAGTGTTGGTGTGTGTTTGGGATGTGTTTCCACTGCCGGTACATCTGTGGGGGGTGGGGTTGGCACATGTTCCTCTTTGCGGGGAGCCCCATCCTGGACATTTGTATCATGCGTCATCACTTGGCACATGCCATATGTCCTGTGCTATTCCCACAATCGTGTATGCCTTCCTGCATTACTACTGTGTGTTACTGGCAGTTTGTATCTGGTACGCATGGCTATTATGTTGGATAGCTTGGCCTATTCCCATGCTATGACATACCCATTCATCCAGGCATATACATGTTATTTCATCCTTTGCGTTGGCCGTGGGTGTTTGGCCATCCGGCAACGCTATTCTCAACGTGTGATGTCCCACCTTCACCTTCTGTGC
>NC_056741.1:1579032865-1579037865 GCF_019279795.1 Protopterus annectens | reverse complement strand
AGTCATTTGGTCTCCCAGTTTTAGGATGCAGAATTGCAAGTCGCAGTAATACAAATGGTTTCCAAACTTTTGCAGAAGTTCTACGGACTTCATACTTGGAGCCCCAAGTTTGTCTCTTCATCTGCTTTGACTATCATTCTAGGTCAAGTGCACATGGATGATGACCATACCTTTCAACTTCAAAGCCAAAGGTAATGGGGAGACAAACACCCAAAATCAGAATAATTTCTAAATATTGCTCCAATTCACTTAAAAAGATAATAGAGCAAAATGTTTTGCAGCAACTTACATTTTCTGATTAGCACAAAGTATGAAGCCCTAATGTCTGGCAGTATTGGCTGATTTTAATCCTCACTGATTTATGGGAAAATCAAAAAATTAATGAGGAAAAAGGCAAAGATATGAGAAAAAAATGAGGGGGATTCTGTAAAAATCAGCAACAGCTGAGAGGTGGAGTGCTGACCTGGGTTGTCAGTTTGTGGCCAGGATACTTATGGGATCATCAAACAAGTAAATAACGAAGATTCCAAGTATAATACAAGTAAATTTGTAGTCTTATACCAGCTTGCACACACACACACACACACACACACACACACACACACACACACACACACACACACACACACACACATGTTCAGACTTATGGAGTTTTTAGTTCAACAGAACTGTTGAATCACTTGGCCTCTGGATAACATGCACACTAACAGAGGGCAGCCACATCCATGAATCAGCACAGGCAGATAAGAAAAGCATTATGTTACTACTTCCTGTGTGAAATGCTGGGAAAATATCCTTGCTTTTAGTTCTACCATCAGTAGTTTAATTGTTCATTGAAAATAAGAACTTATTGTTTGCAGAAGGATATGGGCCAACTGCTTCTTTGAGTATGACTTGTAGGATTATAACATAAATTACATCAGAAAGAACAGAAACCACTGTCATGATATTAATCTATATTAACCTAAATGGTATAATGGAAGCATAAGTGCTGTCATTCTTAAATATAAAGAATTTGAAGTATGTGCAGTGGTAAAATAATAGCCCATTGTCTCTGCCAGAATGAACTAGGAATTTATTTTTAACTGACAGGAACTGGAAGCATGGACACTGGAATTTAGAAAGAAAGAAATATAGTCGTAGATTATTGTAAACTAGTCTTTTTGGCAGAGTACCATACAGTAAACCAGCCCACTAAACAGCGCAGACTGCAAAGTGCCACAAATTAAGCAAAAATGTAAAGGTGTTTTACACGCTATAAAGCTAAATGTGTGAGTAATGTTTTGTTCGTGAATAAAAACTAGTTTATATCAATTAAAACATACTGTACATTTCATCTGTCTTTTGTTAATATGTTAATCAGATAATCCTATTTTCAATGCCTTGTTTCACAAGTGACTCGAGAATATTGTTTTGATTTAAATGACATGGTCAGAATCACTTACACAAACTGAGTTGGACAGAATCAAACTCTGGACTACATGATGATATTGATTGGTACCTTTTAACCTTCACCTTTTAAGTCATACTGACACATCAGCTACACTATTGGAAAATTATGAAACAAACTGCTTAAAGGCAGCTTATGCAATATGCCAGAGTGAAAAGATTGCATACATATCAATATAAACAGTATGGTCCTATCCTCATCATACTTATAAATTCTGTTACATGGCATGCCTTAAAATAACATAGGATTTTGTGAATATTGATGAATACTGAGGTATTTTTTAATGATGGATATAGTTTCAAATTATGAAGCAAAAATGCAGGAATAAATAAGAATAGAATGTGTCTAGTACTTTTGCAAAAGGAACAATTCCTCTGTACTGTTTTATTATGGTATTTAAAATAAAACAATCCAGTAACATTGTAGTTTCTAAACCAATAACCTCAAATTAGATGCTTCCATCAAACAGGTGATTTGTACTTGTAATATTTTTTTCAGTTAAGATTAGTATCTCTAAGAAATAGGTATGTCTAATTCAGTAGTTGTTCAGATTGAGGGTTCTCATCAGGCATTTTCATATTTCTCAGTTCGAGAAAGCAAGTGCTTTCCAGGCATGATTCTGTTTCTGAAACATATGTTAGCAGTAGCTGTTTTGTCTTCCTTAGTCAAAAGATCAATTTTGTGTCTTTAAAGCAACTTACTATCATGTTGACAGACACATTTTTAGTACAATGTATCTTTATTAAGATATGTCTGTGCAGTTGCTGTCTTCAAAGTAGCAGTTTATTAAGCATATTCATTTTTTAATTGTATTTTTATTGCTTTTATGTATGGACGAGATTTATTTATTTATTTATTTTATTTTATATTTGTTTACCAGGAAAGAATGACTGGACAACAAGTCCATTTTCAGCGGAGGCCTGGGGAAAAAAGCTCCAAGATGTACAGAGTATACAATAAAGTAGTTTGAAAAATGCAAAAGTAGTTTCAGAAAATACATAATCAAGCAATAAATTCAAAAAATACAACAGTAGGTTATGAAATGAAGTACAATTTTGGATCTCAAGAATCTGTGCTGAAAGTAGGCAAGCTGATTCCAGTTTGCATGATACCAAAAATGTATAAAGCAAGTTAAATAAAAGTACATAAAGTAGTTCACAAAATATGATGGATCAGCCTTGCTGATTCCCATTTACAGATAAATAGCTCTATATACAATATTTACATAGGAGATGTAGAGGGTTTAACGAACAGGCATCAGTCAGGTATAGCATTCAGGTAGTATTAGTAAGTATGGTATCAGAAGAGTAGTATTAACTTGCATAAGTCGTTTAGTTATGGATAATGACTAGTGGAAGTGATTTAGGGTTAGAGCAGTGATGTTAATACGTGAGTTAGTTAGCCAGGATCAGAAGATAACCAAGTCCATTTAGCTGATAGGTGGGTTTTTAGTAGTTTTTTAAATTGCGTTGTACTAGTGGTAGATCTTATGTTATATGGATGGGCAATCCAGAGTTTGAGAATGCTATAGGGGTAAAGTGATTCTCCAGCAGAAGTTTTACTTCTAGTTATGTTTATTAGTGCCTTGTTGCTAAAGCGGAGTGTCTGATTATTAGAGTAGTGAGTAAGCAGATTATTTAGTGCTGGGGTTTTCTCAGGCTGATTAATTATTTGATGGGCCATACTGAGTTTATTGTATGTTAGTAGTTTGGGAAATTCAAGCCACAAGAGTTTTCTAAGGGAATGGCAATGTTAGGATGTATAGTTAGCACCTCTAGCAAACTTTGAGATTTTATTATAACAAGTTTCTAGCTTATTTATGTCCGATTTTCTTAGGTTGGTGAAGATAGGGGATGCATATAGTAGAATGGAAATGAGGTAGGTTTTGGCAATTCCAGCTGTAGTATCATTAGTAAGGTTGTGTTTGCTTCTGTAGAGGCAACCTAGTTTTTGTGTACTTTTTTATTGTTTGGGCTATGTGAATGCCAAAAATCATATTCTGATCTATAGTAACCCCAAGGAGCTTGGTATTGGTAACTGGAGTTATGATGCTGTTGTTAATGGAGGTGATTTTGAATGGGAGGTTCTGGGATTCTTGATTCCAGTTGTTGTTTGCATTGTGTGTGTGTGTGTGTGTGTGTGTGTGTGTGTGTGTGTGTGTGTGTGTGTGTGTGTGTGTTAATGGGACAGGCAGTTAATGTAGTCATTAAGGTGTTTAGCACTGTTTGACTTCAGGTTTGTCATGCTTTATATCATCGATATAGTCTTTAGCATATCTCTTACTAGCATGGAAGTAGTGTGATGTGAAACAGCTCCAGCTGTTCTCTCCCTGTTCAAAGGAGGTAGGAGGACCAGTCCAGATAACCGCAGACTAGCTAATCTGAGGTCAAGTCCCAAGTTGGTGATGGACATGATACTCACTTTCTAAAGGACAACCAGCCGTAGAACCAAACCATCATGGCTTCACCAAGTAGAAGAGCTGCCAGTCAATCTTCCTCCCCCTCCCACATTTGTATAACTGGGTAACAACAGAGCTGGAGGAGATGGTTCCAGTGAACATTCTCTGTCTGAACTTCATTAAGGTTGTTGACTTGGTACCCCATCAAAGGCAACTTGGTATACTGAAAGTATTAGAAATATGGATGAAACATTTAAACAAGTGGGATAATGGTTGTTAAGATTACCATAAAGGATTATGGTTTAGGGGGTGTTGTCAGGGGTGAAGAAACTAGCAGTTTGGCACAATAGTCATTGTTGAGCTCTTCATCACTGCTCAGCATATTTGTCTTTGATATGTCATAGTAAATGTCTAACAGAATGAATCTATCTGCAGGTGAAACAAAATCTAAAGCCATGCTGTTGGATGGGGAGAAACCTAAAAAGGGGGGGTGAAAATCTTGTATAGGTGGACAGATATATGGAAACTGAGGTTCTCTTAAAGTAAGGTGATGTTCAGCATTTTAGATACAGTGACCGAAGATAACTTATAAGCTAGGGATGGTTTAAATTAAGAGCGGTTATGGCTGAATTGTCTAAGAAATGATCATCATATCAGTCCAGGACCAACAAGTAGCAGGAACAGTGAACAAAGTGCTGGGCTGCATTTTGTACTAGGCCAGATTCTATGAATAGAACGCTTATATTTCCACTGATTTTTCATGCTGGTAAGACCACAGTTAGAATACTGGATGGAACTTTGGAGACACAACAAGGGGAATACTGTGAAACAACTGGAAATCATGAAGAGGAAAAGGTGGAGGGGGGCATCACGTTTTGAAATAATAGCAGCTTGAGTTGCTGACCTTGTGTGTATTAGTCACTATGAAGAAGGGGATATGATATGGGTGTACACCATGGGAAGAATCAGGGAGGACAATTGAGGCACAAGGATGGACAAGGGAGGAGTTATTGGTATTCACTTTAACCTGGATGTGAGAAAGCATGTTTCATACAAAGAGTTGTGGGCTCATGAACCAGACTGAATGAGTGGATGGTGGGTTATGAATCCACAGCAGACTTAAGGATGGTGTGAAAACTCAATGTGGAAGAA
>NC_056741.1:1578912865-1579030365 GCF_019279795.1 Protopterus annectens | reverse complement strand
GGTTAAAGTTAGGAGCAGATGTAGATTTAAGGTTAGGGTTAATATATATTACTAAGGTTAGCAGGGACTCATGGAACAGACAAGGCAGAAAGTCACAGGTGTTCTTGACAGAGGACATGTTTCCCACCTGGATTTCAGTAAGATCTTTGAATGTGTCCCACACAGGATACTGCTAGAAAAACTGGTAGAATTGAAATTGGACCAAGACTTACGGAATGGATAACCAACTTATTTAGTAGTAGAACACTGCTGGTTCTGTCCTGAGGCCACTGCTTTTCAGTGTATCAAACATATCTGAGGGAATAGGGAACAGATTTGGCCCCTTGTTTATGACACAAAGATAGATGCAGCATTGGAGGACAGGGGTAGTGGAGTTCAGCAAAGCATTTGGTAAGGCTGAACAAGTGAGCAGAAAAGTGGCATTTGAAGTTCACTGCAAACAAATACAAAGCCCTGCACTGCTATCCTAATGTAAAGAATGATCTAGAAGTGTTAAGCACATTGCTGCAGAGCAGGTGAAGCACTGGAGGTGCTAATCACACCTAAATTGGACCAACAAGAGTAGGCTGGGATGGTAATGACAGTAGTCAAACAAATGCTGCATATATCGTCATAGCAACAGACTTCAGAATCAAAGAGGTGATACTTACACCCAGTAATGCCCTGGTCATACTGCACCTTGAGTACTATGTGCAGATCTAGACACCATTCAAAGAAAGGGTCATCATTGTAAAGCCAGCAGAAAGAGACTTAGGATGGAAGGGAAGGGATCTAAGTAGAGAACAGAGGAGTTAGTGATCTTCTCACCTGAGGCCATATTAGATAGGGGGACATGATACTGATTGGATCAGATAGAAGGGCATGATAACTGATACACAAGGTTATAGCTGGGAGATGTTAGCAACTTTTTCTGCAGTGACATTCTGTTAACAGCCTTTCATCACTTGGTACCTCAGTGCTTCTGTAGTAACTGATGGCTGTCTCTGTCAAGATATGGACCAGATCCACATATACATCCTGGGCAGGATTACTGATCCTGACTTCTTATCCTCTGTGAAGCTGAATTAATTAGTCATTATGTCTTCATCAGTCATACCCTTCTTGTTTACTTCCACCCCAATATTAGCCAGGTTTCCACTGTCACATAAACCCTGCAGATCTTCTGAGTAATGATAAATGAAAGCACTAATTTAGTGCTTTTGTTTGGGAGTTTGCAGCCTCTAACTCATTTGCTTTGAACTGAGATCATCATAGCATCCTCCCAGAATTAATGCTAAAAGCCTGTGTCCAATTATAAGGTTTCCTTTGTCATCCTCTTTTCAGAGCTGTTTTGTTAGCCCTCATCACCTAGCTATTGTCCCTGCTGGTTCTGATACAATCTTCCTCATTTTCTTGTCTTTATTGTTTTTTGGTCAGATGTGCACTTTTGTCTTATTACTCTTTTCTCTAGTAATGTCTGTAGATTTTCCTCCCATCTTCTTTCTTTACTTTCCATATTGTCTAAGGACCTTGGCTAGCCTTACTTTTAATTCATCTAGTGCATTACTAGCTATGGAGTCTGTTTCTGTTTCCTAGTATTACCTTTTTTATTATAGCTCCTGAACTATTTTTTTATGTGAAAAACTTTATTATGTTTACATTTTGAATAAGTGCAAATCACATCAGTCCATTTTACCAACAAATATTATATGACATAAAACATCTATATTGAAGAATTATATACTGCCTTCTGTTGGTTTCTTGCTATTACCTGCATTTACATGCATGCATACCACAGTATATTTGGATCTATATCATATTATCGAAAGCCGACAATGTCGAATCTGACATTGTCGACACAAGAATATTGAACGCTCAGAATCTCAAGCATGTAAATGGAAATCTCAGTATGGGGAGATTTCTGTTTACTGCAATGTAGTGTGGTCTCAGAGTTGGTATATTTAAGTAGTGGGGGGTGTGGGGGGGGTCGCAGGGGGTCTTGCCCCCTTTCTTAAACCCGTTTGGGTACTTTTTTCTTTTTTTGTTGTCTTTTTATATGGTCGACATTTGAAGACATCGACCATATGGTGTCGACCATATGTTCAATATTTTCAACCATCGATCTTATAATCTAGACCCATATATTTAACTGTTATTGTGACCAACTAGTCTTATTACTGTATTGTACTAAGTACAATAAATACACTGAGATAAAACGCTTCAGTTAAAACGCATTTACTATTACATTTTCCTTTCGGATCTACAAGCATGCAACACAGATGCTGTTAGCTCTCTATGGCAAATTCCCAAAGCTTGCTTATAAACACTCATATTTATACCAAAAAGTCTGATATTTTTTCACAGTCTGGTGTATTACAATCTTCCTTTGTGTAACACTTTTCTTTGTTCTTCTAATTTATGATTTATCCTTGATTCTTTCAAGTTCAGTGGTTCAGGGAAACTCAGTCTTGCATTATCTGAAATGTGGTGTTCCAGCACTATCTGAAACTTGATGTTTTAACTTTATCTTGCTTGATGTTACATCTCTACTTCATTGATGTCCTTCCAGCTGCCATTTGCGTAGTTATTTTTACAGACTTTGTTTCTCAATGACATACTCCTTTACATGGATGCCAATATCTAATTATTTTGTGCCAGCACACTTACTACTTCCTATTTTTCAGCATTTTATACTATTTCTAAATTAATCCTTTATATTTCATATAATTTTTGCAGCTTTTTATTTAAGCTAATAATTATGCTAGCAACAGTTTTGAAAAGGCAGTGCATACTATTATTCTTTAAATTCCCCCTTATTATATTTTTTTGAGGAACGGACTAAACTTCAATTAAAGAAAAGACTGCGTTTGTTTTGTTAGCATCATTATTTACCATATTTACAACTTTGTTTATGTCAACAATCATGATTTGCTGAGTTAATGCAACTCTTTCCAACCTGCAGCACATAAAACAATTTTAAGCTGTCATTATTATTATGACCCCTAAAACTATCAGCGCAGGATGTATTAACTAATTTAGCAATTTGGTCCCTGCACCCCCCACACCCCCCTACTTAAATATTCCAACTCTGAGACTGTACTACATTGAGGTAAACAGAAATTTCCCCCTACGGAGATTTCCATTTACCTGCACGATGTTCTGCGCTTTCGATGTTGTGGTGCCAACAATATCAGCTTCAATATTGTCAGCTTTTGACATTGTGAAGTAGACCTGTTTAGCTAACCATGCTGTTATATTTGTGTTAAATGTTATCCTTCCAAAGGTACATGCTGTATGCTTTTTACAACTGAAATTGTATTGTGTTCTATTTTGTGTAGCATTTTTGTAACTAGGTTTTATTTGTGAAATATTGTAATTCCCTCTGTTCTGATGTTCAGAATGATGCAAATGAAATGCAGATGTCTGTGTTGAATGTTGCATGCCTTGTCTCGCAGCTCCATTTTTATCTATAGTCCTTGAAGCATGTTCCAGACACTGAACATTCAGCTTATCTCAAGCTGTACCAGAATATATGTATGCTAGTAAACAGAAATACATGTATTTAACTAACTATATTATTTCTACATATATTATAGCAACATATGTGTATATGCATCTAACTAGCAAATAGATGTGCACATGCATTTATACAATTTTAAACATATCTAACACTGTATACATTCCCTCTGTTTTATTTTAAATCCAAAACTGTCTATATTAGTATGTACTTTTTAGTCAAGTCATATTGCTGTTAAGTAGAAACAGATTGGGAAACAAAACCTTTAGTTTTCTTTTGATACAGCAAGTTAACACAGTTTTATACTATCAACACAATGATGACAAGCATTACCAGTTATGGGCTGTATTTTGCACTTGCTGAATATGACTTTATACAGTGATGTCCTATATTGCAAAGGTATTGCAGTCTGCAAAGGTATTGCAGTCTTGTTTTTTGAAAAAAAACCCACATATGTCACAAATGTCAAGCTTTGACTTGTTACTCTATTTACATAGATAAACCATTTACTATATACTGTACAGAATGCACATGCTTGTACAGATTATTTTTGCATTTGTACATACATGGCTGTAATGTACACTCAGTCCAATTTTTAAACCTAGCATTAAACTGAAGCCTGCTAATCACATTACTTGAAACATTAAAATGTATGTTTGGTATTAACACTTTGTACTTTTATTTTAGTACGTTTTGCAGTACTGTTTACACAGTTAGTGCAAAATTGAAAGCATGCCCTTCCCCCTGTAGTATACATCATTTTATTGCAGTATTGTTTATTTGTTTTATGCTGTGAGAATTGAATGTGTGCTTGCCTTTGGCTGTTATCTAGACAGTGACATTTTGATCTTACACATTTGCTTTTTGATTTGATCATTTTTTGGTCATTTTTAAAACAGAAAATATTTTTATAAAGCTTTTGCTGTTGCCTATACTGTCAAAGTTGTAATAGGAATCACGTTTACCCATTTTGAAAATACGTTTACTGTTACTAGTAGCTATTTGTACCCTCCCTTTTTGTAAAGGGACCTGCATAATTTAACTGCATACTATATCCCTTGTACTGATTGTACTCATAGTATTTACTTGCAAACATATTAATGACATGTATGCACAATTGTAAAGTCTTATTGCAATTACCAAACAGGATTTTTGTAGACTTTTGTTCTTTTTGCTTAACGCTGCACGTGAATACTTAGCAATAAAGTTTTAGAACAACGTAAGCCACTTGGCCTGGTGACCAGTCTTGTTTACTTGACCTTATAAATCTTAGTACCAGTAACATTTTATCTTATACATCTTTCTTTGTAATTACCCATTCCAGCCTGGAAAGATTTGAGCTCACATACTTTTTTTTTTTCTTTCTGTGCATTCCAGACGTTTAACCTATAACTCCTTCAGCACTTACTCGCAACTTTAATTATTCATTAATATACCTGCAACTTGATATTAGAATGCAGTTGTAATAAACATTAACTTGCCTAACTATGCATAATATTGTTTTTGAGTACTGTTTTTGCTGGAGTCTTTGCTATTTTTATGCTATCATACAATTACAAAATATTGTAAGAAACAAAAGGGATATTGACTTAACTAACACATGCTTAAAACAAATATATTTACATTTGCTGTTGTCTGCCTTTTGCTGCAATTTAGGTGAAAAGAAAATACATGCATGTCAGTCTTGTGACGTTATGTCTTTACTGCATTTAACTACTCTCATTTGATTTTTATACCCTAGAACTGTTTTATTTGAAATGGTTTTAAAATCACTATTTAAGTGCCCTGCTTTAACTGAATGAAAGTTTGTGCTGTGTAAGCTTAACCATTTTCTAAAGGTAGAATAGTACGTCGTAAATTATTTTCTATCAGCATAGTTAACTGCTGCTGCTTTAACTCTTTACTAACCAGATTATATTTGTCAGTATTCTGTTCTGCTGACTTTAAAGATCTTATGCACTTCTGAAAAAGTATTTGCATATGTTGTCTGAACGTTTTTGAACTCACTGTGTCTGAGAAGTTTATTAAATCTTTTTGTCAGTTCACCATGAACCTCATCTCTGTTCTTATCTGTTTTGTAATGTGCAGTGGTTTTATGCCACTTTTGTCTAGCAAGATGTACAGAAGAATTTCTAAATAACTGACTTGACTGATATTGTAACTCTGAAATTAATAATTAATATTTTACATGTGGTGACAGGACATAATGCATCTGGTTGTCTACCATTACTTTTTTGGCATTGCACACAGAAAGCAGTTTCATATGACTTGCACAATAAATGTTTACTGTCATACCAATGATGTTGCTTTTTAAGATACCAGTCAAACGTAATGCATTTACATAAAGCATTGGTGTCAACTTTACTTAGTAAAGTACTACATGTGCTACTGTTTTGTTTATACCAATCTTTAAATCCTGACCATACATGTGCTGGACTATTATTACTGTCTACCTGAAAGGTAGTCTTACACTTTACAGTTCTTTTGTTTATGGCATCCATGCTGTAGAGTGAGAAACAAAAAGAGAATTACCAGTTTCTGTGTGGAAGGTGGCCAAATCCTCCATCGAGAAAATGTAGAAATTCCCTTGTTGATTCTCCCAAAAGGTGATCAAACACAGCTGGCAGATTAAGCTGTGTGAATGTACAGGACCTGTGGAACTTGCAGAGATGCACTGTTATGCTACCAGATACTATGCATAAGAAAGAGGCAAATGTTTGCACTACAACTGGATGTACTAACTAAATAAAATGAAAAAAAAGCTGCAGTTGTCACAATAAGAAACCATTTGGTCTGTCAACTGTGGCTCACCATTGAAGAATTATATACTGCCTTCTTTTGGTTTCTTGCTGTTACTTGCATTTACATGCATGCATACCACAGTCTATTTAACTATTTATTGTGACAAACTAGTCTTATTACTGTATTGTACTAAGTACAATAAATACACTGAGACAAACTGCTTCAGTTAATATGCATTTACTCTTACATTTTCCTTTCGGATCTACAAGCATGCAACACAGATGCTGTCAACTCTCTAAGGCAAATTCCCAAAGCTTGTTTATACACACATATTTATACCAGAAAGTCTGATATTTTTTTTCAGTCTGATGTATCACAATCTTCCTTTGTATAATACTTTTCTTTGTTCTTCTATTTTATGATTAGTCCTTGATTCTTTCAAGTTCGGTGGTTCAGGGAAACTCAGTCTTGCATTATCTGAAATGTGGTGTTCCAGCACTATCTGAAACTTGATGTTCCAACTTTATCTTGCTTGATGTTACATCTCTTTACTTCATTGATGTCCTTCCAGCTGCCATTTGCGTAGTTATTTTTAGAGACTTTGTTTCTCAGTAACATACTCCTTCACATGGATGCCAATATCTAATTAAGCTATGCCAGCACACTTAATACTTCCTATTTTTCAGCATTTTATGCTATTTCTAAATTAACCCTTTATATTTCATATCATTTTTGAAGCTTGTTATTTAAGCTAATAATCATGCTAGCAACAGTTTTGAAAAGACATTCCCCAGGATTCATGAAGCTCGGCGCAAGGATGGTTTTAGCCTTGTGCTGAGCATCCTCCTTACAGATGGTGCAGCAGCACCATATGAATATTTATGAGGGCACGCTGCCACACCCTCGACATGCAGGGAAAACATGAGCGAGTGCAGGGGGCATGTTTAAGTGCTCTATGGAGGACTAAACATGCCCCCACAGTTTCACGACCTACAATGCTTACTATTAGAGCCCCCCTCTAATAGTAAGCAATTAATCCAGTGTCCGTGGATACTGAAATGTATGCTAAGCATACAAGAGTGTCCACGAACACTGAAATAAAATCAAAGTAGTAAACACACAAGCACGTAGTGGAATGTTGAGCTCCGTCCCTAGAACTATTACAGTTAGATTCCCCGTGTCCCTATTTTACATTTGTATTGCTTCATTATTGAAAGTGTAAGTGAAGCGTAGAGTGTTTGCATGTCGTTGGCCTCTGCTTAGCGTAGCTTACACATCAAAATCATCCAAATAGAAAATAACATGCAGAATCAATGTTAATAGCAATAGTGTAGTGGTTAGATCATCCGCCTAATGAACAGGCATGCACGGTTAGAGTCCCACTATAGCACATATCATTTTCCATGTGGAATGTGTATATGGACATATTTATACATCCTTTTGCTGTATAACCTACATAACATGCAAATGTGAACTGGAGTACTGCATGAAATGTTTAACTAATTTCATTCAATCATAGTGTCATAATGAATAAGGCACTAGTAAACAGGTGTAAGCACAAATAAGCAATAGTAAACATATATAAGTACCAGTAAGCAAGTCTAAGTGCGTTTGCGCAGGTGTAAGCAGTACCCACACACATTAAGCATAGTAGAAGCTAACCAAACTTAACAAACTGTAATTGGAAGATAGCACAGCCTACTGTCGTGCAAATATGCACACACCCGCTCACAACTGCTTAAAAGTGCTTTAATCACTCTCTATCCAATGGACCTTGTTAAGCCGTGGTGGTGCAGCGGTAGTGTGTTGCTTCACAGCAAGAGGTTCTCCTATTCGATTCTCGGTTGAAGTGGCTTCTGTGTGGAGTCTGCATGTCCTCCTCATGGTTGAGTGGCGTTCAAAAGGCATGCGTGAATGGGCATGCCTTCACTGAAGGTTGGGTGTCGGGCTGGCAACTTAGCACCATAAAAATCTACTGCCAATTATTAGCGGACTGGAGTTCCACTGTGGCGACCCCTAACCAGGAAAAGCCGAAAAAGACAGACAGACATCCAATGGCCCTTGTTCTGGCAGCAACAAAATAAATGGCCTCTGCAAAGGTCAAACCCAGGACCCTACACACCACAGCCAATGTCATTTACCACTAAGCCATGGAAGATATACATAAATCTGATGTTATCACAGACATATCGTACAGCATAGGAAATGTATATAATTATGTAGAAGTATGTGCATGTGTATGTACAGATATATAATACACACACACACACACACACACACACACACACATATATATATATATATATATATATATATATATATATATATATATATATGAAGAATGAACATCGTGACAATAAAGCATACAAAAAGAATGAGAAGGAAATCAACAGCAACCCCAGTATTATTTAGTGCTGTCAGCTTATGTCGTATCAAGCTGGGCAGGGGTGAGCAAATCACTGCTACTCATACCACAGGCAGGACACTACCAGTGGGAGCGACATTGTCGATCTGCTAAATCTACTTTACACACAATCACATGGTAGTCCCTGGTGGGACTACCCAAAAATTGCTAGGCGGTGTAGACTTCTGACCATTACACAAGCAAGGGCAGGTATGTTCAAGGACCAAATGGTGGGAAAGCCTGATGATACATGGGTTGGGACAACATACATGTAGGGTCCCTAATGCTGGGGAGAGGGCAATGTGTGGAGGTGTATCACGGCTGTGATAGCAACCAGAGAATTGATGGTTTGTGTGTATGTTGAACTCGGGTGGGGTGGATGAACCATGGGTATGAAATTATGGATCCAGGCGTGTCAGGGTTGGATGGCCTGGTTCTAATTGGACCACCTTGTGGAGGTCAGCGAGTTCGTTATAAGTATATATGCATACACACATGCATACATGTATATGTAGAAGTACATTCCCTGAAACACATGCATTCCTTTTGCAGACATAAATAACATGAAAGTGGCCCTACAAATCTCGACAGTAGATAGAATAATAGGTTGCGCATAAGAGGGAAGGGATGAATCTGCAAAAGTGCAGAAGTGTGTACTTTGTCTGAAGTCAGTGCTGTTATCAAAAAATAAATTGTGAGGACTTTCTCACTATGAAATAGTGGAATCATTCCTGTGATCTGCCTGCTACGGCAACGCCAGTCACTAAACCGGTTCTATTTGTCATGCGTCAAACTCGTACATTACTATCTCTCATGTGTAACGTGTGTGTTACCACATAGTCATAGTTATTAATTTATTGTAGTTTCTTGTTAACGGGAGTAATGATGTAATGAAGTGTAGAGTCTAATCTTGAAATAAAGACGTGTCTCAGGTGGGACAACTCAAAAATTGTGAATAGTGTCCTATTGCTCACTCATTTCACCAATGTTTGTGGGCTAAAAGTTTGGGATGTTTGAGGATATGTGGAGTGAGTCAACCCATGGGATGGGTCTACAGCAGTAGGGAGTGGCCAATGTGTAGTAGTGTAGATACACCATGTATCCAACTGGAGAATGGATGACTGCGGTGTCAGTGAAGTGTTGGGGAGGGTGTTTGGGGAACTAGGATCCATGGGTATATGGGTATATATGCAAATGAAGCACCACAGCAATAGCATAGTGGTTTAAGCATAAATAAGCAGTAGTAAGCATATATAAGCACCAGTAAGAGTGTTTAAGTGCATTTGCACAGGGGTATGCATTGCCTACACAGATTAAGCAAAGTAGAAGCTAACCGAGTGTAAGAAACTGTAACCAGAGGTTACAGACATATATGTGTGTGTGTGTGTGTGTGTGTGTGTGTGTGTGTGTGTGTGTGTGCGTAGATATCAACAGATATACAGCTATGATAGGAAACAGCACACAAGAATAACATATGTTCACAGGCTATGCCAATGGAAGTGAGGGGCCCAAGCAAGAAACATGTAACACGTAGCATGACACCCCCCCCCCCAGCCAGACAGAGGAAACACTACACACAAACCCATAAACAATGTAAATAGTCCACTGCTCCCAAGACCACAGGCAGGATAGAAACAGAGGGGTACAGAGTGCACCCGTGAAATCTAATCTTGGAGCAGAGACAGGAGTGTCCCTTGCAGGATGCCCCAAAAATTGACATATAACCAAAAGAAGGTGATATGATGACCATTCTGGCTGGGGTGGGTACATACCCGGAATACAAGGGTGGGAAAGCCTGATGACCCATAGGTCGAGACAATGTATGACATGGGTCCCGTGAAGTGGAGAATGGGCAGCGTATAGTGGTGTGTTTAGACCCGACCTGCACCCAGAGGAAGTTATGAGTCTAGGTATACAAGTGTTGGCTGATGTGGGTCTATACGGCCAGCCCCAGGGATGTGAGCAAAAGTGTTCACTGGGCAGAGGTGTCGCCCAAAGAGCAGCCATACTCGCTATGAGTCCCACTGCAGCAAAGTTTAATCTACATGACAAAGAATGGAATAACCAGATGTAGATGTATATATGTAGAGGAATGTGTGTGTATATCTACCCATAGCTACATGGAGATATACCTCTCCCTCTCTGTAGTACAAATGTATACATACAGAGACAGAATACATATACATACCCACATATAGATATATACATATGCAGACACCCATACACCCATATGTTGTTAGTTATACGTAGACATCAGTATATAAATACATACATGTATGCATACATATGCAGATATATCTGTATATAGTAATGTAGATATATATATATATATATATATATATATATATATATATATATATATATATATATATATATATATATATATATACATGTGTGTGTAAATATACACATGTAAATAGCTAGGATATGATACAGCAGTTATGAATTACATATGTTCACAGGCCATGCGAATGTGGGTGAGGGGTCCAATCAACCAAACGTGTAACAAGTATCATCAACCACCCTCACCTAGACAGGTGAAACATACAAACACACGATACAAGTAAACACACCACTGCTTCCTAGACCACAGGCAGGATACTACCAGTGGGAGAGACCTGCCAGGTCTAATCTTAAAACAAAGACATCAATGTCCCTTGTAGGACACCCCAAAAATTAACGATCATTGGAGTCGGTCCCTGTAATGATTCATCCAACCAGGCTGTAGATGTACATGGACCAGTAGGTTGTGCAAGCCTGATGACCCATGGGTCGACACAATGTATGACATGGGTCCTGACACGTGCAGAGTGGGCAGTGTGTAGTTGTGTGGTTAGACCCCACCTGCACCCTGAGTAAGGATGAGTGCTGTAGAAGAGAGGTAGGTGGGGGAACTATGGGTATGCAATTATGGGCCTAGGCATGCAGGTGTTGGCTGGCACAATTGTATTAGGACTACCCTGGGGATGTAAGTAATATTCCAAAATGGGCAGAGCTTACACCCATACCTCTCAACCCCTAAGAGCAAAACCACTAGACAGAACACAAACCGTTGGGGGAACAAATAGGGACAGAAAGCACATATTCCACTTACAACCTTAGAAAGCTGATAGAATACTAGATTATGCATTAGCATGACTCGGCTGAAGGATGTGGGGTCCTAAAGCCAATTACTTGTCTGTATTTAATGGTGCCAGTTCCCAGGTATTCGCCAGACAGGTGCAAATTGTATGAGGAATACACAAATAGTATGAAGCAAACTCTGGACAGGTCGCGGATTCTGTATAGTCGACCGGCATTCTTATGTCTAATGGGCAGCCATTCCCATTATGGGTCCCACCGCAGCACAGTCCAGTTTATATGACTAAGTACGTTATAACCATATCTGTCGTTGCATTACTCACTACACAACACGTATGAACACATGGTCACAATACCCTACTGTAGGCATGCAAGCTGATGTAATAGGCATCACAAGGTATTATTGTAGTCCTCACCCCCACCCAGGGATGTGAGTGTCTGATGCAAACACCAAATGCAGTGCATTTGCAAGTGCGGGAGCAAGCAGATGTAAGCCAGTTTGGCCGCCGGTATGCTATGCGAGTACCACACTGGTGAAGCAATGTAGAGGCTAAATGAGTGTAAGAGACTGTAACCGGAGGCTAGGATTGCTTAGCTCTGTGCAAACCCACACACAACCGCTCACAACTGCTTTAAAGTGCCTTAATCACTCTGTACCCAACAGCTCGTGTTCTGGCTAGCAACAAAATAAACAGCCTCTGCAAGGTTAGAA
Source organism: Protopterus annectens (assembly GCF_019279795.1). Classification (NCBI taxonomy): domain Eukaryota; kingdom Metazoa; phylum Chordata; order Ceratodontiformes; family Protopteridae; genus Protopterus; species Protopterus annectens. The sequence goes on along the minus strand of NC_056741.1, from coordinate 1,579,017,930 downwards.
CTCAGGACCCTGTACATCACAGTCACAGTAGTTAACCACTACCCCATGATAGCAATACATATAAAGGAGGTATCAGCAAACTAATCCTCATCCCAGGGAAATCAAATCAAACATGTGAACTGAATCTATGTACAGTGTAATGTTCTATAACCCACCACAGACCATAAATATGTGAATTGGAGTACTGCTGTAAACATAGAGTCGTGGTGTCACTGTAATAAAGTTATGAAGTCCCCAGGACCCCATACAGTGTATATACACTTGAATCACAGATACCAGACACATATATAACCTGTAATGAATAAGACATAGCTTAGTCTTTTCGAAACCGGCCAATTACAGAAAAGTGCAGGAAATCCGGCCCTACTTAAACCGAAGAGGCGGAAATATGGCTCATAACTGGTTGTAGCATCCCCCTGCAGGCAGAATGGCCAGAGTGGGAGAAGGGCCCAATGCTGGGGCATCCAAGAGTCCAAATTTATAGTATGGCTCCTGGAAAAGCACCATGACAGGAGACTACTGCAGGGCCAGTACCAGGGCTCGCAGTACAAAACGGAGGCCTGGGACAGTCTTGTCCGAGACCTCACTAGTGCTACAGGTATCCCCCAGACTGGTGAGCAGGTTAGGCACCACCATGTAGACCTAAAGCGGTGGAGGGGGGTGTCCTAGAACAGTGGATCCAGGAAGCAAGGCAGATGCAAAATGCCTCAGAGATGAGTAAGTACTCTCTCCACTATGTAGTTAATAATTGCCTGGCTTGTGTATACTATGGATAGATATGGCTAAATATCACTGTACTTCTCTGACAGCTACAGATGAGTGTGCTGCAAATTAGCAAGCCTATGATGCTAGGCTGCAAAGGATGTGTCGTGAGGCAGGTTAGTAAATAGTCTGCATGTACTGTCATAACAAATAAATGTAAGAGCCTCAGAAAGTGTTGTACCAGTATACAGAATTGTGTAATATGCTGCGAATAAAGGTGTAACCCCTGCATTGCTTCTGTTTACTCTGCAGTCATATGTTGTTGTACTGTTGCAGTTATTAAATAGTACTGTTGTAGTAAGCAGTGTTATCCACACTGTGGTATGCAGATAAAATGTGTATGAAGTGCTGTATAACAATGTTGGAAGTGCAAACAGGTCAGTCATATTAGACTAAATACATTGCAAAGCCTCACAACTATTGCCTGATAGCATAGTGTACAGTGATCTTAACTGTAATGCTTTTGTCACTCATAGCAGGGCTTTGGATCCCAGGAGCGGCAGTAAGTTGTATGCATAATCATTCTGCATAACTGTACGCAGTTTGTTAGAATGTTCAGAGAGAAAGCTGTATGCATATATACACTTAATAACTGTACAGATTTTGCTAGAATGCTCAAATAGAAAGTGGTATGCATATTCATACCTCTCAATTGTTCCAATCTGCCCAGTATGTCCTGATAAATGGCCCACATCACCTGCCTTTTGCCCTGTTCCCCTGACAAATTAGTGTGATGATCCAAGAAATGTAGGCAGCTGTTAATGACATATAACTGATAGTCAGACTTGTACATAGTCAGAGAATGTACATGCAAACATACCTGTCATCCCAGCATCTCACCCAAAGTGCATGACAGCAGTCTCAAAACATGTTGCATTAACACCTGCATCCTGTCAAGCCTGTATGTAAGACACAGGTCCCATACATACTAATCTACAAACATACCATTGTACAATATAACGCCATTGGGTAGTGTAATAATACATGTTCATAGGTTCATAGGTTCATAGGTTCATACTAGGCTATCTGCCCTGGGGCAATTATAAGCCTAGCCCGATTCTGTATGGCTTACACCACCCCTTGATTTGAGTATACTGTGCCCTTTTTAAGGTTTAGTTTACTGTGCCTCTGTCTAATAGTGACACGGGAGTAATCCCTGGGACAAACCTATGATTCCCCCATCCACCTATCGAGATTCTTCTTGAAGAGATTCAGTGAGGTGCTCTGCCTCACATGAACTGGAATTCTATTCCAGAGTGAAGGGAGCCTCTGGGTTATGAACCTGTCCCTCCAGCAAGTTCTATTTATTTCTGTGCTGACGTTCAAGTCCCTCGAGCATGTGGCTCTAAGGGATTTATATTTACTGAGGTGGAGCATGTCCATTAATTCTGGATTTGACATAGCTTTGTATGTCAGGCATAGATCACCTCGAAGTAGGCGGTATGCAACTGAGTAGAGCTGGAGTTTTTAACCGAGCAGCATATGGCATCTGTTTGAGACCCTTGATCCTCTTGGTGAGATACTTTTGGGGTCTTTCTAATTGCTGCAGGTGTCGGGTAAGGTACATCCCAAAAGGGGCATTGTATTCTATGATGGGCCTGATGAGGGATGAATAAAGGGCACGATTACCTCTCTTGATCTAGATGTGAAACCCTTCGTGGTGAGGTGGGCTATGTAGAAGGTCTTTCTAACCACTTTGGCAATGTGGTTTTCAAAGGAGAGATTGTTATCAACTTGGGTCCCCAGGTCCCTAATAACTTTCTCTGTACTTAATGGGTTTCCGCCTATGTGGTAATTTGTGGGCACATTGTTTTTGCCAAAGGGTATGACTATACATTTTTGGCATTTAGCTTTAAACCATGGCACTGTCACCAGTTATCTGTCTCTGTGAGACCTTTTTGAAGGATGTTTGTGTCAGCTGGAGAGTCGATTATGGCGCCCAGTTTGCAGTCGTCTGCAAACTTGGTGAGCCATAGTCCTCCCACGTTTGCCTGTACCTCGGAAAAGTATATACCGAACAAGAGTGGTCCCAGGACAGAAACCTGTGGGATGCCACTTGTGACCGGTTTCGAGTCTGACATGGCTCCAGCAACTCTCACTCTGTGGGTTCTGTCTTTGAGCCAGTTTGCGACCCATCTTGTGACATAGGGGGTTATATTTAAGCTGGATAGCTTAGCTATGATGCCCAAGTGGGGTATTGTGTCAAATGCCTTTGCAAGGTTCAGATAGGCTGTGTGGACTACCTTCCCTTCATCTATGGCTTTGGTGACTGTTTTGAAGAAGTCAACCAGGTTCAGAAGGCAGGATCTGCCCTTGACAAAGCCAAACTGGGTAGGATCTAGTGTCTGTAGGTCCCCAATGTCTTTGTTTATGAGCTCCATGATGATCCTGTCCATAGCCTTGCAGACTAAGCTAGTCAGGCTTATGGGGCGATAGTTTCCAGGGTCCGTAGAGGCTCCACCTTTGTGGAGTGGGACCACTGTTGCTGTACGCCATTCTGTGGGCACATATCCTGTAGTGAGGCTGAGATTGTATAGCTGTTTTATTTGAGGGATTAGTTCCTCTTGGAGTTCATGTAGGACGCAACCTGGGACGCCATCTGGTCCCATGGAAGCAGTGTTTTTTGCTTTGGAGAGGGCAGCCTTCATCTGAGCATCAGAGATGTTTGGGAGGCAGCCCTCTGCCGGGATAGATACTTGCTCTTTTGGGGGGGCGGGGTGGAGAAATTTGCACTGAACCTGTCTGCCAGGATATTGGCAATGTTTGTGGGTTCAGTGTATTTTTTGTCGTTTAGAATCAACTCAGAACAAGTCTGGGAGTTGCATCCCAGGTTCCTAACATAACTGAAAAAAAGCCTTATGATTGTTTTTGGTGTCCTGTGCAATTTTTCTCTCGAAGCTGGCCTTGGAGGATTTTATGAGGGATCGTAATTTTTTGCTAGTACTGATCAGAGATGCCTTCCCTATTAGGGATTTTGCTCTATCATGTAGTAGCTTCCTCCTTCTGTTGTACAGTTTATTTATGGCAGGGGTCCACCAGACTGGATGCCTGCCTTTGGATGATTGGGTCTTGGTTTTGTTTGGGATAGCATGATCCATGCATTCCTGGAGATGTCCATAGAATGCGTTTATATAGGATTCTGCAGTTTGGGCCGTAGTTTCCACTGGCCCTGGGGCCTTGAAGGATTCCACTTCGGTTTTGAGAAGTGAGAAGTTTGCTTTTGAGAAGTTTTTCACTGTGGTTTTCTGGGCTGGGGGTGGGGTTGGGATGTGGACATCCAGTGAAATTAATTTATGGTCTGATCTTACCAATGAGGGATATACTTTTGGTGTGGAGCATAGAGTCCCCATGTTGGTAATGATCAGGTCTAGTATGTTGTCCCCTCTTGTGGGAGTGGTGACTAGTTGTTCCATAGCATTTGAGTTTATAATTTCCAGGAACCTTTGGGCTAAGGTGCTGGGGCTTGAGTAGTGCTCCCAGTCAATGTTTGGGTAGTTGAAGTCGCCCAATATAATGGTGTTCGGAGAGATCTTCATGTTCTCCAATGTTTTCAGGAAAGCCGAGTGGGATTCCTGACTTTGAGAGGGTGGTCTGTAGAATGCTATAAACTGAAAAGCAGTCTTGCCCACTGTTAGTTGCACATGGATAGTCTCCGATACTTCGTGCAATGCCACTAACCTGGAGGTGTGGATATCCTTGATAAATATGGAAGCTCCCCCTCCTTTTGTGGTTCGGTCCGGGTTTTGGGGCCACGAAGCATGATATGAGGTATAGCCTGGTAGTGCTGGGGTACTCTCTGGAGCCTTGAACCAGGTTTCTGTCACTGCACAGATATCGATGTTCTCCACACTGAGGAGAGCTTCGAGTGCGTGCATCTTGAGGTTAAGACTTCTGGTGTTAAGCAGCATTACCCTTAGTTTCTTGTTCCTTGTGCTGTCTATGGGGGTGGGTTTGACTTTTGAGCCTTGCCTAAAAAAGGCACTATGGGGGTGGCAAGAGCCTTTGCCAATATCCAAAAGCCCAGTGGTGACAGGTGCAATCCGTCCCTAGCGAAGCAACGTGGCTTGTCGAGCATGTCATCCCAGGCTGACAGACACTGGATCCCCTTTGAATGACACCAAAATTTTAGCCAGTTGTTAAAATCGATCATTTTGTCTTTGTACTGTGGCATCATTCTAGGTGAGGGTAAGATGCTGCTCAAGGTCAGGGTCATACCGGCCTGGGCTACATGATCAGAGAGCTCCTCTATGTCTCTTTTCATGTAGTCCAGGGAGGTACGTCTCAGGTCATTCACACCAGCATGTACAATGACTGAGTCATATTTGTATTTGCTTTGGAGTGACCTGAGTGCTTGTGTTATGTGGCGGATCCTAGCACCCGACAGGCAGCTCACCGTGACCTTCTCTTTATTCAGCCTGGTGAGCGGGACATCAGTGTGTCTGACAACAGAGTCACCTATTACATGAGTATCAGGTGTGTTATTCAGCCTTAAGGGCTGTGGCTGCTTGGCACACTGACTTTGTGGGCTATGTGTTGTGCGTGTTTTGTTTTGAGGTAGCGTTTGCTTGGATGTCTGCTTTGGAGGTCTTTGTTGCTTAGGTAGATTTTTATTTAGAGCCTCTGAGTATGTTTTTGTGTATTTATGTGTTTGGTTCGCTGATGTGGTGGGACTATGTGATACTGGAATTGTGTTGTGTGAGGTTACCTTCTCCTCCTGACTGGTTACACCAGTTTTGAGATGAGAGAGCTCAGCCTCCAGTTTGGCTAAATAGTTGCATCTCTCACATATATTTGAACCTGTTTTGAGGAGGAGAGGGTTGTCCGTGTACATGAGACAGTTGTAACATTGCCTCAAAATTCCCAGATTCACCAGCTGGACTGGAGAGGAAACCATTGACTGACCTTTGGACATGCTACAGTAATATAGGGAAACTGAATTTAAGACGGACCAATAGAGGACAGGGTAATCGTAGAGAGTATAAGAGTAAGTAGTGCTTATGGTTTAATAGTGCTAACTTGTAGGATTACTTAACTGGACCAGTGAAGGGCCTTAGAATGAGAATATGATGTTTAAATTGAGAGATAGAGCAGTTCTAAGGGAAAATGTAAGGGACAGACCAATGTAGTGACTACAAATGTTGTGAAAACTACAAGGATATATTAGTTGTTAACTGAACTCTCTCTCATCCCTACCATATGTGCAAAAATAACCGATTTACACAACTCATTTGGTATGTCTACACTCCTAACCTTTGTTGGGACATATGTCCTATTGGTTTATAAATATTCACATCTGTTTCTATGCATGTGCCATGTTAAAATACTCCCATATTGGTGTCCTGTTGCCATCAATGAAACCTGCATGTTGTTGTAATGGCCACTGTTTACACATATATGCATGTGTTCTGCCTCCTCTGCAACTATTTTATATCTGGTGCCCTGGGTAATGGGAATACCTATGCATGCTGTTATAACTAATTGTGAATGCTGTTGACTATTACTAACCCATATCTGCCTTAAACATGCTACAACATAGCTCGTATGGGAAGGCCGGTCCCAGCAGACGGACCTGTCCCACCTCAGCTGGCCATGGCACCGGGCACCAGCACATCTTGGGCCCAGCCTGGGACCTCCTTGTCCATTCACCCTGCACCACCTTCGGGTGGAACCACCACAGGGGATGGGGCTCGGCCCCCCCCTAGGAGTGGGAGCGGACAGGAACCTGTTACCCATGGTACGGTCCAAGCTGTGGTGCATAGGGAGCTCGACAGGGAGATTCGAGACCGTTTATGCCAGCTTGATGGTCGAGTGGTGCTACTAGAGGGTGAGCCTGCCCCTCCTAGATAGCCCCCAGCACAGCCACCTTCTGGGCTGTGAAGGTGCAGTGGTGACTGCCCATGGGTAGGGACCTCAGTCCCACTGTATCCATTTATGGGCTCATGGGATTGCGACTTCCAAACACCCCTCCCCATCCAAGGTGTCCCCCCACATGTGTCATATACTGCTCCTGTATGCGTCTTGTTTGTCTTGTCTGTCATCCTACCCAACCTATCCTCCCTGATCCATACCTACTCTCCTTCCCCAACATTCCACTCTCACTTAAACATAAAAAAGGCAATCTGTTCCCGCAAAAAAAGCATGCCCCATACATAGCTGTCCATTTCGCACACGTGTCCACTGGACACATGTAAACATTTCTAACTGGCATCATAACATACTATTGTTGTCCTCACCCCTCTCTCAGGGGTGTGAGTGTCCAAATGTACCGCCAAATTTATTGCATATGCACAGCCATTGCTGTAAAAGAAATGGACAGCTATGGACCTTCCCTACACCCTTTCTGCACATCCCTAGCTACCTTGCCTACTGTCTTTCCCTCTTTGTGCCCCTTTTTCACCAATTTCCTATCACCCTTTTTTTCTTTTCTTTTAAAGAAATTAGCTCGGGGTAAGCGGGAGTAAGCACTTTTAAGCAACAGTGAGCGGGATTCAGCCTGTTTGTGCAGTGGTAAGCACTGCCTACACAGGTTAAGCAATCAAGAAGGTAACTGAGTGTAAAGAACGGTAACCAAAAGTAACCACTGCTTACCATCACGCAAACCCACGCACACCCACTCACAACTGCTTAAAAGTGCCTTAATCACTCCATATCCAACAGCCCTTGTTCTGCCCAGCAACAAAATAAATGGCCTCTGCAAGGCTCAAAACCAGGATGCTGCACAACACAGCCAATGTGATTTACCACTAAGCCATGGCAGATGCACAGATATTGGATGTTATCACAATCATATCATCCAGCACCGTAATTCAACAGTATAGGAAATGTATTTCATTATGTAGATGTATATGTGTGTGTGTTTATGAACAGATATATATACATACATAGACATAGATATATCAGGAACATACCATGTGACAATAAAGCATTAAAAAAGAAAGAAAAAGGGAACACCAGCAACTCCTGTATTATGTAGTGGTGTTGTCCTATGTAATATCAAGACTCCCTCATACAGACATGTGTCATTAATACACGCAAACATTTGTACATTGCCCAAATACATTACTTTGAGCATTTTATTTACATCAACGAAACAGTTCCTGTCTGATCATTATGTGAGAATAGTACTCTTGCAAGGTGCTGTGTACAACATCATCATCATTAAAAAGTTAACTGGGGTAACCATAGAAGGACCGGTAGTGTCATCTGTACAATGGGGTCGTCTGCATCACATGTACCTGGAACCTTTAGGAGTCATGTGCATACCAGGATTGTGTGCCTGAGAGAGGAGTGAGGACAACAGTAGTATGTTGTGATGCAAATTAAAAAGGTTATATGTGTCCAGTGGACACGTATGTGAACTGGACAGCTATGTATGGGGCAAAAGTTGTTCTGGGAACAGATTGGCCTTTTCTTTTCATTCTTGTAAGGTGAGAGTGGGATGTTGGGGAAGGAGAGTAGTTATGCTCGTGGAGGATAGGTCGGGTAGGATGACAGACAAGACAGCATACAGGGGCGGTATATGACACATGTGAGGGGGAAACACCTTGGATTGGGAGGGGTGTTTGGCATTCACAAGCCCATGAGCCTCCAAATGGAAACAGTGGGATGGAGGTCCCCATCCATAGGCAGCCACCACTGCACCTTGACAGCCGCAAAAGTGGCTGTGCTGGGGGCTGTGTAGGAGGGGCAGGATCGCCCTCTAAATGCATCACTCTGCCCTCAAGCTGGTGTAGCTGGCCTCAAAACCCCTTATTGAAGCCCCTACACAACATGGCCTGGACTGTACGACAGCTGACAAGTTCCTGTCTGGACCTGCTCCCGGGGGGGGGCAAGCTCCATCCTCAGTGGCGGTTCCACCAGAAGGTGGTGCAGAGCCAACAGAGGTGGTGGTCTAAGGCTGGGCCCCAGATGTGCTGGTGCCATGGCCTGATGAAGTGGGACAGGTGGTTCCGTTGGGACCTCCAATCCCATACAGCCTATGGTGTTGCAGTTTTAACACAGATAAGGCTTAGTAATAGTCAACAGCATTCAGGATTACTTATAACAGCATGCATAGATATTACCATCAACCCAAGACAATAGATGTCATACATTTGCAGATGGAGCACAACACATACATATATACTGCATGACATCTGTCCAAATCATAGATGACTTGTGACTGCAGCTATGAACAGTGGCCCATTATTTGCATGTCACTGTGATAACCTCAGACAGTGATTGTCATACCACTGTTTCATGTGACGTATGCCCAATCAGGGATGCGATGGCAGTAACTCTCATCACTGTCACCTTGTACTGACTGCAATCCTCACACTATGCTTCTGCAGTTCACAGATGTGTGTTATGTGAGTAACACAAGAAACAAATGGTTCCACACACTGACTGGTCCACAGATGACCCTACAGATGGGGGTTTTCTTGTTAGTTATTAAAACATGCAGACCAGCCATTACCACACACAACCTGTTAAATTGGCAGTAGTCTGAATGAAGCATAGCTACACTTAAATGCCGTAGTCATGTCTGGCACATCACCCTCCTGTCTTTAGGCTATTTTCCACTGTGTATGTTGTTTGAGGAATGTCCAGATTTCATCTGTGATGCTGTTTACCAAACACCAGATCCAGGTTCCACTCACAGCGACTGTCATGGGCAAACACCAACATGATGTTCCTAGATATTATAATGTGTTTCCATGCAATTGGCTATGGGAATGTCATCACAGCTGTTCCACATGCAATCAGCTAGAGGAGGACTGCAATAGGTGCAGAGGCCATCACCTGATCATGCTCATCACTTACAAATCACAAGCTGCTGCTGAGCAGGTGTACATCTCCACATCCACCAGAGAGTGTGTGGGAGGGACAGACAGAGGCAAAGTACATCAGAGAAGGCCTGGGAGACTAAAACCTAAGCATTGTCTGTCACACATCTACCAGTACAGGGGCTCAAACCCCTGACTGACTAGCCATTACTATTACAAGTACATGCAGTTACTCCATGTGCCACATAGCTGACATGTTGGTGTGTTGTAAGAACATATATGTATGCTGGTGAGCGACATCTGCAACAGAGATATAGTAGACATACATTAGGTGTAGCACACATGTCTGTCCACATGAACAGATGTCATTGTCAACACAACCACACTCTCTAAGGGACTCAGACACATTGGTACAATTTGGCAGGCTCACAAATACACTTCATAACTACTTAGTTTGCCACACTACAGTAATGCACAGGTATTACATGCACCACAGGGGTTATCCTGACATTATATGGGCTAGGGCATGTGAATGTGTCTGACATCAGTCAGTATGCCAATGGGAGTTATACTGGGTGTGACTGTGGTTGGGAACAATATACCCTACACGCAGACACAAGGTGCCAGTATGTGTGCATTGCTTCATGGGTGTGTAGTGGTTGGCTGTGCAAGATGGCTACACAAGGCTGGGTGAGGGGTAAACCTTGGCATCAGGCCACCTGACAATGGTCTTCAGTGTGGTTCAGGGGTGTAGTTCCTGCAATATCCCACACAGATGGGTATTGTATTAACTGTCCTGTCATCCTGGTTACTATTGTGTGTGGCCATTGCTTTGCAATGCATGCCATGTCTGTGTTTGATAGTCCTTGACATGGACATTGCCTGGGATGTGCATGTCCCACACTAATGTACAGTGACATGTTTAAGTGTACCTGATTTGCCTGGCACATGTTATGTACACAAACTGTTATCATCAGATGTGCCAATCCTGGTCTGGTGTGGCAGGACCTGCTAATAGATAGCAGATTGACCCTGAACCTGCATTGATAGCATGATACAGGTATCCCCTGGTGTCAGTTGCATCTGTCCATACAGGGCATGTGTGTAAGGCATTGTATGTCCTTTGTGGATCACATTTGATGGCACCACATATGTTGCAGGTGTCAAGTGGGGAACATAGTGAAGGTGTATTGTCCGCAATTATGTGCCTATTGTACTGGTGGACAGGGTGCCTTGCCTCTGCAATCACACCATGCCTACTATCTGTCAACAATGTGCAGGGTACTAGCAACATAGTGGGATTTTCTAGGCAAGTGTGTTTGTGCATAACTCATGGGTTCAGACCGTATTCTGGGTAATAGTAGGGTTGGTTACTTTGTTCACCAGGCCTTTTGCCAGATGTAGGGGTATGGCTTGCCAGTCTCTTGGCTGATTGAAATCTGTAATCCTCATGAGGTGGACATTGTGACATATAATATAGCCACCATATAGGAAAGCTACAAAACCCACTCCTCAACATGTCCAGTGGTTAGACATGCACAGCCACCTCCACACAGGCTCTGCCTGACAAGCACACACACCTGCCATGTCTTAGAATAGAACTCCTATCTAACTAGTTTATCACACTACAGCATTATGCAGTTATAGCATGTGGTATGGAGATTACTGGGCTACCCCATCCGCAAAGGTCTATTTCACAAGGAATGACATCAGCAGATTTACCAAAGTAGGGCATTTCAAATTTGCCATGTCTTGGAATAGAACTCCTACCTAACTAATTTATCATACTACAGCATTACGCAGTTATAGCACGCGCTACAGAAATTACTGTGCTACCCCATCCCCAAAGGTGTATTTCACAAGGAATGACATCAGCAGGTTTATCAAAGTAGGGCATTTCAAATTTCCTGCAAGTGAGTAGCCCAAAATGCATTGCTCACAAAACAGACAGTGAGACACACACAACACATCCACAACTGACATGTGTGGGTATAGATCCCATGACCAAAATCTATATCACACTACTGCATGGAGATGTTACAGGACACACCACAAGGATTACTAGGGAACTCATTTCCCAGAGGTGTATTTGGCAAGGAATTACTTCAGCAGGATTACCAAAGAAGGGCATTGTAAATGTCCTGCGAGTAAGTAGGCTGTAATGCATTGCTCCCTACACAGACATTGAAACACACACAAAGCATACATAACTGCCATATTTGTGGATGGAACCCTACCACAGTTCTAATTCACACACCAGCAGTGCACCGTTATCCGACGCGCTACAGAGATTATTGGGTTATAGCAGTCCCAGAGGTGTATTTCTAGGTGGATGACATCAGCAGGATTGCCAAAGAAGGGCATTTCAAGTGTATTGCAAGTTGTACATGTTTTTTAACTGTGTGTACCCACTGCTTACTGTCATGAAAACACATGTACACCTGCTTACAAGTGTCTTATGCGGTCCTAAATGACATTATCAACAACCATTGCAGGTCTTGAACCCTGGACCATGCACACAAAGATCATTGGACTTACCACTAAGCCATCTAGGTCATCCACGTGTTTCATGGTTTTTATAATACACATTTTACGACAGGTATTCCACAGTACTGAAAACAAATGGGACAGTCACTTTGTGTACATATGTACAGTACCCTTGAATGTACTGTACTCTGTGAAACAACATAGACAAGTCTACATATCTACAACTGTTATAGCTAAATACATATATGCACTTACAGGATGTGTACACACACACACACACACACACATATATATATATATATATATATATATATATATATATATATATACATATATATATATATACAGACACAGCTATAGCCATATATATAAACATGTCTGAACACCCTTTGTGACACAGAAGGGTTCCAAAGGAATTGACATGTACACAAAACAGAGGCAACTCTTGTATTATAGCATTTAAATCTTAATCAGTTCACCAGAGAAGGGATGGTTGTAGTATGTGGAGTTTGGGATGGGGAATGATGGTTAAGGTAATATACCCTGGGGATTGTGGAGTTTGAGTGGGGGAATGATGGGTATGGAAATACATCCTGAGGACCACTTCTGTGTCACTGCTCGACAGTGGCACAGGAAAATAACATACCCAACAGTAGTCATTCTTGACTGTCAATTCTTTTCTATTCCTAACTATGTAATAATTTGTAGACTCCACTCACCACAGATGACTACCATGGTGTGCAGCATGTTAAAAGACATACCATATGTCTATGCCTGGCTACAAGGTAGTCACACACACACACACACACACACACACACTTGCCAGTATTCTGCTTGCAAGTCTTGCCTATGTAAAGGTAACTAGTAGAGTGGTATGCAGTTGGGGTATGTGCCACAGAACCCATACAATTGCACTTAATCTGATTCTGCGTCTGAGCTGGGTGACATCACAGGACTGATTACTTGCAGTTGGGGGGGGGTGGTTTAGCAGATGACAAGGATAAAGGCCAGTGCAAAAGGTGGTTTCTCTTTGGAAAGCAGTAAATCTCACTGATATGACAGGATGCAGACACAAATACACACACACACAACCACAAGCACACACACAAAGTTGCCAGTGGTGGGATCAGAACTCCTGCTTATCTACAGATCACTATTACAGTACTACACAGTTACGAGATGCGCCACAGAGATTAGACATTCCAAGGCAGTCAGAATGCCCTTCTAAGATTGAGGACATCAACAGGGATACTGACAGTTAAGATCTACATAGCTGTAAACCTGTGTGTTTAAAGTAGGAGTCCATTACAACCTGTATGCACAAACAAGACACATCATCTACAGGTAAGAGATAGGTAGGCCTGAGAGGTATAGTTGTAGCACAACAAGCCCTGAACTGGAGTATGCCAATCTGTGGAATGGACAACTACTTTCACTATACAGGGTTACAGTGGTCATGCTCATACACATAGAATCACAGGACTTGTTTGGATGCATTGACTCTAATTACACAAGGTGACAGTGGGCATGATCATACACTTAGTAGTACAGGGCCGATTGGGATGCACTCTGATTCTCACCACAGAAGACCACTGTGTGCATGCTCATATACTTAGATGTACAGAACATGTTGTAATGAACTCCTGTTGTAAACACACAGGTTTATAGCTATGTACATCTTAACTGTCAGTATATATGCACATCATACAGGTTTACTACCAGATACCTGTATGCGGCCCACACATTATATATCTGCATCTGTGCTGGGTGATACACATGCATACATGTACATGAAGTACTGCCATATATATGTGAAGTATACACAATCATGCATGTGTGGAAGTGACAGACAATTGGTTAACTGGGACACACAGGTGGATGCAAAGTACAGCATGTGTCACACACATTGCTGTCCTGAAAGGCATACATTGATATCAGGTTGGTTGTGCACCTGTCTGAACCCAGACTAACCTCTCATGTCTTCTTTTCACTAAGTTACAAGTCCTAATTACTGTATAATCTAACTGCCTAATGAAAACCAGAATTATAACTGGCCTTTCAATTGATTGGACTCTCTTTCTATATCAAAATATGACTCTCAGTCTCCCTACTATGTTAACATATATACTTAACATAAGATACTACAATCAAATGTGTTGTGAACTGAACATATTTCCTTATTTACTAAACTACTTACTCCAATATGATCTTTCATGCATAAAATAGCTTAACTTTATATGGCACTTCCACCTGTTAAACTTTGAATTGTTTTATTTTTTGATTTAAGTAAAATATTGTTCTGTACTCTCAAGGAGCTTTTCTCCCTGGGCCTCTGCTGAAAATGGAAATGTATCCAGCTGGACTAGCCCGGTCAACAAATGTAAAATAAAAAAAAAAAAAATAAGGTTGTGGACAGTGGCATTATACTTGGAACAGTGGCATTTGCAAGCATAATATGTGAGCCCCGTTGTCTAATGGTACTGAGGTGCAGGTGTCAAGAAGACCTCTCCCGGCTGTGTTAGTAGTTGTCATTATTAGCAGGACCACTCCACTAAGTATATCTGACATTGGTCGTCTGCACAACGTCTGCTGTTGTCAGTCACCTTAGATGTAACATTTGATACCAAGCACAATACTGACACTGGCAGTGATGTCATGGTATGAGTGACAACTGCTTGACCAAAACAATGAGCCAATGTCCTGCTGTAATTATGAAGTTGTCCAGTGTCTGTCATTCCGGGATGACATGACTGAAAGAAGACAAGCCTTTGTCACAGATCACATGCATCCATGATTCAAGGGAGTGTAGATAATACCTAGGTCGCATTTAGCCATATAGTGCCGTTCCAAGGCAAATGTCCTAAACACAAAAGTAACACCCTGACACCTACAAGGCAATTGCATTGCATGCTTATGCTAACCAGTGCTAGATGTGTGGCTTTCATAATCCATTTGCTCAGTGTAGAACCTACAATGGGGAATACTGACATCTGTGCAGTGAGGAACACCAGGCTGAAGGCTCTGCAGTGCACAATAGCACTACCACCATATAACTCAGATCCAGACATGTGGGCTATAACACTGATACGGACCACTCCAGGTGGTGGTGTCCACATATTCATAAAGGCTACTTACAAGTAAAGACCACTACTTCAACATAATGCATGACAGATGAGTCAGGTACAGGTGACAGTGGCAAAAGCCACATTCTAGGTTGTATCCTCATATACATCCACCACCATGTCCTCAGACTACCAATACACATCCATAAATGTGGTATGAAATAGTATGGTACAACACCAAATAACCTTCAACTGGTGGACTGTACCTAGCCCTACATCAACTGTGCAAAGTACCCATGTACTGACACAGTTGCATAATGTGTTATGCAATGCAATAATACCACTGTTTGTAACCAGGTCAGTTGTACACATACCAGGGTCCCTCGGATGTTGTCAGCATTAACACAGTTGACTGTTGCTGTACATCAGTAAACAACACCCTCACGGTTGGATATGACCTAGATGTACCTGCCCTGGATATGTACATCCCACACTCATACAACATAAATGGAAATACCATAGCTGTTGTTGTCCTTTGTACATACAGGTGGATACATTCATTACACACATGCACTTGGAAGATAGGCCCATGGCTGCTGAATGCTAACAGTACATACGGTTTGATATCTATGTTGATATAGGTAATATTCCCTCTCTACTGGTCACCCATGACACCTATCATATCATACAACAACCCATGTGGCATGTATGTCATTAGACTTGTCCACCAATTGCAATGCCTACAAACATACCCAAATAACAGGATCATAGGACCTACGCACATGGCCTGTAGTGACAGACTCAGGGAAATACAGCTATGCTCTCTATGTTTCTGAGTAGTTACAGGTGATATGTCCATGACATGTACAGCCATGTGTGACCCACAGCTCCTACATATACCCCATGTCAACAATTGCAAGCCATGCATGCTGTGTGCTGTCTGGACATTAACCTTATTACCACAATAGCCAGAATGTGCTGGGGTGAGATGTTTACAAGCCACAGACCTTGCACATGCTTGAATAAGTGTAATGCCTAGCTCAAACAGAGCACATTGCTGGCACTCTTCCAGTGATCATGAGGTGTGTGTGGCAAATATGATGTGTGTGTGGCATATATGATGTGCTCACTGTTGACCATTACAGTGCCCTGGCTTCACAGTGGAACTGTCAACTAACAGTTGTGGGATCATGACATGGAATACTGCTGTGTGTGTGTCTCGCTGATATGTGCTGTTGGCATAAATGTTCACTTAGCTACTCATTGAAGGTGGTTGTGTGTCCTACCAGTACATGAATACAGCATCCATTATGGTGTAATGCTCAGCTAGGTTTCACACATGGTGCGGGAAAGGTGTGGAATGTATCCTCATGACCTGCTAGTCCACTTACTGATGGAGACTGCATATGTGTACATGTATTGATGTGTGTTTAGATTCCATGTGTGTGCAGTGTCTGATGTTTGAAGGTGACTGATATCTTAGTACATCATGCAGTTGCAATGCAGTTTCAACATTGCCACCTGTATATGCTGATATGCTCAAAGTACAGTAAGCTGTACTTTAGGTATGGACAGATGTTTGTGGTGGGGCTACTTTGCAGATGAATGATTACTGAAGACAGCACACAGGTGTGTTACAACCATTCCTACAATAACCTGTGTAACTGCTAAGCTATGGTTTTGTTAATTGAAGGGGAAGACACACAACATAGAATGCAGTAAGGGTGACACTGATGGCAAACCTCTTGACACCTGTAACAGTAACACCTCTCCTGTGCATATATCAGCACAGTTGGCAAAGAAAAGAGTCAGTACACTTTGTAGCATGTGCGATAGTACTGTAACTCTCTAATACCTATCATGAGAAAGGCAGGTGTTTGATTCACAGTACTGGCATGTGTGGGTGTGTGTGTGTGTGTGTCCATATATGTCACGTATGGTGGGGAATACATCCCAAATGTTTTTCACTCTCTGGTACAATGTTGTAGACATCTGTACAGAGTGAAGTGTAGAAAGCAAGACATAGGCAGGAGTTTGAATCTCACACATGTCAAGTGTCTGTATGTGTGTGACATAGGTGTATATCTTTGTAAATGCCACAGTGTGTGTGTGTGTGTGTGTGTGTGTGTGTGTGTGTGTGTGTGTGTGTGTGTGTGTGTGTGTATGGCTGTCTGGTCCATGGAGTGATGTCGTAGTTTAGCATAGTGAAATGATAAGACCCACTCCCCCCATCCACTCAATGCAAACTACTATCTCTGTTGATGTCATCAATCTTAGAAGGGCATTCTAACTGCCTGTAAATATGTACACCCTGGGGTGAGGCTTGTTGTCACATAGCCTACTGATGAACCCCCCCTCCCCACATACTCTCACCGCATTCTAGTATCCCTGTTGATGTCCTCAATCTTAGGCCATTCTGAGTACCTGTACATGTGTAATCTCTGTGACACATCTTGTAATTGTGTAGTACTATAATGATGATTTGCACATAGGCAGGGTTTCCCATTCCATCACTGGCAACTGTGTGTGTGTGTGTGTGTGTGTGTGTGTGTGTGTGTGTGTGTGTGTGTGTGTGTGTGTGTGTGTGTCAGAGTTTGTTTTACTGTGTCTGTGAATCCTTGAGTGTATGCGTGTGTTACTGTGTCTGTGAATCCCTGAGTGGGTGGGTGTGTATGTGTGTTTGCATCCTGTCATGTGAGCGGGTATTACTGTTTCCCAATGAGAAACCACTTTTTCCACTGGCCTTAACCCTTGTCATCTGCTAAACCACTCTTTTACCTCCTCCCTGCTCCAGGTAACTATACCTGTGATGTCACCCACTATGGATGTGACGGCTCTGGCCACAGTAGCTCATGCTCTTGCATCATTAGATCAGTAAACATGTTGAAACTTGGGAGATTATAACTGTGATGTAGAAGCCACAAAGTGCATGCCGGCAATGTCATGCAGACCTGTGAGTAGTCAACATTTACATATGGGACACTAACCGCAAACACTGACATCCCTCGGCACATGCAATTACACCTAGGTTCATAGGTTAGTACTAAGCTAACTGCCCTTGCGAGCCATTTTAAGCCTAGCCAATTATCCTTTGTGAGACTCAAATGCTGCACCTTGTTTTTGTAAGGCAAACACCTTAACCATTAGGCCACCCTCCCAACCTGAAAGAGGAAGGCAGAACATCAAGATCAACATGCAGTTACTGTTGTTACACATGATACATACTGTCAGAAGTACAAAATGCATTCTAAAACTGTAGTACATGGTATGTCTGCTGCCTGTCAACACTACTCAGCAATGGTAATCTACAATTGTCTTCCGGAAATAATATAACTACACTAGAGGCTTTTCTTAGCTGGGTATTTTCTACTTACCCCCAAGAAACAATAATATTAGGCGACTTTAATATTGACTGGAAAAGTGTTAATGCTGAAAATCCTACCTCTCATATCAACCTCCATGGCTTTACCCAAACCATAACCTCTACAACAAGAATTAACAAACCTAATAAAAAGGAGAGTACCTTAGACTGGATACTCATAAATAAAGTGAAACAAACTTACAAAGTAGGAACCCTGCCAGATGATGTAAGTGATCATTCTTTGACCTACATCACAAGAGAAAAGAAAGACTTTCCAAACCCCCCCACCTTTAGGACAGCACGCTCTACCAAACACTTTAACACAGAATTATTTCAAACTGAGCTCAGAGCATGCAACTGGAACCCTTTAAATTCCCTTCCACTTGAAGAAGCTGTAAAGTATTTTAACACTACTTTCTTATCTATATTTGATTACCATGCTCCTAAACGTTCCATCAGAATGAAGTCCAACCCAGCCCCATGGCTCTCTAATGAAACTAGAAATCAAATTCTACTTAGGAACAAAGTCTGGGCCAAATGGAGATCTACTAGAAATAGCTCTGATCATCTCCATTTTAGGCAGCTTAGAAATAGTACAAAAAAGGCAATACTTACAGACAAAAAAAACTACTACTGTAAACTTCAGCAAACTCATCAAAATAATCCTCAAAAGTTCTGATCTTGCATAAATAAGCTCCTTTCCCCAGGTAACTCCCGAACACCCACCCCACTTGATGCATATCCAAATACTCCCCATCAAACTGCCAATACCTTTAACTCTTTCTTCACTGAGACTATACAATCTCTAGCTAGTCAACTTATTTCTGAAAACTACAGCCTTCCCTTCAACTTACCACACTCTTCCTCTAAATTCAAACTACAACCCATCTCTACTTCTCTCATCTATAAATTTATTTATAAACTTAAGCCATGTACTCCATCTGCTGACCAACTTCCTTCCCAATATCTCCAAAAAGCAGCCAAAGTAATTGCCTACCCTATATCTATCCTTATAAATAGGACAATCCAAGAAGGAACCATCCCAGATATTTGGAAAATCTCCCACATTATCCCCTTACATAAAGGTGGAAACTCTAATGAGTACTCTAACTATCGGCCAATTGCTCTCTTATCACCCTTAGCAAAAATTATAGAAAAATGCATTCACCAACAACTTTTACATCATCTCTCTCTACATAACTTAATAGCAAACTGTCAACATGGCTTTAGGCCATCACATAGTACCACTACTGCCCTTCTATCCTTTACAGATACCATCAATAGAAACCATAACAAAAACATCCTCTCATCTGCACTCTTCATTGACCTCTCTAAAGCTTTCGACATGGTTAACCATACCCTCCTAATCAATATTCTTGAATCTCTTTCCTTTGATTCTCTGGCCGTTAAATGGTTTAGATCATACCTCAGCAACAGGCAACAGGCAGTTCTCTGGGAAAATCAAATTTCATCCTTTTTACCTGTCACCATCGGGGTCCCTCAGGGCTACATTCTTGGACCACTTCTTTTCTCATTATTTATTAATGATCTCCATGTAGCAATTCCTCAAGCCACCTGTATTCAATATGCAGATGACTCCACACTAATATGCTCAGCAACATCTCCATCTGAACTATATTCTCTTACTCAAAATGTGTTCAACACTGTAGAAACATGGTTTACCAAACATTGCCTCCTTCTTAATGCCAAAAAAAAACTCCTTCTCTTTAAACCCACTACTGGGTCCACCCCCTTAGACTTCTCAATCTCTTCAAATAATGGCACTGTCATTTTCACTGACTACACCACCAAACCTTTAGGAATAACCATTGACAATAATCTCTCATTTGATCACCATATAAATAACACCATTAAAATAGTCAACAAAAAATAGGCTCCTTATATAGAATAAAACCTTTTTTAACCTCAACAGCCAGAGCCAAGATCGCTCACTCCCATCGAATCTCAGCCCTTCTGTATGCCTCACCTATATTTACCAACCTTAAGAAAACTAACCTCAACAAATTAGCAACTTCCTACAATAATATTGCCAGATTCGCTACTGGCAATCCCTTCAGAACCCACCACTGTTCTAATCTTAGGCAACTAGACTGGCTGGAATTCCAAAACAATCTGATAATCCCCCAACTCACAATTGCCCACAAGATATTTTATCAACCCAATAATACCCCTATACTCTCAAAACTCTTAATCCCATATAATAATCTGAACTCCTTACGTTCTTCTAGCAAACTCCTTGCTAGCTTAACAAAGTCTAATAATACAGCTGGTGACTCTCTGTTTACCAACACAGTAGGAAAAAACTGGAACCTGTTACCCAATGAACTAACTCTAATTACATCCCTGCCACTCTTTAAACAAAAACTTAAAAAAACACCTCCAAATGCACTGGCTATGCCCTTGTAGTAACACTGACTAACAACCCTCTTCACCCCTGTTTTTTTCTTCTCTTCTAACCAAACTTCCAAACATTTAAATGCTTAGTCTTGTAATTAAGACTGACTCTATTTAAACTCTAATCAACTTTTGTTTAAATCCTTCAACCTGATGTGAACTATTGTACATAAAACTTACTGTATTATATCTGTTTTTAGCTTTCTTAAGCAATATTATGTTCACTGTTACTTTTCTTAAGTGTTTTGATCTCTGAAATGTAATTAACTTCCTGTTTTATTTGGTTTATTAATCCTTTATTTACCATGTAACAATATTTTTATACTTTTGTATATCTGTGTGGAGCTTTTCTCCCTGGGCCTCTACTGAAAATGGATATATATCCAGCTAGACTAGCCCGGTCAACAAATGTAAAATAAATAAAATAAATAGTATGTTCACCCTATGCATCACACCATATGAGCATGTCCCTGCATCGATGGTGTGGATGACAGGGATGCGGCGCAGGCATCATCATATGCACAGGGTGATAATGTTTGCCAGAGGCCTAGGCTGCACCATTGGATGACATCATGTGTGTGGGTTAGGGCCTTTTATCTCATTGGGCATGTGTGGATGTTATGCGTGTGTGTGTGTTGAGGTGCCCTACATTTTTTACTGGTGTGTGTGTGTGTGTGTGTGTGTGTGTGTGTGTGTGTGTGTGTGTATGTAAGCACACAGGTCTGGCATGTGGCTTGCCTACACAGGGGTATTATTGTCAGCTGCAGACTGTACAGGGCAGGTTTTACAGTTCACAGTGTCTGGCCACAGCCACATGACCTATGCCTGCTAGGGGTTCCACGGGCACTACCAGGCAGAGGTCCAGATTGGGTACTGTCTGATGACACATGTCCACTAGAACCGTGTCCCTGTTGGGACCATCCAGGACCACATGCATGTGGCCTGCTGTGTCCTGGTGTGGACAGCACAGCACCAGCTGCACTGCTGCTCCTTCCGCCACTATGGGAGAAGGCATGTGATGTAGCATGTTCACGTAGACCTTCAACAGGTGATGTAGCTGGCCTACGTCCAAGTTCCCAATGCCTCACTCCCACCAAATGTTCTAGCACAGACATTCCATGCTCGAGGATTGACATGCCATGGTCAAGGACTCCTACCATGTCACCCAATCGTCTATCCAAAACATCTGCAAGATGATGTTGAGCATTTGCAATTGCCTGGATGTTGTCAGTTAAAGAATGGACAGCAGCCCTCTGAAGCCTCAGACCTTCTCTGTTGTGCCATTCAGCACATGCCTGTGCCTCCACTACAGCCTGAAACATGTATCTGGTGACATCAGCTGATGTGCTATGTCTTGCAGGGGCATGTTGGCCAAAAGTCCTCCTATGAGCAGTCCTGGGCACATGCTTGTGTGGGACATCACCAGTCAGTTGGCTGGGATCATGGTGTGCAGACACACCTTCCATAGACTCCACACATTCCTGTTCCATGCCGACACCAGCCAACTGTCCTTCCTCTATGGCCACTGATGATGGGGTATGTGTAGGCATGAGAACTGTGTGCAGGGATGAGGGGGGTACAGATGGAATGGCAACCAATGGCACAGATTCAGCCCCTGACAACCCTGCCTGTGCCTCAGTCATACTTTCATCATCACTGCTAGTGTCTGTGTGGACACTAACATCAGGTGGACTGCAGGAGGGCAATGCACCTAAATCAACACCTGTGAGGGGCAGACAAGAACTGTACATTAAAAGTTATACAGCACAGTACAGACAGACAGACATACAGATAGACAGACACAGACAGACACAGACAGAGACACATGATATGGCACCCAACGGCATGCAACATGCATGTGATATGGCAGAAGGCATTCAGCTTAGACAATTATAGTGGTAGTTATCATACATCCCTGTGTTGCACACAACAGCATGCATGTGTTATACTAGAAGGCATGCACCTTACACAATTATAGTAGTAGTTAGCATACATCCCTGTGTTGCACCATTTGTGTTAGTAGGTCATGCCCCAAACCTGCAGCACAATGCATGCACTATGCACCATTGCACCACACTGCCATGTCTTGTGCAACATACCCCACATTTTAACAGACCATTGCTGACCTGTGTACATCTGCCCCTGATGCTTTGTGTTGGCCACTGCCCCTATGTGTGACAAGGACATGAGCAGAAGGGTATGTTGAGTGAATACTATGTTTGCCTGAGCCCTAGCTTACATATCTCCCCACAGCAGTGCATGTCTGTTCAACATTATTCTAATTACCCCTGAGCTGAGTGTACAGACAATGTGTATGTGGCTGTACACACATGTTTACATGGCTGTCCTACTTTGCAATAGTGACACAGACCAGCAAAGGTGAACAGTACACCAGCCTGATGTGTGGCATATGACCTTGCCAATCACATGTGGTATGACATGTCTTCTGCTGACATGTTGAATGACATGCATACATGTTTAACACAATGGTGTCCTTTCAAATATACAGTGAGGTAATGGTGTCCCAATGCAGGGACGTGTTATACTAACATGGACCTTCAGCTGATGCAATGTTGTCAGTCCACCCTACAGATATACAGTGATATAAAGAGCCCATCTCTATACTGGAAGAATGCAAAGTTCCTGTAATCACAGCTGCACAGGTAAAAACCACACTCTCCAAAGCTAAGAACACAGCATCCATGGGACCAGACAACATCACTGGCTGCGTTCTACATGAACTACAGAACAAACTGGCACCCCACCTAAGTACCATGTTCAATCATAGCCTCACCTCAGGCCTTGTGCCTGCTGAATGGCACACAGCAATGGTTATCCCACTCCACAAGTGGGGAGCCACCATGGCCCTGGGAACTACAACCCCATTAGCCTGATGAGCCCGGTGTGCAAGGCCATGGAACTTATAAACAAAGACATTGGTAATCTCCAAACCCTGGATGCCACCCAGTTCGGGTTTGTAAAAGACAGATCATGTCTCCTAAACCTGATAGACTTTTTTGAAGCAGTCACCAAAGCTGTAGACGAAGATAGGGTGGTTCACACAGCCTATCTAGATCTTGCCAAGGCTTTCGAGACACCATCCCCCATCTGGAATTATAGATAAACTCACTAAACTAGGTATAAATCCCTATGTCACAAGATGGGTTGCCAACCGGCTCACTGACAGAACCCACACTGCGAAAGTAGCAGACTCCAAATCTGACTTCAGACCAGTAACAAGTGGAGTACCACAGGGTTCAGTCCTGGGTCCTCTCCTGTTTGGTATCTACTTCTCTGAAGTACAGGCTAACACAGAAGGTCTCTGGCTAATGAAGTTCACAGATGACTGCAAAGTAGGAGCCATTATCAAAACTCCTAATGATGTGGACATCCTACAAATGGGCCTCACTGAGACAGATGCCTGATGTCAAAGCCATGGCCTCAAGCTCAATGCCAAAAAGTGCATTGTCATCCACTTTGGAAAAAACTCTGTACCCATAAACTACAACATAGGCGGTAGTATACTTAACACTGAAAGTGTAATAAGAGACCTTGGGACACAGGTGGACAGTAGTCTCTCCTTTGATAATCACATTGCCACAGTAGTCAGGAAATCCTTCTATGTGGCACACCTCATCACAAAAGGTTTCTCATCCAGAAAAAAGAGGTCATTGTTCCCCTCTACTCATCACTCATTAGACCCATTATAGAGTACAACACCCCTTTTGGTATGTACCTCACAAGGAATCTACAACAACTGGAAAGGCTGCAAAAATACCTCACAAAGAGGATTACCAGACTCAAACAGATGCCCTACACAGACCGTCTCCAAAAACTCCAGCTTTACTCCGTTGCATATCTCCTACGCAGAGGTGATCTCTGCCTAACATACAAAGCTATGTCAAACCCAGAGCTGTTGGACATACTCCAGTTAAAGAAGTCCCGATCCCTCTGAGCTACACACTCTAGGGATCTAAACTTTGTCACCACAATAAACAGAACATGCCGGAGGAATAGATTCCTGTCCCAGGGGCTTCTCATACTCTGGAATAAACTACCTATCTATATCAAACAAAGCTCCTCATTAGTACTCTTCAAGAAAAATCTTGATGATTGGATGGGAAATAGGAAATTCAACCCAGGGATTACTTCTGTGGCTCTGCTCGACAGTGGCACAGGAAAATAATTTTCTTGGGTGACAAAAGCCAGGGTACCTTTTTGGCTGGGCTTGTATAGGCCCAAGGGCCAATAGCCTAGTACTTACCTATGAACCTATGAACCTACTGCACATTGAGCTGATGTGCATAGCCATTGCAGGGCATCATGTGGCTTCACTATTGCTATACAGTGTGAGTTACAGACACAGTTCATAGCCATGACTGTGTTCAGATACAATACATATCTAATGTGGAATGTGACTCACATCACTGAGGTGTATACACACTAAACCCTAATGTGGAATGTGTGACACAGGTCACTGAAGGGTATACAGATGACACCCCTGCACATCTGCAACCATATTGCTGATGCCTGACAACTATGCCTAGACATAGCTAACCTAGCAGTACTCCATGTCCCACATGCCATCTGTGTACCTCACACACATGAAGAGCAAGCATGACAGTGATGTCTGACACCAGCAAGGTGAATGTACTGTATATGTGGCCTGATGTGGTTGTATGTGTATGTTGTACAACACATGTATGTATTTGGATACTGTATAGGTGAAAGCTTTCATGTTGTGACACACTCAAGATGTTCAAGACATGTTATGTGGTGGTTTGATGTCATGCCTACACAAGCTGTGCACAGGCCTGTATGATGTTTAGAGTGTCACATCTGCAATATCACCATTACACAAAGGCCATAGTTGTATTGTGTCGAGCCAATGTACACCAGGGTGTACACACATGTACATCTCTTCTACTGTGTGTGTTGCTTCATGTCTCTGGCCATCCTCCATGGCCATATGTAAACATGTTTTGTCCAATGGTTGTGATGGGCATCTATTCCACATGTCAATGTTATCCCATATGACATATACCCATAGATGTTATATGTTCCACTGAGGACAGGGTTATGCAGACAAAGGGTGGTATGTTAGGGATGAGAGATATGTTTTGCAGGATAGTTAACCAGTGTTGCAGTCAGCCCACAAAATGTCATGGACATGTCAGATAGCACATGACATTGTGCGACAGTCATACCACCATACATTATGTGTACATGTGTTAAATGGCCACATGGCAGATAGCATGCAATTAATATGATCTGTGCATTATCAAGCCTGATAAATAATAGCAATCTCACCTGCAACCAGCTGCTGTTACTGCAAAATGCCAGAGGTACCTAAATAGGAGTGTCACAGCAGTAAGATCATTATCCACACCTGCGTGATACCTACAGGGTGCAATGTGCATGTTAGCACATAAGCCAGTACAATAGACTGTACTATGGAGTATGCACATCTGTGCATAATTAGAGTAGCAAACTATAGTATGTAGCATGTGTGCATACATGCCTTGCATATGCTGTTATGTTAAATATTGTACAGTAACACATGTAACTATTTGAAATATTGTTGTGTTCTATGTGCAGTAGTGAATTACCAGGCAACTCCTGGCTCAGTGGTTGTGAGACAGCCACCTCCACAATTCCAGCTAAAACTTGTGGATGGAGTTCTGCAGGTATCCCCAGGTTGGCCAGTAGCTTCTCAGTACGTGTGAGTGGGGGCTGGGTTAGTAGCCCCCCCACCTGTTTTAGCTTATTCCCTGGCGATTGCATTTGCAGGCTGTTTTGCCCATCTAATGAGGTTGGTGCAGTGTCAGTGCACCTGCTGATTGGTGTGATTGTGGCCGCCAACATAATTTACCCTCCTGCGAAGTTCCTCCCACTGGGCATCCCGCTGCTGTGCATCCTGTGGCACATGGCTGAAGAGTGTTTCATGGTTGTCAATGAGGTATGGAATGAGGAGCTCATTCTCCAAGCAGGTGTATGGTGGGAGCCTGGCACATAGCATACCTGGAAGACATACTGATGGAGACAGGTCACAGTAACTCACAGAGAAGTACAGATGTACAGCTGCACATACATGTGTATCACATTTATTATGATTACAAATATGTCTTTGCAAATCTGCATGACACTAACACCACTGACATGTTTAACTCACACACAGTTCACACTTATTGGTGATTTGATGTTATCACCATATATGTGTGTGTGTCAAGTGATGACATTGCTCATACTCCATGTGGATGCTTTCTTGATGTGGGCATGTCTGTTTGCCTGTACTGGTGTCTTTACCTATCAGCGCATGCGTGGATGTGTTCACATTAATGCAAGAAACCTTAATGCTGTGTATATGTCACATATATAGTCATACACAGCCTTAAGGGCCATGACCTGTGACCCTGCAGACTTGTTCATGGAAAGTTTTACATGTATGTGTTTTGCCATATACATCTAGATGGCACTGTACAGCAGTATAGCATCCTGCCATGTATTACCTTTGTTGCACATGTGAAACACATGGACAATGGCTAGCTTGATGGTATTTGCAGGGTTGGATATCAATTATAGCATGTATGGTCATAGTGAACTAGTAGGCTATATGCCCTGGGCCATCTATGAGCCTAGGCTAAAAGGTTGCCTAGCTGTAGCCAACAGATTGGTAACTTTCAGTGGCCAGTTCAAGCAGTGCCACAGAACTGATCCACAGGATTACTGATATAGTTGCCATGCGGTCATCACACCATGTCTCAAAGAGGGGCAATGTGCAGCTTTGCTGGACAGGGATGCATAGTATGACAGGAGTATTTAAAGTTTATGGGACAGGGATCTGTCAGGCATGTTATGATCCTTGTACTAGAATGGTGGATGTCCATGAAGTATGTGTTCATTTGAAATCAGGATGTGTGAGTGAGCAACATCTCTGAGTTGGACATGGCTTTATTCAGGGTAGGCATCATGCTACATAGTGGAGCTAGGATTTGGGAAGGCCAGTGTAGGCCATCTAAACATGGCCAATAACCCTTAAAGGAAATGTGTGATCTATTAAGGGTCACTTGAGTGTTTGAGTATGGCTGAACAATGATCTCGATATTCATGGATGGCACCCTTGCCGCTTACCGTCACTCAAACCCGCGCAAAACCGCTTACAACTGCTTGAAACCATAATCAACCTGCATCCAACAGCCCTTATTCTGGACCCCAAAATAAATTAACAGCCCTTGAACCTGAGACCATGCACACCACAGTCACTGACTTTACCACTAAGGCATCTGAGATATGTACAGATGGTATGGTGTTTAGGATATACATTTTACTACGGGCATTCCTCACTACTGAAAACAAATGTGACAGTCAGTTGGTGAACATATGTATGGTACTTGTTAATGTTCATATGTTTGTGAAATTAAGTGTTACAATGTGACCTGACAGGGTGTATTATGGATGAGAATGGTTCTTGTTTTGTGTTCTTTTTTGATTGTCCCCATACTCCATGTATACCCCTCCAGTTCACTTATTGAACATCCAACCCAGGCTCTCCTTGATGCATAATTTCATTACCCATCATTCCTCCCCCACCCCAATCTCCACATACACAACAACCATCCCTTCTATGGTGAATTAAGTTAATATTAATATTAATAGTTATAATACCAGAGCTGCATGTGTTTTGTGTACACTTCAATTCCTTTGGATTGCTTCTGTGTCATGACGAAGTGTGTTCATAGATGTTTATATATCTATGGCTATAGATGTAACTGTGTATATATATATATATATATATATATATATATATATATATATATATATATATATATGTGTATATGTGTGTGTGTGCAGACATCACTGACATATATATATATATATATATATATATATATATATATATATATATATATATTAAGTATTAATTTTTAACAGTTATATATATGTAGACTTGTATATATTGATTCACAAACTACAGTACATTACAATGTACTGTACATATGTACACAAAGTGACTGTCATATTTGTGGTCAGTACTGTGGAATGCCTATAGTGAAAGGTGTAGTCTAAAGACCATGAAGCATGTATACAAATCAGACGGCTTAGTGGTAAGTCCCATGACTATGGTGTACATGGTCCAGGGTTCAAGACCTGCGATGCTTTAAATTTTTTTTTACTCCAGAATAAGGCTCATTTAAGCAGTTGTAAGCATGTTTAAATGTGTTTGTATAACATTAAAGCAGCAAACATGGTTAAACAAAATTTAAAAACGTATAACCTGTGTGCGCAAATATGGCCACATCTGCTAACTACTCAGGATGTATACATTTTAGTGAATTAACATATCACTATGTGCTTACATAACATTACAATCTGTGTTGACTTTACTCTCCGGCACACATGGGTTTATATGGGTGTTTCAAATGTTTATTATACTGAAGAATACTACCTAAATATGCAAGCTGTGGTTAAGGTATACTTTTTAACATGAAAAACATCTCTGACTTTATTGGGATTTGAACCAAGAATGTACAGATACAATATGAATGCCATAACCATTACACTATTGCCATTAACATTGCTTCTGTCTATTTCCTATTTAGATGATTTCTATGTGTAAGCTAGGCTAAGCAAAGGGTGGAGGTGCCCAAACCCACTGAGCTTCACTTACTCTTGGAATCAAAACAAAACAAATGAAATGAGAGACTATAAATTAAATTCCTGACTACATTAGGCATAGCCCCTCACTGACACACTTCAAGAGCAACCTTGATGTGTGAATGGGTAACAGAATATACACCCCTGGGATCATGTGTCCCAGAACCATACAGCCAGGGGGAGGGGGAGCCCCTCCAGTTTTATAGCTGCAAGACCTGTTGGGGATATTGAATGGTGTTGATTTTTCACGTTAACTTGCCCTTTTTAGATCACTAAGTGCCCCTATCACCCTCCGCCACCCCAGTCTTCAACAGCTTCCGGCAACTCTGCCGGGAATCACTTAATTGGCTATGCTTGACAGAGGCTGAGTTACTTCATCAATGGTGCAGAGAAAGCCAACACACTGTAGCTATGCTTCTAAATGCTCTTGGGCAGACAGCCTACTACCTATCTGTGAACCTCTAAAGTGCAGGCCATCACAGAAATAATATGTGAATAAACAGAGCTTTCAGATCACAATATACAGTGAAATATCACCATGTAGTCAGAAAACAGTTAAGTACACCAAGAACTTACAGAACACTGATACTTAATCACTCCAAAAGCCTATCTTGGAAGCTAGAAGACTTGTATCAGTTTAAGGCTTTCTATTGCTTACCAGTAGGTTACCTACAGGAAAGATGAGAAACAAGCACAGATGGGAAACATGCATGCAACAATACGATACTGGCTTGCGTGTCAGCCTTATGCTTTCAAATACTGGCCAAGGCTATTGGCGCCCCCATGGTGTCTTTTTTAGGCAAGTCTCACAGGTGAATCCCACCTCTGTAAACAGCACAATAGCAAAATCAATGAGGGTTATGCTACTCAACGCCAGGAGTTGTAATCACAAAATGCACGCACTCACAGCACTCCTCAGTATGGACAATGTCAACATCTGTGCAGTAACTGAAACCTGTTTTAAGGCTCATGAGAGCACACCAGCACTACCGGACTACAATCCATACCACACATTTCGGCCACAGAACATGGACTGACACAGACACGGAGGGGGTGTATCCATATTCATCAGGGATACCTACACCTCCAGGTTAGTGGGGCAGCATGATACCTCTGAGATCATCCATGTGCAGCTAACATCAGCCACAACTGCAATGCAAACTGTGGCGTGCTACAGATCACCCTCCATGACCCAGGACCACCACTCCACCTACCTGGAGACAGTGAAAAACATGACAGTCCTACCGATCACACTGGTATTGGTCGATTTCAACTACCCTACCATTAACTGGAAAACTTACTCGAATACTCACTTCCAGGCCCAGCGCTTCCTGGAATTTATCACCTCAAATGCCCTGTATCAGATGGTGAACTCCCTAACCAGAGGTGGAAACATACTAGAAGTGCTAATCACCAACATGGGTGACAGGTGCACTACAGCAGAGGTAAACTGGTCACTGGTTAGATCTGACCATGAACTATTCACTGATGATTTCCACACCCAACCATCTCCCCCACCCAAGGTAACCACAGTGAAACCCTTTCCTACAGCTAACTTCACACTACTAAAGACAGAGGTGGGAGGTTTCACAGCCACCACGGTAAGGGAAAACACTGTTCAGGATACAGAAAGATTTACAAATGCAATCTCTAAGCACCTACAAGGATGTATGGATCATGCCATCACTGGTAAACCAAGACAAGGACACCAGTCTGGTGGACCCCTGCAATAAACAGGCTATACAACAAAAGTAGGACAGTAGTCCAGAAAAACAGCAAATCCCAAGAAGGGCAGACATCCATGACCAGTATTAGTAAGAAACTTAGGTCACGAAATCATCCAAGGCTAACTTCAACAGGAAAATAGGCAAGGATTCGAAAGATAACCACAAAGCCTTCTTTGGCTATGTCAAGGATCTAAGTGGTAACACACACATTTGCACTGTGCTGGCGCAATATAGCACAAAATATACTGAACCTACTAATATCACCAACATCCTTGCAGATACATTCAGTGCAAACTTCACCCCCTAAAGAGCCCACAACAATACCCATAAAGTACAGTATCCCAGACATCAGAGACACACAGTTGAAAATCACCCTCTCAAATGGCAAAACACAGCATCAATGGAGGCAGATGGTGTCCCAGACTGTGTCTTGCAAACACTACAAGATGAACTAACCCTCCCCACCTAATTAAGCTTTTCAACCTCAGCTTCTACACAGGCTACATGCCTATACAATGGTGCATAGCAAAGGTTATTCCACTCCACCAGGGTGGAAACACAACTGACCATGATAACTATCACCCCATAAGCCTGACTAGCCTGGTCTGCAAGGCTATGGAGTGCATCCTCATGTTACTCATTAACAAAGACATTGGTAACCTCCAAACACTTGACCCAACCCAGGTCAGCTTGGCTGAGTGCAGATCATGCCTACTGAACCTGTTTGACATCTTACAGACAGTCACCAAGGTGTTAGATGAGGGGAGAGGTGGTTCACACATACTACCTGGACCTTGCCAATGCTTTTGATACCATTACCCACTCAGGTATTATTGATAAACTCACCAGCCTGTACATGAACCCATATATCACAGGATGGGTTGCCAACAGGCTTACACACAGAACCCACATGTTAAGACTAGCATCCTCCATTTCCAGCTCTTAACCAGTCACAACTGGTGTCCCACAGGACTCAGTCCTGGGACCCCTACTTTTTGGCATATACTTCACAGAGGTGCAGGCAAACACAGGTGGACTATGGCAGACCATGTTTGGCAATGACTGCAAACTGAGAGCCATAATTGACAGTCCATCTGACACAGACATCCTTCAATGGGCTTCATAGAGACCGACAGAGGGTGTCAATGTCATGGCCTCAAACTAGGTGTCACAAGCTGCATGGTCATTCCATTTGGGAAAAACTAAACACCCACATATTAACACATAAGTGGCAGCCACCTTAATACAGATGAGGTAATAGGGGATCTGGGGACTAAGGTAGATAGTGTTCTCTCCTTTAACAATCATATCTCCAAAGTAGTTAGGACATCCTTCTATGTAGGCCATCTGATTACTAAAGGGTTCGCATCTAGACATACTGAGGTTTTAGTGCCCCTTTACTCATCACTCATCAGTCCCATCATAGAGTATGAAAACCCATTTGGGATGTACCTCAGAAGACACTTCCGACAGCTGGAAGGTACACGAACGTACCTCGCCAAGAGGATTACTGGCCTCAAACATATGTCCTATGCAACCAGACTGAATAAACTCCTGCTTTACTCAATGGCATCTCGTTTACTCAGAGATGATCTCTGCTGGCCAACAAAGCCATGTCCAACTCAGGCTTAATGGATATGCTCCACCTATGCGAATCCATGTCACAGTGAGCCACACACTGTAGTGAGCTAAACCTTGCCAAAAGATTCCTGTCACAGAAACTCCCCATGCTTTGGAACAACATCCATAATTACATTATACAGAGCCCCTCACTAAAACTCTTCAAGAGAAACCTTGAAGAGTGGATGGGGAACAGTAGGTACATCCCAGGGATGCCGCCATTGGCTCTGCTCCACAGAGGGGACAGTTAATTAATCAATGGGGTGGCAAAAGCTGACACATTTTGGCTAGGCTTATGAATGCCCTTGGGCAGTTAGCCAAGTACTTACCTATGAACTTATACATACAGTATCAGCACATGCTGATAGCTTAATTTACTGTTTAGGTGTTGACTTACCTTGTGCAATTAGCAGTTGTGTGTGCAATAGTTGAGGGCTGCCTATGTTGGATGCACACAGTAGATTGCCTATACATGACAATTTACAGGTAGTCTTTTGTGTGTGCCATCCATTTTTACTGTGTGTGCAGGTGGAGAAAGGTGTCAGTTCCTAGGTGCCGACGCTGTCAGTGTGTGTGCTATACGTTCCCTCCTTGGCAAGGCATGGGCATACTGGGCATATCTCCATCTGCCTACTGGGGTTGACTCAGGTTGTTTATATTCTGAGTACCTCTGTGCCTGTGGGGACCCTGGCAATGGTGGTGGGCTGTGAGGGCCTTCACCATTCTGTCCCTGCTGCAGCTGTTTCCGCAGGATCATATTGTGTAGCATGGCACATACTATGAATATGTGGGCACACATGCCTGGAGAGTACTGCAAGGCTCCACCAGATATGTCCAAGCAACAGAACTGTGATTTAAGCATCCCAAACACATTCTCTATGATGATTCTGGTGTGTGTGTGTGCCTCATTATGGAGTTCTTGCATGGGTGTGTGTACATTTTTGATGGGAGTCATCATCCACGGTTCCAGTGCATAGCCAGCATCCCCCACCAGGTGGCCATTTGGGATGTCCCTCTGGCAAATACTTGATACAGCTGTGAGGCATGCCAGATGTGGGAGTTGTGATAGCTTCCAAGGCTGCCAGCACACACATCCACGATAATGCCCTGGGCATTGCACATGACCTGGCAGTTGATGGAGGGGTATCCCTTGTGGTTTATGTAGCACCTACCCTGCTCAACAGGTGGTGACTTGATGTGTATGTGCGTGCAGTCTTTTGCACCCAGTACGTCCGGGTATTCTGCCACACGGTGGAAGAGACGCATATTGCTGGCCATCTCCTCCTGTGTTCGGGGGAAGTATATTTGCTCATTGGCATGTGGTAACATGGCATCCAGGAAAAGGTGAAGTACCCTGGATGCTGATGCCTGTGAGATCCCCATGATATCCCCAGTTGGCCTTTGAAAGGTACCTGTGGCTAATATTCTCAGGCTTACGCA
This sequence comes from Protopterus annectens, assembly GCF_019279795.1. Lineage (NCBI taxonomy): Eukaryota > Metazoa > Chordata > Ceratodontiformes > Protopteridae > Protopterus > Protopterus annectens. The sequence continues at coordinate 1,578,983,636 of NC_056741.1, read as the reverse complement.
TACCTTCGTATCCACTGGGATGGGTTCCCCTCTGTTTGTTCTGGCTCTGAGGCATGGCCGGCACAGCTCCACAAGTTGCTGTAGGGTGTCCCTGTCCACCCTGTAATGCTCTACTATCTCCAGATCATGTAACCCCTGGTAGGTTACCCTGGGTCTGAACACTCTTCTCCTCCTCTGGTGCCTGAGGTGGTTATCAGCATCATCCTCTACACCACCTTCAGTCTCCAACACATGCTGGTGGATCAAAGTTATGGCAGCCCCTAACATGTACATATTAAAAGTTCCCTGTATGTATACACAAATGGTGCAGAGTGTATGGGAATACACAAGTGTATGTGAGGTGCTTTCACACTTTATACTATTGTGCTATGGATGCTGCTGATGTCATTGGCTGTGTATGAGCAATTCCAGCTGAAGGGTATCTTAAATATGGGTTTTACAGTGAGTACTGCAAGTGTTGGGCCTGTAGTGTGGAGTTATGCTTGCCTGCCTTGATTAATCTGTTGCCCTTTAATTCACTTTTAAACCTGGATCCTCTCCCATTGTCAGGCATGCATCCACCTGCCAACTTTGTTGTTTTGTACTTTCCCTACGCAGTCATGTGTTGCAAAATGTGTTTTGTAGCTGATATGGTGCAATTCTGCTTTGTTCTGCTGTGACACTTTACTATTTTCTTTGCAGTACAGCCCCTCCCCTTTCTTGTTCTGTAGGTAGCTGCTTGCAGCCTTGTTAGCTGTTGTCAATGGCCCACTGTAAGTTCCTAGGTGTTAATTAGTCATTTGTACTCCAATTTCCCTGCTGCAGCATTTCCTTATTTTCTTCCTATATCCTTCCTGTTTCAGCTCTAGTGCACGCAGAGCAAACCCGTTTACCCAGTTTAAGCACGTTTTAATCTCCGTTCACATGCATACTCTGTAACCTTGTGTGCTCTCAGCTAAGCAAATCTATAGCCAGTTCAACACACCCCTTTCCTGCAGCTTTGTTTAGCTATGGAAAACTGGATTAGCAATACTCCATCTGCTTACAGCAAAGGTGACACACCCCTCTCTTGATGTAATTTTTATTTCAAGGACACACCTTGGTGTTATAATGCTATGCTATAAGCTGCATACTTACACCAGTGGGGAATCTGTGATTCACTATTACTACTCTCATTTGCATGGCATTGCCTACTAATTCCTAGCTACCGCACAAAACACTATCACAGTCCGTTAGCAACCCTTGCACTGTGGTGTGATGTAACATGCCTGCCATTGACTATTATGGGGAAATCATGATATGTGTTACATTGCAGTTTTATTCTATATTTTTCTATTTTCCTTGTGATCCCATTTGGGTGCCACTGCCCTGCACTTAAACTTCGCGATAGTGCGAAAAAAAAATTAAATGTTCTTTTTATATTTTGTACATTTTCTTAATGCCAATGGCTATATATTTTGCCATTGGCATATATTAACAATATAATACATGTGTTTGGTCAGCTGTCATGGCTCCGATTTTATGTTTGCAAAAATGTAAACCGTTTTTACGGTTTACCTTTCGGCATGCTTACACTATGCCTGCACCACTTCCTGGATCGCTAAATACCTTCATTTGCATGCTACACTGCTGCAAATGGGGTAATTAGCATACAGGGGCTGGGAGCTGTGCGGGCGTAGTGTACGCAGATAGTGCACGTGGAAACAGCTCATACTTGGATCGCTCGCTGGCCATATTTGGTGTTGGAACACCAACGCTATGCCTGCACCTGGTGCAAGCTTCATGAATCCCGGGGAGTGTGTACTATTATTCTTTCATATATATTCAATTTATATTCTTGAAGCCATTGTTTTACTAAGTCATTATATATAGATATATGCATGTATATTTTTTCTAAAATAAATTAATATCAACAGTTGAGCAAACCTTTTAATTTGAACAAAAGCCTACATTATGAAACAATTGGGTTTCTATAATATCTCACTAATTTATACTTTTCACTAGTATGTAAAAAAAAAAAAAAAAACCAACATAAATATTTGTTTAAAAAGTAACTTATTTAACCAGGAAAGTCCGACATGGAAGGGAGCTAATTTTCAGCAGAGGCCTGGGGAAAAACACTCCAGACACATGTCTTTGTAACATGGGAGGAAACCAGAGCACCCAGAGACAACCCACACAAACACAGGAGGACATGAAGACTCCACAGAGAAGGCACTCCAGCCAAGAATTGAACTGGAGCACTTCTTGCTGTAAGGCAACAACACTACTGCTGTAGCGCTGCACCATCCAATCATTGATTAGCAGGTAGAATTCAGTTTCATTTCCCCTAGTAACTCAGTCCAGCCACTCTAACTTCAAAGACTGCTAAACCAGGCTAACATTAATTATTGTGTCCCCTTATTCAGCTTCCATAGCAACCACCCTGACAGATTTTTTTTTATGTTTTTCTTGAAATATAACATTCTTTATTGTTCAGTTTATTCATGAGTTGAATTGCATCCATTACATAAGTAAGTTTCTTTTGATTTCCACCTTTGTGTCATACCCCCGGATTCACGAATCTTCCGTGTAAGACTTAATAAGTCTTACTCGGAGGCTGCAACTGAACAGTATGACGTCAGCATGCCATGAATATGCATGAGGGCACACTGACCCAACCGGAAGTCCTACACGGACCGTGTAAGAAAGCAGGGGGCGTGTCCGACTGCGGAGCAGTCCAAATGTCCACGCCCCTGCAAGTGTTTAAAAAGAAAGTAAATAAGCAAGAGCGAGTCTGCTGACATGTTCCTGCACCCATCACCTCACTGCCTGATAATGTAAACCCCCCATAACACATCTAAAATGCATAACCATAAATTTTTTTTTAAATACCCAAAATAGCTGCCCGTATTTGAAAGTGTGTGCGCGTGTGTGCCCATTGCTTAGCTACAGTCAGCAATTCTTGCATGGAAGAGCATAAGAAAGAATGTGTATACAAACTACACCAAATAGCAATAGCGTAATGGTAGAGTGTTCACACAAAGAAGAGGCATTCATGGTTCGAGTCCCACCGCTCCCTTTTGTATGTATTTTTTAAATCAGTAAATGGAATAATACCCAACATATATATGTTTAAACATAACTAAAAAGCAGTGAAATGGCCAATGCATCAGAGAACAAAATAAATATTTTAAAGGGGCCCAATATAAAATTGCCCGCAGTTAAGCAGCGCTTCACCCAGCGCAATGTAGTTGTCCCTAGCTAACTCGCGCTTCACCCAGTGCAATGTAGTTGCCCCTAGATAACTCACGCTTTACCCAGCACAGTGTACTTGCCCAAAGCGAAATAGCGCTTTACCCAGTGCAATCGGTTTGCGCGGAGGTGCGCGCCGTGCCAACCAGCACCCCGTCGGGCAATGTGGAGCAACGTAGAGCAAAGTTGCTTACACACAGCCATGCCCCCTAACTTGTCCGGACAGCAGTAAAATAAAATACAATGATAAGGTTTGAGCCCAGGACACTGTGCACCATAATCAAAGTACTGAACCACTAAGCCACGACAGCTTAGGAAAAACATCCACTGTCAACTTATATATAGTAATAAATGTTTGCATAACCATTGCTACGCATGTCTGCAGTCAGCCGAGAATATTCAAAATGGCCAATCACAGAAAAGTGCGGGAAATGTGGCATATTTAAGCCGCATAGGTGGGAATACTCGCCATAACTGATTGTAGCTCCCATCTGCAGTTAGAATGTCTGGTGTTGGAGAGGGTACATGCTTTTGAGCGCAATGCTGGGGCATCGAGGAGTCAAGATATATGGTTTGGCTCCTAGTCCATCGGCATGAGACTCGACTCCTGCAGGGCCAGTTCCAAGGAACAGAGTATAAGGCGGAAACTTGGAACCGGTTGGCTCATGAACTCACCAGTGCCACAGGCATCCCTCCGATTGGTAAGCAGGTCAGTCACCACTATGCAGACCTGAAGAGGTGGAAGCAGAACCTTCTGAACCAGTGGATCCAGGTGGCCCATCAAATGCGGGATGCCCCACTACTAAGTAGGTAGCCATGGAATGCAGTATGTAAGATAAGCTAAGATAGTGATAGTCTAAATAATGGATAGGTATGTCTCAATATCCCTTTATTTACTCCACAGCTGCAGGTGCACGCGCTATGAATCAGCAAGCCTATGCAGATAGGCTGCTAAGGCTGTGCCACCAGGCAGGTTAGTAAATATTCTGCATGTACTGTTACATGATATATGTGAGTGAGCATGATAATAATACAGCAATAAAATGTCCTGATTAAATACTCTGCATGTACTGTTATATAACAAATGTCAGTGAGCCAGAAATTGAGTGTACTAACCCACCAGTCAAGCTAAAATAATTCTGGAATACTATCCCTGCATGTATTGACATAACATATAAATGAGCAGGCCTGAAAAAGAGTGTTGTAACCCATCAAGAAAGGTATAATATGTCCTGAATATGTCTTCCGTATGCACTGTAATAACAAGTAAAGGAGAGAGCCTGTAGAAAAGAGTTTTCAATGTAATTAATAAAGGTATAAAATGTGGAGTGTGTCTGTGTCACTTACTTTGAAATGTTGTTGTACCCTTGCAATAATAAATAGTACTGTTGTATTAGGTGCTGTCAACCCACAGTTGTGCAGTCCCATAGGAAGTGGATGAAGGAAGTGGCAGTAGCTGTGAAGTATAAAACATTCATTCCCTGAATAAATCATCTGCATGTACTGTTACATATCATAAGTCAGATAGGCAGGAATAGAGTGTAGTAACCCATGAATAAAGCAAAAACATGTCTGGAGTACTATCTCTGCATGCACTGTCATAGATAAAACGTGAGTGAGCCTGTAAAACAGTCTTGTAACCTATCAATAAAGGTATGACATTTCCTGAATATGTCTACTGTATGCAGTGTAATATCAAATACAGGAGAGAGCCTGTAGAAAAGAGTTTTAATGTAAATAAGAAAGGTATAATAATTGCAGTGTGTATGTGCCAGTTACTCAGAAATGTTGTAGAACCCTTGCAGTGAAGAAATGTTACTCTGTTGCAGTAAGTGCTGACAACCCCCAGTAGTGCAGTCCCATATAAAGTGGATGAAGGAAGTGCCAGTAGCTGTGAAGTATGCAACAGTCCTAAACAGTTGTGAAATGGCTGACATGCATAGGTAAATCTGGCACACAAGTTACCTGTCAAGGTGTTCCCCAGAAACTTGTGTGTTACCAGAAAAGTAGATTTGTGTAGAAAACAAGTGAAAAAGCCATGTGAACTCATCCAGATGTGCACATACATAAACAAGTCAATTTAATGCAAGTATGTAGCAGTAACATCTGCATCCTGGACAGTTACCATGTCAGATATAGGCCAGGTATACCATGAAGTAGCAAAACCCATAACGCAATCAAATGCATGTTGCTCAGTGTAAGAATACATGTAGGGGATATACACCTGCAGTCAATAGGAACGTAGTGTACAATTAAAGTACTAATAAGATGTTAATGGAGGTTTCTTTTTACACCCTACTCCATGTGCATAAACAATGCAATTCCACACCTCAATGGGTATGTGTAATCTCATAACATTTGTTGGGACATATGTTCTATTGTTATTTAAATCTGCACCTACTTTGATGCATGTCCCCTGTTAAAACACCACAATCTTGGTGGCCTTTTGCCACCAATCATCTCTGCATGCTGTTGGAATGTCCACTGTCGTTCAATACATGCATGTGTTATGCCTGCTGTTCAACTGTTGTAACCCTGGTGTGTTGTGTTAATGGGAATATTACTGCATGCTGTTACAACTAACTTGGAATGCTGTTGTCTATGTTGTAATTAAAAACACCTAAACACAGAACGTATGAGAAGGCCGGTCCCAGTGGACCCACCTGTCCCACCTCAGCTGGCAGTTGCACCTGGCACCAGCAAGTCTGGTGCCCAGCCCGGACCACCCTCCTCCGTAGGTCCTGTGCCACCTTTGGGTGGAAGTGCTGCAGGGGATGGGGCTTGATCCCCTGCAAGCGTGGACAGAGAAGGGCCTCCTGTCACCCTCCGAAGGGTCCGGGTTGTGGTGCGTAGGGAGATCCAGCGTTTATTGCCTGATCCCCTACGCCAGCTTGAGGCAAGAGTGGCGCGTCTCACGGGTGAGCCTGCCCCTCCTACGCATCCCCCAGCACAGCGACCCTCGGGTCTGTGAAGGTCCAGTGGTGACTGCCCATGGGTGGGGATATCAGTCCCACTGTTACCATCTGTGGGCTCATGGGATTGCGATTTCCAAACATCCGTCCCCGTCAATTGTGTTTACCCACCCCATGTGTCATACTCTGCCCCTGTATGCACCTTGTTTGTCTTGTCTGTTTACCTACCCAACCTACCTCCCCAAATATACCTACTTCCTCTACCTCACTTACCACTCTCCCCTGAAAAAAAAAAAAAGGCAATTTGTACCCGAAAAAAATTTACGCCCCATACATAGCTTCCCATTTCGCACACCTGTCCATTGGACATGTACACCGATAATTCTAATTGGCAGTGCAACAAACTATGTTGTCCTCACCCCTCTATCAGGGGTGGAAGGTTTCAAATCTCACTCCAAATTTTCAACATATGCACAGCTGTTGCAGTTAAAGAAATGGGCAGCTATGGGCCTTCCTTACACTCTTCCTGCACATCCCAAGCTTGTTTTCCTACTGTCTTTCCCTCTCTGTGCCCCCCTTTTCCCCACTTTCCTATCTCCTCATTTTCTTTTCTTTAAAAGAAATTAGCATGGGGATTAGTGGGAGTAAGCACTTTTAAGCAGTAGTAAGTGGGATTAAGCAAGTGTGCGCATGTGTGCGCTTAGCTAAGCGGCACACAAACCCATGCAAACCCGCTTACTACTGCTTAAAAGTGCCTTAGTCACTCTATGGCAGGGCCCTTGTTCTGCTGAGCAGCAAAAGAAAAAACCTCTGCCACTCTCGAACCCCAGACCATTGACACAATAAACTGCATGAATTACCACTAAGCTACAGCAGATATACGAAGAACTTGGTTCTGAAATAAATATATCATGCATTACAATGAGGGAATGTAAATGGAAATTAGGAATGGTATAACACAAACCCTTTTCTGTGGGTCTTTACCAGCAGTGGTTGTGGAATTGCATGACATGACTGTGAAAGGGGAACCAGCCATCCTAGCAGGGAATAATGTTACAGTAGCACCTTACAAACATCACACAGTATCAGTCCAGGATAAACACTGGCCGCAGGAATACAGTGCAATAACCACATTTGTATGGCAGTTAATTGTGTAAGTGTGAAAAATGTACATACTCCCATGTATGAGTACAACATGCACATAACTGGCTACAACCCTAGCATCAGATAAGAGACAAATACCAACCTTCAGACTGACACAACGGTGTCCAGAGCAAACAAGAATGGGCCCCACCTTTGAAATCTGAAAGGGCTATGCCTACCTAACCTAGCATTTTATAGCAGTGGGCTGCAATCACAGTGAGTAATGCAATCACCAAACAGCAGGCTGCATGCAATTACTGAATGGTGGGCAGCAATTGGTGCAGAGGCTGTCACATGCACAAGTGCAGATACCTAGAAAAGCAGGCTGTACCTGCAGTCCACACATGCAATTATATCATTGCAAGTGTACTGAGACAGAGAGTGAGAGAGAGAGAGAGAGAGAGAGAGAGACAGAAACAGAGACTGAAGCTGAAATAGAGGGCAAAAACCCAAAGCAAACCAGCCAAAAATAAAAAAAACTAAGGTGAAATAGAGGGCAAGTACCCACATCAAACCAGCCAAAAAAATAAAAAAAAGATACAAAACCATATCACACGGAGCAGGTAAATACAAAGGAAAGGTATGTAACCCAAATGTATGTGTTGGCATGTTGTAGATGTTCCCAAAGAGTACTCCACACACTGAAAATCATCCATGTGCGGCAGCAGTATGTATCTATTGGTATCTGCACATGTGCATAGGGCAAGGAACATACTGCAACTGTTAGTGAAGGGTGGACAGCTATCTGTCAGTGAATGTTGATATGTGCATATATCCATGTAGGTTGTAGTGTGTGGCTTACAAGACAGCATGCAGTGCGGTGGAGTGGCCTTAGGTCAACTAGTGCCCTAGGCAAAAGGGCCGCACGGTGCACCCCACCACACTTCCTGGTGCCCCCATCCTTGTGTCCACATAAATAGTGGAAAAGCACCCCTGCTAGAGCGGCGTCCTAGGTGGCCGCCCAGTGGACCTATGCCTAAGGCCAGCTATGTTAGTGTTGATATATGTCATGTGGTGGTTAAATGCTGTGGGACAGATATGTCAGATCTGATGTGTTACAGACAGTGAGGCCTGCTAATGCTACAAGGGCTGAGGACACCCACATGCATTCTGCACAACACTGTGCAATGTAATCACATACCTGTACATCCCACAACTGTCGTATAAGTGAGATCCCCAACATGAAAGGTGGACTGTACATGTGCCTATATGTACATCCATGTGTAAAACAATGGATATGTACATGTATGTGTATAGATAGGCATATACATAGTATATATATATATATATATATATATATATATATATATATATATATATATATACACAGATATATATATACATCTAGAGTGAGAGAGAGAGAGACGCAGAGACACAGGGTCATATGTACCGTAACAGGTGTGTGGTGAACAAGGCATCGACTGTAGACAAGTGTTGATACTGCAGTGCCATTCCACCTTCACAAAACAGTGTACCCATTAACTAACACATAGGCAGAGATCTACCTAACAGTGAAGGTGTGATAAGGTGACATGGGACACAGGTGGACAGTAGCCTCCACTGTGATGAAGACAATGCCACACTACACTTGTAATCTGTCTGTGTGGTATGTGTCATGACAACAGGTATGTCATCTATGGAAGTATAGGGTAGTGTTCCCCTCTACTCATCACAATGCCCTGTGTGGTATGTACTTCACATGACAACTATACCAGGTGAACAGGCCACAGACAGACCTCCCAAAGGGTAATACTGTCCGGAAACAGATTCCCTATGCAGACTGACTCACAAAACCACAACTACACTGTATTGCATACTGGCCACACAGAGGTGACCTCTGCCGGATATACAGAGGTATGTCACACCCATAGCTGGGTGACAACCACCATGGCAACATATCACAACCCCTCGGGGATACACGCTCTAGGGCCCTAAACATTGTCAGCTCACTAAACAGCACATGCTGGAGGGATAGGTTCCCATCTCAGACATATGCCACACATCAGAATAGACCACATAGCAATATCAAACAAGGCTCCTCCTTAGCAGTTGTTATCAATTCCCCTGATGATTGTGTGGGAGATTGTTAATACACCCCAGGAAACACCTCTGTGGTTCTGGTTGGCAGGGGCAAGTGAAATCAAGGTACATGTGTGTCAAAGGCCAGGGTAGCATATGTCTAGGCTGCCGTAGGCCCTAGGGCCAATAGCATATCACCTACCTATGACACTATGCACTCACACATGTACTTAATGCAATAGCTGTTATGTGAGGTTGAATGAGTGTAACGCTGAATGTGTGCAAGGTGTGTAAATGTGTGATAGCTTAGTGTGATGTTGTATCTGACATGGTAGTGCCTAACCTAGCTGTGAGGACAGCAACTGATGTGTAATGTACTGTTAGGCAGACATAGTAGCACGGTATATGATGTGATGTAGTTCTCCATTGATGAATGTGGTGTCTCATTGTAGGCTAAAGCAATACATGTATGCTTAGTGAGTGGTACTGCAGGTGAATCCATCATCAATATGAACTGTAGTACTACCTGAAGCTATAGGGCTGTGCATTCACATTGCTTGGAAACACTGTCATGTGTGTTTCCTGTAGTCTGCACAGAGGACAGACTGCAGGCATAAGGGTGTGTAAGTTGTGGCACACAGCACCGTTTGGTAAACAGTTAATGCTCATCTGTGTTGGCATACAGTGGTGCATTGTATTTTTGGTTGATGTGTGTGTGATTATGCCTGTACAATGGCTGCAAACGTATGTGTGTTACAGGGTTGACATGTGTATCCAGCAACATCTATAGTCTGTTACAGCAGTATGCCACCTATAGTAACAACTGGACACATCTGTTAGGCAGGACTATGGCATCAATGACTAGGGTGTTTGATTGGTACTACTGTACCTGTACTTCACATCCATTGCAATGGATGACATCTCTGTTCGTGCATTGGTGTGATATACACCCCTGTCTTGAGGTAGTACAATGTGTCACAAACAGTGTGTTGGGTACTGTTGTATAGTGGTGTGATATATAGAGTCTGCCAGGCAGTGTTAGTTAGTTGTGGCCTGACAACCAACAAGTGTTAGTGAACTTGTGTAATCACTGACAGACAATAGGATGGTATATATGTCAGTAAAGTGATATCTGTGGGTAAAGGTGTAAAGTGTGCCACAGGACACTCTCACACAAATTGTTCATATCTTTTTCAGCCAGATGGCCCACCAATGTAATCCGGCTTACACTGCACAAGAGGAGGAGGGGATAGTCAACAGCCTTTTGTAGCAGTACACCATGCTGTTCTTCAGAACCAGCCATCACCAGCAGGAGTGGACTGCACTGTGGTAGGAGCTTGTTAGTCGGGTTAATGACATAGGCATGCATAACTGGACATATGAGCAGGTATGCCATCACTGCAGTGATTTGTCCGGCGGTGTGCGTCTGATATCCAAAGACAGCAGCTTGCCACAGGTGGTGAGCTGTGCCTAAGCTTGGTGGCTCCTGGACAACAGCAACGGCAAACTATGACATGTGTTGTAATGGAGGCCGGAGCCACCCAGCATATCCATCTGGAGCAAGCAGGTAATACGCCCTATCTGTAGACTACAGTTAACTGTATGTGTACGTGACATGTGTACTGTGTGTTTAGCAGTTCCGCTGCCTACTGTTGTGCAATACAGATAGTTTGTATAATATCCCTACACCTGTGACTGTTGACTGTTGTTGTACTGCAGTTTAGCATACCCACTGTAGCAATGCCACAGTTGTGGCCACTGATGAACCCTATCATATTCTCGTAGGTCCCTCTGGTGTGACAGCAGGGCAGCCAATCCATGCTAGTGAGTGTGTTATACCTGCAATGTTGGTAATGAAATATGCATGTCATAGCTGAGGTGTAGGCCATGTACACGTAACACACCTAAGCATAATGCATGCCGTGCATGTTTGCTGTGAGACGTTGCACAGCTTAGTAATGTCAGTAGCTCCCTCAATGACATGCAATACACAGAGCATGACACACAGTTGTGGCAACCCTGTACTGCACATTGGATAGGCATAGTTGCAACACCTGTACACAACATAAGACATTTATCACATGCAGTACACAAAGTCATGCTACATATGGCATAACCACACACCCGCTGTAAGGTCACACGTCAGTATCCCACATGTCATCCACACACACATGATGTACCTCAGGGGTAGAGGCCTATCATGGGGCTGTGCAACAGTCTTCAACACATAACACAGTCATGTTAGGCAATGCTCCCTACTGGGCACGTCTTACACCCATGTACAAAGTGGCTGTGTAATAGTGAACGTATCCACGGCACTGCATTTCAGGTACAGCATGCTAGGCAGTGGTCTGTAACACAGTAGTAGCCGTGAATGACAACAAGATGCATGATGATGATGATGGCACATGATACTACATCCCATCCAGTTACAGTGACCACAGTACTACACATAGCAGTCTTTGCTGTGCACCTCATTGTTCTGTGTGTGCAAACATATGCACCTATACACACCATGCATAGCATGTTGTGTGTGTGCTTACATATGCTAGTATACACATTTTGCACAACAGCCGCCATCTGTACAGAGCGTCACATATATGTCCTGGAATGCTATTGGGTGTACAGGTCACATGACACACATTTGTTATGTGTGGTGTTTAATGTTGCAGTTTTGTAGCATGCCATGTCATGGCTAGCAACAACATATCTGCAATCCATCCCACATGCACCATAACCATTGTGCAATGTCCATGTCATACATTGGGATTCCTTCACATCGACATGCACCACTCATCCCATGTCTGTACATTGCATGCATTTGCTATACCTGTGCCCACTATTATGTGATATGGACACAGACACTGTCATCACACATGTAAATCTATGTGTCACACAGATGACACATGCAGACATGGTATGTATACCATTGAGTGATGGTGCACATGACATTGCAGAGCAGATAATACTTGCACAACAATGTAGTGTCCATGTACACATTGTGTTCCAGGGTGTAGCCAATCACTGCATAACTACACACATGCATCAAAGCCATGTATAATGTCATTAGAAAGGGCTGTCTACACTTGCACTGCATGGTGTTGAGCAACACATAGTCTGCTTGCTGACATGTGTGTGGTGACTGTTTGCCTTGAGATACTGTCACCCACCATCACCTACTATTGTGTATGTGTTGGATTGCTGGTGTGTGTGTGTGTGTGTGTGTGTGTGTGTGTGTGTGTGTGTGTGTGTATGTGCTGTGGTGAGCAGTGTACTTCTGTGCACGTGTGCATGTGTTCATGTGTGCATGTGTTCATGTGTTCATGGGTTCATGTGTGCATGTGTTCATGTGTTCATGTGTGCATATATTCATGTGTGCATGGGTTCATGTGTTCATGTGTGCGTGTGCATGTGTGCATGTGTGCATGTGTTCATGTGTGCATGTGTTCATGTGGGCATGTGTGCATGTGTGCATGTGTGCATGTGTTCATGTGTGCATGTGTGCATGTGCGCATGTGTTCATGTTTTCATGTGTGCATGTGTTCATGTGTGCATGTGTGCATGTGTTCATGTGTGCATATGTGCATATGTTCATGTGTGCATGTGTTCATGTGTGCAAGTGTGCATGTGTACTAACATCATGTACAGATTGTAAAGTGCATTTCCTGTCTTCCTTCCACAGGTGCTGTGTTAAGCGTGGCTGAGTGTAGCAGGGAACGTGATGTCACCGCCACAAATAGTGGAGATGATGAGACATGTATTGTGTCACAGGAAGGTCTGACAGAGTCTGTCGTTGGTCCACCAATCGACAGTACACAGTGGTCAACCCCATCTATGCGCACACGCATACTGCCAATACATCCCTCGTCACCAATGGCCATAGCTGAGGGACAGCATACAGTTGGCATTGACCAGGAGAGTGAGGTACCTATGGCACATGCATCCCCTCATAGCAGCCATAGCTAGATTACCGGAATGGTACCACATAGGCGGATGTCCAGGGGTTCTCGGGGGAGCACCACTGGTCGTACTGCCCCTGGCAGATGTGCCCCGGAGGTATTACAACCTCCAGTATGTTCCGGGCTCTAATTCAGGCAGAGGCATGTATGGAATGGTACACCTGACAGGGACTAAGGGCGCAGAGGGCCCATTAAACTGCTATCAATGACAGCATCCGTGACCTTGCCGGTGCCATCCGCAATTACACCGAGGTCATTGATAGCCATTGGAGGGAGACATTAGATGTCCTCCACAATGTGTTAGCCATGAGCCAGGACCATGCGGGAAGGATGACAGGCTAACGCGGATGCATGCCAGCAACAGCATTAGCTGGCATTCATCGCGGATGGACCACAGATCACAACCGCTCCCATAGTGGCAGTACCAGCCCCAGCAATGCTGGGGCTGGCCTGTCCATTGACCGTCCTACTAGACCACGTGCATGTGGTGCTGGCCAATCCCAGCAGGGACATGGGACCAGTCATCATACCTCTGCCTCTGATGATAGCACCCAGACAGGGTTGGTACCCGATACTGCCCGTAGCACCCCTGCTAGGCACAGGTATGGTGTCTGTGGCCGGAGACAGTGATCTGTATGGCCTAGCAGGTACAGTCTGTGGCTGTCCCACAACTGCCCGTATATGGCAGCCACATGGTGGAGTTGTGTGCATGCAGACACACACACACATTTACCATACAACTAGGGCTCACACATACATGCACACATTACATCAACATTGGCCCATGCAGTACTGTTGTCCCTCACACACACACACACACACACACACACACACACACACACACACACACACACACACACACACACACACAGACACATACACACACACAGACATGTCAGTTGGATGGGTAAATGTCGGGCTCTGGCAAACCTACAACACACCCTGTGCATATGATGACACCTGTGCCACCTCCTGTCATCTGTCACATTGATGCAGGAATAGGCTAACATGGTTCTGATACACAGGCTGACATAATAGCAGTGTAGCAATAGTAGCAAGTTGCCAACAGGAAGGTGTACTGATATCCTTGTAGGTATATCTGAGCAGGCATTATGCATCACAGCTCTGATAGTCATTGTAGCATTGTTTACACCAGTGTTAGGTCTGAGTATGGATTGTCGACCCATGTGCCACTTGGATGAAGTGTACAGTGTTGACAGCATGTGTTAGTGAGTGGACAGTACATGTGTGATGTGTGCATTACAAATTAGCAGGTGTACATCTGTGAACATGGTGTGTGCACGCTGTCTGCATGTACGTGCATAGTGGACATGTGAGATGTGCGGCATACCCTTTTCTACACATTGTGAACATCGCATGGTATCTTTCGATGGCCAGTATGCATTCTACTACAGATATGTACTAACATGGGTACACATGTGTGTATGACATGGGTTGGCACTATGCTGTGGGTGATACCATTGATATCTGTCAATGATCTGCAGTCTGGCAGTATACACCACCTCAACAGCATGACTATACCCAATCATTAGATGATGTCCTGACAAATGACTCACAGTTGTAGGGTACTCAGTAACAGTTGGATCCTTCCAGTACTATACTATGACAGTAACCAGTGGTTTTGACCACCACACATTCCTGGGACCACACCTGTGTGGCATAAAGCCCTCTTCGGTACATGCAAACATATTAGTGATATGTCTATCCACATTTGATAATGCATGCATTGGCCTACATCGCATTCCCTGGATGGGACGCATATCCTACACAAGGGTATCATACAGACAGATACCTGTTGTCCAATACATGCTGTATAGCAGTACGCCGTCTATGGCATGGTCATCCACATTTACTATACATACTATCCTGACAGTACCACATAGGTGATAGCCCTGAACACGTATGTTGGGTACCAATGTGTACAGACAGATACATGTTATGTCATCTGTCCCTTGGTATCCACATATCCATAGGTATTGTGGGGTCCTTTGGTGTTTCACATAACACATTAGGGGCCTGCATGCATATCCACAGGGCTGGTGCACACCTATCATGACTGTCCATTATTGCCAGTCGTTGTTGTGTATGAACATGTCTGACATATACCCCAGCAATTACCCTCACTCACAGTACTCTACAGTACGTGTCATGGATGTGTGTGGCAGGGATGTCCTTGGCCACGGGTCACTACATTGGCCGGTCTTGACACAGACATACATATGTGGCCTATGATCTGAGAAGCAGCGGCACAATCTGTCGAAGGTTTCAAATGTATTCATGTAGTATGCAGGCTTCACACCTATGTACTGATTGAGGTCACATGTACACAAATCTATTTGATAAGCAGATACCCAATGTGTGCAATGCACATACTGTTTGAAACATATGTCATACCATAGTAAAAGCAAAACCCACACTCATTGAGCACCTGTGGCACACACTCACACTCAGCATTTGTAGGATTAAAACCCCTCCTTAACTATGTTATGTTACTGGAGAGATACACATTAACATGGCACGCTATTTGCATTACTGGGTGTTTTCTGTTCTCCTTGAATATTTGTAGGATGCTGACATCATCAGACTTACCAAAGAGGGATGTACCTCATTTAAAATGTGTTTCCACAGTCTCCAAAAAGGCCACTCCTCATAAAGGAAATTACACACATACACTTGACATTTGCAGGACTCAAACCCCTACCTGACTATGTTATGACACCAGTGATATACACATTAACACAACGCGCTATTTGTTTTACTGGGAGCATTCTTTTCCAAAGCTCTATTTGTTGGATGCTGACATCATCACACTTGGCAAAGAGGGATTCATCACTCCTAATCTATTTCCACAGTCTCCAAAAAGGCCACTCCTCTCAAAGGCAGTCTCACACACATTCACACTCAACATTTGCAGAATTCAAACCCCTACCTAACTATGTTATGTTACTAGAGAAATACGCATTAACACGGCATGCTATATCCATTACTGGGTGTTTTCTATTCTCCTTGAATATTTGTAGGATGCTGACATCATCAGACTTACCAAAGAGGGATGTACCTCTTTTAAAATGCATTTTCACAGTCTCCAAAAAGGCCACTCCTCACAAAAGAAATCACACCCTGCCCCACACTCACACACACACACTCAACAATTGCAGGATTCAAACCCTTACCTAACTATGTTATGATACTAGTGAGATACGCATTAACACAACGCGCTACATGCTTGACTGTGTGGTCTCTATTCACATGCTATGTTTGTAGGTTGCTGACATCAGACTGGACATGGTTATGTGTGTGCACGTAGTGTTATGCAATCCCGCAAATGAACCTTGTGGGTCAGCAGGTGTGAACATCTTGAACAGGAATACACAATGAATACCTGGTGTGATCTATCTGTGGACATATTACCATTCCTTCATATGACAATACATATTCATGCATGGATTGTAGGTTTTGTGGATACCACATGTGTCTGTGATGTTGGTAAAGGGCTAGTCAAGGTCTATGTGGGACCTGTGTTGCTCCTGTCAGTGATGTTTGTCCTGGGTGGCTGCCTTGCAAGATATCTAGCAGGTTTGGGGAACATGATGTGCTCATTAACATACCACAGATGTTTGTGTTGTGTGTTTGTCGGTTTACAATATCTCTGTTCCTGACTGCACTCATGATGGACTCCATGGACTAGCATTTCGGACTTCGTAGGCTTATAGGAATATAGTTCCCATGGTGTGTTGTGCACCAACACTTGTGGGATGTGCCACATGTTGCTGTAACACATTCAACAGTGTAAGATCCTGTCGAGAGTGTGAGGCTCAACAGACTGTTCAGGTGCAGTGTCTGTTTGTCCTGTCGTTCACTTATGACACATATGAGGAAACATTGTTATCCACATGATGGGATTCATTTGGCATTGTGGGGACCAGTTTACACATTCTACATGTGATATATCCTGGTATGATGTTATGGCCTTTTGTCACTGGGAGGTGGGTATGTATGTATGGGCCTGTCTGACAGGATGTTGACATTGTCAGTCAGGTACAGTTGACCCTGACTGAGGAAATATATAACTGTACATCGATATTTCTCACCTAGCTAAAGGAGGTGTAATGTTTCTGTCTGTACTCCTTTGCAGATTATCTTTCCACAGCAACAACAAACCTGAACACTAAAACCCTGTTATACTCTTTTACACACTTGAAACACTACTGATCTTTTGTGATCAGTCGACAGTGTATGTCATCATCATATCCTGGCATGTCCAAAGGCCGGTTTTGTGTGTACTCTCCAGTACAGCTGGTGCATATTGGAATTCTGACGCATTGTTACAACTGCCTTTTCTACACAGGTAACACTGTCCTCCTACCAACAAACTCAGATATTTGTGAGAGGTGCAACTGTATAGATGGACAGGAGGCTGAGCTCTCACAAGCCATGACTGGCACAGTCTATCGGGTGGTGAAGGTAACCACACACACCAGAAATACAGTCACACATGCACCTATGACAACAGCAAACCATATACATTGACACACAATGACATACTTGGAGCATCTAATTGTACTCTGCCTAAGCAGCTGAGACATCCAAAGCAGACACACAAATGACTGCTAACATACAACCATACACACATATCATCACATAGTTCACAAAGTCATTGTGCCACACAGTTACTGCCCGTAGGCCTACACAACACACCTCATACAACTGTATTAGGTGAGTGTAACTGTCGGTCACACTGACATCTCATTCACCAGGCTGAACAAGGTGAAGTTCACTTTGTGCTGTGTGTCAGGTGCCAGGATATGCCACATGACACATGCACTGTTGTCAGTCCACTGCAAGTACAAATATGGCTCCATCATTGAGCATTCATGTGTGTAGACCCTCAGACGTTCCTCCCTGGACTACATGACAAGAGACATGGAGGGGCTCTATGATCATGTAGGCCAGGACAGTATGACCCTGACCTTGTGTAGCATCTTACCCTCACCAAGTACTATGTCACAGTATACAGATTACATGATCAGTTTTAACAGTTGCCTAACATATTGTTGTCATTCACAGGGGATCCAGTGTCTGTCAGCCTGGGATTACATGTTCAACATGCCATGTATATTCGCTATGGAAGCCATGCAGCTGTCACCCCTAGGCTTTCACAGACTGCCTTAGGCTCTTGACACACACATAGTGGCTGTTTGACGTGAGGGTCAGATGACAAAGCCACAGCCATCGACGTTACAGGGTACAGGAAACGGACAGTGATGGTGCTCAACAATTGATGTCTAACCCTCAGAATGCATGCACTCAGGACTCACATCAGTATGGCAGCTGTCGATATATGTGTAGTAACAAACACCTGGTTCAGGCTCACAAAAGCACAGCAGCACTAACATGTTTTACGTCATACCATGGTTTTCAGACACATGAACCAGTCTGGACAACAACGATAGGGGGGGATTCCGTATACATCATTCATACACACACCTCCAGGTTGGTAGCAGTACACAAAGCAGTGGGGGACATACATGTGAAACTGAGAGTGGTCAAAACTGCATTTCAGTTTGTAGACTGTTACAGACCACACTCCCAAACATGAGCACAACAGTCATTATTCCTGGGAACACTGGGGAATGTGAAGGTCTCAATAAACACCATTATATTGTGTGACTTCAAATACACAAACATTGACTGGGTAAACTACTCATGCAGTGACACCCTCGCACAACAGTTGCTAAGATTGTTACACTCAAATGCTTGGGCAGACCTGGTCACCATACCCACAGGTGGTTATACATGTGGTACGTGATCATCACACACATGGGGACTCTATGTTCCACAACAGAGGTATACCTGTAATTGTTAAGGTTGGAACATACATTCATCTCACTAGACATACATATCCCATACACACACACATCCTATGTGATCTCAGTGACATACTTCTCATGAGCAAACATCACACTTGTACAAACTGAGGTGGTATCCCTCAATGACCCTGGGACAGTGTTAATTATGGCTCAGACAACTACATACTTTACAAGCACATTCCATGGACAACTACTGGAATTCATGGATCATGCTATCCCAGATAACTACAAGACTCACTACTCCAAAGGCAGGGGACCTGTCTACTGGACCACGGCCATTACTGAGCTGTACATGGACAGGAGGAGGCCACTACATTATGGAGCACAATCACAATCTGGAAGGCATCTCTGATCAGTACTATGGTATAGCTACGATCAGTTGTTGATTCATCTAAGGCCCACTTCTAACAGACACTTGCAACAGACACTGTGGACAATCACAAGGCCTTATTTAGTTATGTCAGGGACCTGTGTGGGAACTCACAGATATGCTGTGAGTTACTGCATAAGTACAAATGATACAGTGAACCCACTGACATTGCGAACATCCTAGACAACAGGTTCAGTGGGAATGTTTCCCCACTATCCCCCCTGCAGTGCACATGTCCATCACAACAGGGTTTAGCCTCCCTGACATCACAGATGAACAAGTGTGTGCTGCCCTCTCCATAGCAGACAACACAGCATCAGTGGGACCAGATAGTGTCCCAGACTGTGGAATACACGAGATTCATGACAAACTTCACACTCACATTACGTCAATGTTCAATATCATAGTATGTGTATATACACAGGATGTGTACCCATGGAATGGCGTACAGCTACGGTGTACCCGCTACTCAGTGCTGGTGCCACAAGGGACCCTGGACATTATCACAATATATACCTAACTATCCTGGTCTGTTATGCTATGAAGTGTATCATCATGGAACACATACACATACACATTGTGAACCTACAGACACTGGATCCTACACAATTTGGTGTTGTTGTGGACATATCTTGCCTCTTGCAGATGTTTGATGTCTTTAAACAGTTAACAGGGCCATAGACATACACAGGGTTTTCCACACAGCCTACCTGGAGCTCTCACACCACTTCTACACAATACCCCACTTGGCCTTTACACATTAGATCACCAGATTCAATATTTACACATATGTCACAATCTGGATTGCTAACTGGATCATGGATAGCACACACATGGTCAGTATTGCAGGTGCCATGTCTGACTATACACCAGTTACACGTGGCATCCCACAGGGCTCAGTCCTGGGACCTCTCTTGTTCTGTATATATTTCTGATACATACTGGCTAACACAGGGGGAATATGGATGACCATGTTTGCAGATGGCTGCAAACTGTGTGCCATATTTGACTCCACAGCTGGCAGAGGCATCCTCAGAAAGGGTCTCACAGAGATGGCTGACTGGTGCCAGAGCCATGGCCTACAGCTACCTTACTTTAGATGCATAGTCATCACCTTTGGTAGTAACATCGTGCACACACATTACCACATAAGTGATGATACATCACATACTGTGTGTGTGGTTTGTGATTTGTGAACATGAATACTTAGTACTCTTGACTTTGACATTCACGTTGCCAATGTTGTTGGACACACCTTCTATTTAGACAGCCTTATCCCATACAGTTTTACATCCAAATCAGGTGGGGTCATTGTGACCCTGTAGTTATCTGGCACATGCTTGGATACAATGGCCCATTTCAGATGTACCTTACCCAACACCTGCAACAACTGGAATGTACACTGATTTACATACCAAGTGGATCTGGGGACTCACACAGATGGTATGCACAGTTTGGCTATGGTGACCCCAGCTCTCCTCAGTTGCTTACTGCCTACTTGGATGCAGTCTGTGCCTTTTCTTTGATGCCATGTCCATCACAGCATTGATGGACAGGCTCCACGTGAGGATTTCAAAGTCCCTTACATCTACATGCTCCAGGGACAGGTACATGAGCAATGATGTTAATAGGACATGCTGGAGGGGCATATTACCGTCACAGAGGCTCCAATCACTCAGGAATCTGATCACAGTACCACATATGACAGACCCACGCTGAACACCTACAGGTGACATCTTCACAGGTGGACGGGTGATCGTATGTTTAGCCCTGGGATATGTTATGGGTCCTTGCTAGTCAGAGGCAGAATGAAGTGAACATATGTGAGATATCTTGTGTGACCTACTATTGACAGGCACAGTCTATTGATCTAGCGTGATTGCAGACTACAAACACACTGTGGCTAGGCTTCTACATGCCCTAGGGCAGATAGCCTAGTGTCAACCTCTGAACCTATGCTAATGTTCAGGATGCACATTGTTCAGTGATGGTACTGATTGCAGGTTTTGTTTCTTCTTTGCTTTACCACTTCCTATGAACAACCTAGGTTTCTGCATTACATATTTGATTGTGACAGTATTTCACTATTTTATATTGCGTCTGTTGTCATATCACTGTGTGCACATGGTGGATTGGTGAATAGTGTGAGGTTCCTGGGTTGACACTTGCAACTGTGGGATATGTGTGGCCCACTGCTGTACTCAAACTTTACCTAAGTGTGTGAGCATGCCCAGTTCAGACTTTCAGTGTTTTGTTGCCTGACATTTGTCTCATAGTTTCAAGTGTGAGCATGCTCAGTGTGACCTTGCAGTATGTTGCTGTCTGAGGTCCACTACGTTTGTTGATGTGTGTGAACATTACCAATATTAACATTTATACTATATGTGTGTTGAATATCAGGTTCTATTACTACTGCAGGCCTCACCTTTGTGTCTTGACTCGACAGGGATTATGCTATGCATGCAAGGTTTCCATTAGATACTTAGCATTGACTTATCAACATTTTTTCATGCAAGCTGACCATTGACATACTGTCATGGTTTAGTGGTTCTGTTCTCTGACTATAGTGCACTGTATCCTGGGTTCGAGGACTGTCACTGCTTCATATTTTCATACATGACAGAACAGACTGCTTCAAGAATAGTGAAGCAAATGTGAACTTGTTAAACTGCTTTTGATGAACTATACCCACATTTGAGCAGACTTGCACAACATTGCTCAATGTTGCCCAACATTGCTGGACAGTGCACAATATTGCTGAACATTGCCTGTAGTTGTGCTACTTAGTGTGTGCAATTTTGTTCACATATACTAAATAGTGGTGAGAGCTGTTTAGCAGTGCTTTATATTGCTTAACACATAGCAATCATGCCTCGGGTGGTGCTGCAGGGCTGCCTATGTTGGATGCACATTTTACACTCCCTATACATGTTTGTTAACAGGTAGTGTCAAGTTAGGCATCGCTTTTACTATATGTGCGAGTTGGAGAGAGGTATCATTTCCAGCGTTCCTACTGAGTCAGTGTATATGCTATGCGTTGCCTCTTTGCCAAGGCCAAAGCATACTGAGCACGCCTCCTTCTGCCTATTGGGGCAGGCTCAGGTTGTTCCTCCTCCGAGTCACGTTCTCCCTGTGATGGCCTTGGCAATGGTGGGGGGCTGTTGTGCCCGGCCCTATGCTGATCCTGCTGCAGCTGTTTTCACAGGATCATATTGTGTAGCATAGCACATCCCATGACTATTTGGGTACATGTAGTTGGTGAGTACTGCAAGGCTCCACCAGATGTGTCCAGGCACTGGAACTGTGACTTGAGCAGCCCAAACACACGCTCGATTACATTTCGTGTTTATGCGTGTGCCTCATTATGGCATTCCTGTTCAGGTGTGTGTGCATTTCTGATGGGTGTCATCAGCCACGGCTCAAGTGCATATCCAGCATCCCCCACTAGGCGACCATGAGGGATGTCCCCATTGGCAAATGTCTGGTACAGCTGTGTCAGATGCCAGATATGGGAGTCATGGTAGCTTCCAGGGCAGCCAGCACCCACATTCATTATTATGCCCTGGGCATCACACACAACCTGGCCGTTGATGGAGGGGTAACTCTTGCGGTTATAGTAGACCCTACCCCACTCACCGGCTGGTGCTTTGATGCGAATGTGTGTGCAGTCTATTGCACCCACTACCTCAGGGTATTCTGCTATTTGCTGGAAGAGACGCATATTGCTGGCCAATACCTCACGGGAATTGGGGAAATATACATGATCATCGACATGTGCTGCCATGGCATTCAGGAACTGGTGCAGTACCCTAGATGCTGATGCCTGTGAAATCCCCATCATATTGCCAGTTGGTCTCTGGAAGGTACCTGTTGCTAATATTCTTAGGCCAACACATACCTTGGTTTCCACTGGGATGGGTTCTCCTCTGTTGATTCTGTGTGTGAGGGGTGGCCTGCACAGCTCAACAATTTGCTGCATGAGGTCTCTGTCCACTCTATAGTGCTCCACTATCTCCAACTCATGTAGCCCCTTGTAGGTTACCCTGGGTCTGTACACTCTTCTCCGTCTCCTCACTGTGGGTTGCTCAGCAGCATTTGCATTGTCACCACCCTCAGCATGTTGCATATGTCACCTTATGACAGCAATGGCAGCCCCTAACATTTCTTTGTCTCCGTAAAGCTTTTTCAGTTTTCACTTTTATTAGCTTACTGCAGTGTTGCAGTGTGTCTGAGAAAACATACTGGAATGTTTTTTGCTGAGTTTTAAGTGCTGGGCTGGGCTGGGCTAGTGTAAAGCCTGTGTAATTGGCTGATTCTGATTGTTTTCACCTGCTAGCTCTGCTAGTGCTCACTGGTTAACTTCCTACTATTTGTTGTGTTTCCTTTTCCCTTTCTGTTTCCTCAGGGGGTAGCACCACGCAAACAAGCTCAAACACACGCACAACAGCTCACACGTGCACACACATGCTTACACGGACTAAAACTTGCTTATTTTTGTTAAAACGCGCGCACACCAGCGCAAACACGCTTACAAATGTTTACACAGCCTTACATATGCTTACTCAAGCCTACACGCACGCACACACGCTTACACGCACGCATACTGTCTTACTCGGGTTTACTGGCGTGCACACGCACGCATGCATGCTCAGCAAGAAACTTTGGTGTTATCCACAGCATACAGCTTCAATTTCTTGAGTTTACCTGGCCTACCTGTTGACACACCTCTTTCACTGTTATGTAAATGTAAGCTGACACATGTCACTCTGCTCCAATGAGCTGCACTCCTTTCATACATACCCCCCTCGTGATGTCACCTATCTTCTACTCTGTTACTCCCCTTATCCTACTCCTACACTCCACTGATTGTGCTCATTTGCTATGTGAACTTGCGATTCACTATCATAACTCTCATTTGCATAGGATTGCCTACTAATGCTTAGTTACATCTCTTAGACTGAGCTTCCCCCCTTAGCAACCTCTACTCGGTGGCCATGTTGTCTTCAGCCTGCCATTCCCTTGCATTGTAAATTCATTTTAGCTATGAAATCCACATTTGTGGATCTTAATTATTCATTTTCTGCTTTTTAGGGTGCAGCGCGTTTGCACGGTGCTGTGCTATGGTTAAACCCCGGACAACGGGATTAAAAAAAAATAATAATTTTTATTTTTATTTTGCATCACTTCCCATTGGCAATGGCCATTTTTTGGCCATTGGCATGCTTCCTCCTGTGAATGCATGCTTTTTTTTACTGCTGACATGGCTCTGTTTTGCTATTTGCAGAACCGTACTCAGTTATCAACTGAGTACATTTCTGCAGATAACACTACTCCTACTCGGACAAGTTTGGGTTTCCTGGATCGCAAATTTACCTCATTTGCATGGCTTTTGACTGCAATTGAGGTAATTTGCATATCCCAGCCCTGTCCATGTAGGACTAGTTTAGAGAGCTCAGTTGCATGCCCCTGACGGCTGTTCCTGGCTCGCTCGGTGGACATGTTGGCTTGCTGGAGTCTTACTCTACTCTTAGACTCCGTGCAAGCCTTCGTGAATCTGGCCCATAGTCTTTTTTCAATGAATAAGAATAAAATATCATTCCTTCCTGTAATTTACCATATTGCAAATGCTTTTTCTCCCCTATTTCTACATTATGTTTTGTACGTTTGTATCCCTCTTGGTAATACCTTGACCCTTGGATTTCAGAGACATGCCTACAACAGTCACTCTGTGACCACTGTGGGTATGCCTTGTAGTATGATACAGACTGAAAGCAGCCAGCAGCTCACTAGCTGGAACTACTAACATGCTATTAATTAAAAAAAAACTGCCTGGTAAAATGGCAGGCTTAGCTGAGAAAAAAATAGAATGATACAAACAGAAATAGCAGACCTACCTATAAACATATGCACAAGAACTAAATAGCAACTTTCAATATCTAATTTTATTCCTTTAAATGTGGTGGAAAGAAATGGGTGTATAAGAAGGTAGGAAGAGCTGTATAACAGTAAGAGGAACATACACAAAGAAAGAGGGATGATAGGAATGGGAATGAAGAGGAGGTGGATGGGAATTTTTACACAGACAGACTTTTTTTTTGTTAGAACAAAATATGGGGAAGATGTAAGGGCAAGGCAAGGATAGAAAGGGATTAGAGATCTGGAAGTAAAGGCACACAAACAAACTAAAAAGGAAGAGATGATTTTGGTGATAAGGAGAAATGGACAACAATCAGGGGAGAAATATGAAACACAAGGAAGGAAACACCAGGATGGGGGATAGTGTAGGTATAACCCTCCTGCATCCACACTTTCAACCCTCCCCATGTCCCCTCCTCAGATGGTGAAGACAAAGTCAGGCAGCCCTGTGACTATTAAATATACACAAGGACCCTCTCTAGGTGGACAATTTGGGTTTCCAGCTGATGGTCCACCAGAGCCCCCATCCATCTTCATTAGTTTCAGCTATGCAATAGACAGTTAATCCATGGTAGTGCCACTACAGGAAACAACAGCACTTACCCCAGTCTGCAAGCACCAGAGGCCATAAGTGGTACAACCAGGCTGCACTCCCCACAGCACCTGATAAGAAGGCAGGTCTGGATGCAGACAGAATGCTGACAGGAAAAGGCCAGGCCTGATGGTGTGTAGGACCTAGGTCACACGAATGGCACAGCCTTGGCAGATGCTGCAGAAAATGGACACATAAATGTATAAATATAAAACAACAAGCATCTAATGAAATATACAAAAAGGATAGTGACAAGCGGAGGGAAAGAGATAGATAGAGAGAGACAGAGAGAGAGAGAGAGAGAGAGAGATCATAAACAGCACTATGTAGCATATGAAATACTAGATAGTTATGCATGTGTGCAATCCACAGTGATACTAGAAGACTAGTTTTCTGCCTACATATAGAATCCCGCTGTCCTATGGTAGGATATGCAGGCAGGTGGGGAGTAACACTATTCCTATTGCTGTAATTGTTTATAGACGTGTAGATAATGATACACTGTTGGCATGGGGACGGCTGTCTAGCTGATATCATGGTCAGTGTTTGGACTGCTGGCCCTATCGACCCCCTGTCAGCACTTTTCATGGAAATAGTATGCAGTAGCCTACATAACATGGCTGTAGTAAGACAGGTGTCTGTCAGAGAAACTATGACTAACAGTGACATATGCTGGAGTGAATCATGGGTAATATCGTGCCAATAGGCACAGATCCATTACTTGATGTAGGCCCCCAACACAGCTGCTAAAGTAATGATGCTTACTAATAGAAATCACAATTAATATCAGCCACCCCCTCAGACACCCATTCAAAGATAATACTCCTCCATAACACACCCACTAACGTCACAGCATGTATATACTGAGTTTGGCAGTCTGCACAATTTACGGATATATTAGACTGCCAATCATGTCAGTGACTGAGAGATGCACAGCAGTAGGACAGAATGCCTACAATTATAAATGTTTTGCTTCACTTTACAAACAAATTGTACATACTGATGCAGTTATACCAATAAAATGTATGACACCTGTTAGTTCCAAGTCTACAAAATATATCCAAACAATCACATTATTTGACCTGATAATATAATGGTAATATGTAAGATGCAGCACTATAACAAATTAATACAACTTCTGCAGATACCCGCTCTGGCCATGAGTACACATAACTGGCAGTAATATTATGGAATACTATTTACATTATCAATAAAGCATACTGACCCATTCACCTGGAGTGCTGATCCATTCTTTTCTGTAACAACATGGAGTTCTCTATGACCTCCACCTGAATTGAAAAATAAGAACTCCTTAATTAAATGTCCAACAACATCAGACTTATTTAAAGGAGAAATAATTGGACAGAGAAAACATTGCATTATTAGCGATACATTTCAGGTCCCTGCTATGGCCTCTTCTTCTCACTTGCATAGCAATTCATGATGGTACCTCTGCAGGTGAAAGTAGTGGTGTCATCACTGCTCACCACTGTGGGGTATGTCAATAGTATCAGACAGCACCATAGCAAGACTGTGTCAGGCATCCACCTTGTAGTGGGATCCCTCATGTAAGGTAATAGGCAGTCCCAGATCTTGGTTTCACTGTTGCACCATCTGGGAACAATAACAACATCAATGCCCCTAGAAGACATGGTCATTCACCAGGTCACATTCCAGAGTACTAAGCAAACCATGTTATGGTCATGCAGGTTGATGTTGTCAGCATTTGATATGCAAAATCAGGCAGCAAGCTAGCATGATCAATCACAATGCCACCATTATTTACGGCAGAAATATATGGCATGGCATGGCATGTTAGAAAACAGGCATGGACTGTGTGTACAAGCTCCATGGTACTTAATCATGGTAGTGTTCTTTGCTCCTTAGTGCCTCTACTGGTAAGAGAAACAAAATATTTTTCCTCACACCCCTGCAGGTGTCACTGACACAAGTGTTCATGTGAATGCATAAAGGTGAATGAGACTCTTAACAAGGCAGTGGTTATTCAGGAGTATTCATTACACTGTGCCTCATTAGCTTAAGTGTCATGCTAGAAGCTTTGAAACTGCATGATATTACCTCCAGTGCCCTCAACTGGCCTCACCAGACTGCAGAAGATTGCTTCACATCAACAAGACCAATACTGTGGGGAATGATTTTTTTTGTTATAATTAATTGACCAAGCCAGGTTAGTCCCACTAGGCCAATGGCTTCTTTTCAGGGAAGACCCAAGGAGGTATTCATATGGACTAGAATCTGACCAGGACATAGGGGAACTTCTACTATTTTTGACTAACTGGACTGAGTCTTGATTCTTGAATAAAACTGAAAAAAAAGTCTCTAACAATTCTTTTTTAATTTTCCAGTAAACTTATATACATACCCCAAATACTCCAACTTCCCCTATTTATGCATTTTTCATGTATACCTTATTTGTAAATGATAAATAGATTGTTTTCAACCATCTCACTACAGAGATTATTCCCTTCTTCTCTTCTCTTCTTAGATCTACTATAATCCCTTGTGATCTCTGTTGTCTCAACCTAGTTAGTAGTGCCTTCTGACATTCTGATAAAGTATAAAATATCTATTATTCAATTATTCCCTTGAGCTCCTACTTTCCAATACTCTATTAGCCTCCTGTTTCACCCTGTGCACTTTCACTCACCATCATATCACCCTCTCATTTTTCAAAGCAGCCTGTCCTTTCTTCCATACATCTCTCCTATATTGCCTTGCTATCCTGTTTCTAATTCTCATTCCAAAACAACTAAATTTATTTTCCTTGACCTTCCTGCTACACAGGATAAAGCAAAATAATTAAAAATCTTCATAACAGGTAACATATATGTAGAAAAAGTAACTAATGCAAAATATTTTAGTAGTCATTATAGATGGAAAATAAAATTTAACAGCTGCATTAATCACATGACTACAAAGACCACATCAAACACTGGACATGACATACAGGGTAAAACCCCAACTCACATGCCATGCTCCCATAGCTACCATTCATACCATGTTACTGCTTAGCATAATCAAGGCTTCATCCAGTCTCACTAAACCCCAATTAGACCAACTTAATAAATTAGAAGAACTGTATAATAAATTATTTATTTTTGATGTTATTTGTATTTTTTTACTAGAGTACTGCATTGATCTTTGCAGACCCGGTTTCAGACTTAGCGTGGAAGTGCTGTCTAGTTAAGTGACTTGCTCAGAGTTACATGTTAAAGCAATAGAATCAACATTTTTTTGGTTTAAACAAGAAACATCTTTATTAAATTATCATGTATGACATAGGCAATCATACATTTATACAAATGAAAACACCCATATTGACATAATTTTAGTTGCAAACATTATAATTCCCAAACCATGTTGACATAATTGTAGTTGCAAACATTATACATCACTTATAATCTATCCAGTCAATTTCAGTCGAACATTAAATAGCTCATTCAAACCCTATCTTCTTTAAACCTCATTCATCCTCTATATGTATTGTTCCAACAATTCACATTTTTCTTATGTAATTTGCTCATTCCCTTTTCTAAAGATCCCAATTCCAGATGTTTTATGTCTGTAACTATATTCATTACTTCTATTAAAGTTGGTTTAGTCTTTGATTTCCATTTTCTAGTAATTTATTTTTTTGCAGCCACTATAATTAGACTCTGCAAGACCTTGCAAATGTCTAGGTAATTCCGACTCTGTTATCATAGTACAAAAATTAATTTCTTTAATTACACCAATTTGCTCACCCAGTATAATTGACAGAGTAGTCTGCAGAGAATCTTTAAAGTATGCCAACTCATTACACTCCCAGAAAATATGTTCCCAGTTATCTCTTTTTTCTCCATCACACCTCCAACATTTGCTGTCTACCTGAGAAAAAATTCTTTGGAGTCTACTTTGGTATAAAAATACCTATGTAAACACTTCCAAGCAACGATCCTAAATCTTCTAGACTTTGTTGCATATTTGGGAGACATACATATAATCCCCTCCCCAATTGTTTCTTTGTGAATTACTTATCCAATCTATCTTCCCAATCCTTTCTAAGCTAATCTGATTGATGCTTATAGTTATCATGCAGTATTTTGTAAGTTCTACTAATTATTCCTTTTTGAACAGCAGCTTCTGTTCTATATTCTACAAAAAACTCTGCCAGTGACAGTCTTTCACTCAGGATTGCCCTATTTCTTTTGCTTTGCCTATATTCTGATATCAATGCTTGATAGGGAATACAATCTCTGTCCTGCAGTTCAAATAAATTATTGGCCTCTTCCTATTCTAATACCTTTCCCTCTCTAATTATTTGCTCCCAATAACTTGGGTCTTCTACCAGTTTTCTGCCAATAAATTTCAGCCCCCACTTGCTTATTGTCTGCATCCCTAATTGCAGTCATCTCTATTGGCAGAATCTCGTTTCTCCATTCCTATGTTGTCTTAGTTCTTTTTTCTACTACTTTATGAATATAATATTCTGTATGGTTATTGCTATTCTCCTTAAGCAGCTGCATCCAAAATCCCAGACTCTCCTTGTTTCTTGAGCATCACCCCTGTTTCATCATCCCTTTTCATTTGAATTATAGATTTCTGTTTGTGCTATGTATAGGAGCCTTAACTGTTTAGCTCAGAAATATCCCTTCAAATCGAGTAATCCCAAGGCACCTTGTTCAATTGGAAGAATCATCTTATCCCACTTAACTCTTGACATCTTCCTCTTCCAAGTAAAATCCTTCAGCTCTTTATTAATTGCTATCTACAACTTTTCCTCTGGTTGTTAAAAATATGCCTGACCTGTGTATAAAACTAAAGGAACTAAAAATATTTTAACTGCTTGTATCTTGCTATCCATATGCATATAAGAGGGCTTCCAATTTCTCAGTTTCTGTATTATCTTTTGTTTAGTCTGTTCCCACATATCCTTAGTTGCCACAGCAGAATCCTTTTAATCCATACTCCTAAGTACTTAATTTTATCATGCCCACATAAATATGCATATTGCTGAACCAATTTGTATGTGGGTACTTAATTTACAGCTATTGCCTTTGCTTTAGCTTCATTAATTTTGTATCCCAAAAAAGATATGAAACTGCCTCAAAATGTTCCACAACACTGAAATATCATTTTCTTGTTTTATCAGGTATAAAATAATATCATCTGCAAACAGAACCTGATTTTTCTTGACTACCATACCAAATATTTCCTTGAATTTGGTCTCTTATTTCTTTGCCAGTGGTTCTAAATATAATGCAAATAGCAAAGGAGAAAGAAAACACCCTGCCTGGTTCCTGTGCTCACACAGAAATTATCAGAGAGGAATCCACCCACTTTAATTTTCACCTCCAATCCCTCATATATCCTCTTAATCAACCTTATAATTTTATCAAGGAATGCAAATGCTTCCATTGCCCTACTCATAAACTCCCAGATTACTTGACAAATGGTTTTTCTGCATCAAGACTCACCAAGAACAGTAGTATTTTCTTAAATTTAGCTTCCCTTCTGGATCATCAATCTTCTGTTAATGTTATCAAATGTTTGCTTCGTCTCCACAAAACAAGATTGATCCATGTCTATATTTTGGCATCACCTTTGCCATTCTTTTAGCCATTATAGACATACTTTATAATCATGGTTTAGGATTGAAATGGGGCTGTATGAAACTAGATCTGATGGGTCTTTACCCTGTTTAGGTATTACAGCCACCACTGTTTTCTTTAAAGAAGTTGGTGCTTCTCCTTCGCTTAAAATGCTGTTAAACAAAACCTTTATCTTTATCATTTTTTTCCCTCCTAGTTTTCAGACTTCCACAGGAATACCATCTATTCCTGGAGACATTCCTGTTGATTGGTTATAGATCACCATTTTTCTTTTATCTCCTCCTATCCTAACTATTATTCATTGTGCCTTGTCTACCTCTAAGTTTGGCATATTTAATTCTTGCATAAACATTTCCATTTGTACCTTTTCTTGACTGCCATATTTCTCTGCTTTATACAGACTTTAATAACATTTCTGAAATATTTCTAGTACCGTTATATGATCTTCAGTTATCTTCCTTGGTATAGTCTCCCTAGGTTTGGCAACAACACTTTCTACTTTCTGTTGCCTGAGTCATTGCACTAAATGTTTTTGTGCTCTGCCAATATTATCAAAAAACAGTTGCTTAACAGCAATCTTTCTAAGCTCATACATATTATCAATGTAATCCTCTATTTTCTTCCTTAGCGCACTGCAATTGCTCCTCTTCTTGCTCTGTCAGATTTCCCCCATTATGCAATGCTTTAACATTTGTCAGTCCCATTAAATGATTTTTGTTGCTTCTTAATCATATCTCTTTTTTTTTTATTTCCACCCTATGTTTAAACACTACTTCAGTGTTATCCCACTCCCAAGCTACATTTTCAGAAAAAATGTTTGTCTTTTATAGTAACTCCCAAATAATTCCCACTATCCTTTCCTTAAACTCCTCTCTTTTTAACAGATAGGTGGGAAAAGGCCAGTGTCCCATTTTTATTTCATTAACTTGCATTTTTATTTCAGTTACTATTGGCATATGATCTGAAATAGTTATTGGATGAATATAAAAACTTTCAAGTAAATGCACATGTTCCTGTGAAATGTAAGCTTTGTCTAACCTGGCCCAGTTTTGTATTTTGGGGAATAATATGTAAATTTACTTCAACCTCCTACTATTGAATTCACATGCCAAATACTTTTGTAAATTTCTTCAAAAAATTTACTCTCCTTAGTTATATTTTCCTCTCTGGGCCCCCCCCCCCACAGGCACTTCTTCCTAGCTGCAAATCAAATTCCATTCCCAACCTATAAGTAATATTCCCTGCTGAAAACTGATAGTTTCTCCTAGAATTTTCATAAGCTCTTTTACAGCAGTTTTAGGTGGAATATAAACACATGGCTGTGTTCTTGCAGCTATCCAGGATAGGCCTTACCACAGTCTCTTTAACTATATATTGCTCAATGAGTGTTTTCTTACACCAAAATTTGACATCAAGCTGTATGGAAACTAGTTATCTTTGTCATTTAAATTGTATATATTCTTTTATAATGTGTAATGTAAATGTTTACTTCTAAGGAATTGTTTTGTCCATCATTTTACAGCTGTTGATTGTGAATACTATTGTAATTTCTCTCATGTTTGTCAACATCTGTCATATTTCTTATAACTGGAGCTTTTCTCCCCGGTTCTCCTATGAAAAAGGACCTGTGTCCAGTCGTACTTTCACTGTAAACAAATGTAAAATAAATAAAAAATAAATAAATGCCAATGCAATCCTCCTCCCTTGCCAGTAACCCTTTAGTACTGCATATCTACCATTATCTTTTTTATCCTCTTCCATCACCATTGGAGCTCCTCTTGCAATCAATATAAGTAATTCTCTTTTCCTTTATCCCAGTTATTCTGCTGAATAACCACCCTGAAAATTTTTCTCTGTCAAATTCACGTTCAATTCTTTCCAAATGTGTGTCCTGTAGCATAACTATTTGCGCTCTATAGTTTACTACGTTTTCTTTTTTGTATATATATATATATATATATATATATATATATATATATATATGTGAGAACATTAACATTTAAAGATAATATTGAAAGGCTCATTATGTTAAAAAGTTATAATTCCCACCTTTTATTTGCAACAGTTTTTTGTTAAGTATCCAGTTCCAGCTTTTGCACAATGGAATCAAAATTGGCAGAAAACAAATGACTGTAGCTGAATATGCAACATTTCTAAATCAAGTTATCTTGAATTAATGCAAGTCATGTGAATCTAAGAATCAAAAGTGTGATCAAGATCCATCTGGTTTCACAATTAAGACTTCTATGTATTCTAAACTTAAATGATTCTCACAACTAATTGAAGATGAAAATAACTACCTTATTATCTATTAAAACAGAATGTCCAAAGATGCCTAGCTATTCTAAAACATGCATTCTGCTCATTTAATTTCACATGCTACACTTCTTATATGCCCACCCTCCATATCAGAAATAAACTGAAGAAATTGTTATGTTTATGGAGAAGGGCATCATCTGAGATAATACAAAATATCAGACAGGTTAAGCAATGTCAAATGTGAACAATTATCAAAGTGCCCAAACATTTTCCGATAATACTCAAGGCCTGCAATAACCACTAGCACTGTTGGTAACTTCCTGCTTAGAGAGGCTTTTTTGTCTGTGAGCTGTTTAAACTGACAGAGCTGTTTTCTGTTTTACCTACTCCATTTTGTTTTTGTTTTAAGCAACCTGCTTGCCCTGGTGTGTTTGTTGTATGTTGCATATAGACACTTAAATTACCCAGGCTACCTATTTCACATGCTTTTTTCCCATTGGTTAATTTGTTTCTTAAGTGATACTTAAATATGCAGAGAATATCTGTGGCTTTGTATTTTCTGATAAGATTCAAGGCCTACAAAAAATACACACACTATTGGCAACTCCGTACTGATTATTTTCCTACCCAGCTTCCCATTCCTTGATCTGCTCTTTAAACTTGGTGATTTTAAGTTGCCCATCCTTACTATAAATTCACCTTTATAAGCTCCTCCCTTTGTGCATTGATGTTTATATCTTGAATTATTTATTTGTCTTTCTTTGTACTTATTTTGAAAAAAAAAACAGAACATTTTGCCTCTCATTGTCTGTTTTACTGACTTACTTTCTTTGAATTTATTATCTAGCTAGCTGTTGGATAAAGTAGTATATTACACTCAAGCAAGCTTTTTTCTGTGTTTTTACATCAAGAGTACAGAGGATTTTTCCAGTAACTGGATGTGGGTGGTAGCCTAGTCTGTACAGGTTAGGGAAACACACTAGAGATTCCTGCATGCAGTTGTTTTATTGGCTGGAGGGCTTATTAACCAGCTTGCCTTGTTTTAGTGCCTTTATAAATTCTGCACAACTGAGTGGCTCTTGAATAATTTCTTACAGTAGGTATTTACATTGTCTATCTGCAGTGGGAAGCATATAAAAGGGCTGTAAGTGAAGTCATTTTATTGGTCAGAGGCACTGTAGTCAGTTTTCTGTATTTCCTGTGCTGGTACAAATTTGGCACATATGCACAGAGCTGCTCCCTGTGCCATTGCCCTGTACAGACTCAAACATCTTGAAGCATCAATTATTTCATTATACTGTGAAAGTTTACTGTGCTATTGATTATTTTTTGTACTTTGCTAAAGTTTAAGCTTGCATTTTCAAATTGCTGTAAGGTCTGCAGCTGTGCACTGAAATACATTGTATCTATTTATTTTTAGTTAGTATTAGGCATCTGTTTGAGGTTCCTTGGGCGGTCAAAGTCTGCACTTTTGTGGCAGGAGATGGCTGATTTCAGTTGGGAATTGCTAGTGGAAAGCTGATTGTGTGCTTACCTGACTGGCCTTAGGTTATAGTTAGTGTAAAACTTGTTTTTATTCTGATTGCATATAAACCTCACATTTGTGAGAAGCTGCTGTTTCCATAGTGGTGGTTACTGCTGCCTTGTACACACACAATCACCAGAAGTTGAAATAATTTCCATATGAAAATCACTTTAGAACTTTTCCTGAGTCCCGAGTTACTTACTATTTAAGTCTACCTTACATTATTATAGCACCCATGACTATTGCTGCTCAAAGAACATCTGGTTTGGGCATTGGGCAGCATTGCTGGTTAGGGTAGCTGCAGATTACACCAAGTAAGCACAATTCCCTCATCTGGTTGCAACAATCTCCACTCCTATCCCTTGTAAGTACACATTAGGATCTGCAACCATGGATGGGCACTTTCTTGATAACTTTGTATCCAGCTTGGTGGACATGGGCATCCTGAGGCAATGTAACAATTGCCATATGTACACTGACAGCCACTTAATTCTAAACAGAAAAACACAGTATGTGAGAGATGTAGTTACACACTGAAAATGGAGGGAGGCTAGACTCTCACATACAGAAAAAAACATAAACAGGCTGTCAGCAAACTCACACACATCACTCTTTGCACCCCCAAAGGACCACATACATAAATCCACACATGCAGAGGTACTCACATGTAACTTTCCCCAACCACAAAAGTCTCTCAGGCACAGTCCTCAGAAACTCTGCATGCAGACAATTGAGCCACTACCCATCACAACACATTAAGACACAACACATTGCATCTCATCTACCAAGCCCATTAGGCAAAACACTCCACAACCCAATATTCTGGTCACAGGAGACTCCATTGTGAGACACACTGATGTCTCCCTTATTAGGCTGGATAAGGGGAAGGCTACAGTTAATTGCCTGTCAGGAGCCAGGTTTCACTAGATCATTCAAGTCACTTACCCCCAAGTATCAGTATGATTCAGTCATAGTCCATGTGAGTGTGAAGGACTTGAAGGTATCTCCTTTGACTATATGAAGAGAGACATGATTTAGCTCTCAGAATATGAGATAGGTATGAGCCAACCATTGAGCAGCACTCCACTGTCTCCATGGATCTCTCAGAATATGTGAGACAGGCAGGTATGAGCCAACCATTGAGCAGCATTCCACTGTCTCCATGGATCTGTCAGAATATGTGACACAGGCAGGTATGAGTCAACCATTGAGCAGCATTCCACCGTCTCCATGGATCTCTTAGAATATGTGACACAGGCAGGTATGAGCCAACCATTGAGCAGCACTCCACTGTCACCATGGATCTCTCAGAATATGTGACACAGGCAGGTATGAGCCAACCTTTGAACAGCATTCTATCGTCTCCATGGATCTCTCAGAATATGTGACACAGGCAGGTATGAGCCAACCACTGAAGCAGCACTCCACTGTCTCCATGGATCTCTCAGGATATGGGACACAGGTAGGTATGAGCCAACCACTGAGCAGCATTCCACTGTCTCCATGGATGTCTCAGAATATGTGACACAGGCAGGTATGTGCCAACCATTGATCTGCATTCTACTGTCTCCAATGATGATGCCATAATACCAGCAGGAAATGACTGACTTTAGCAATCGGCTTAGCTACTGGTGTCATTCCAAAGGGGTCCAATACATGTCAGCCTGGGAGGACATGGTTGACAGGCCATACTGCTTTGCCAGGAAGGTCTTCACTTATCACCTTTAGTCTTTTGGATATTGGCCATAACATTATCCACCCCTACAGTGCCTGTTTTATGCATTGCCAAACATATAAACCTTCCAACATAAGAAAAGCTACTCAGGACAAAGGTGTTACTGCTCAGTGCTAGACATCTTAACAAGAAACTGCACTCCATGGAAGCTCTCCTCACTGTGGAGAATGCTGACATCTGTTCAGTTATGAAACATGGTACAAACCCATGGAAAACACTCAGTGCATGGCTATAATACCTTTCATATGTTCTGACCATGCACTGAACATTAAAGAGCAAAAGTTTGGAGGTGTATCTATCTACACAAAGGATAAGCACACATCAAGGCTGTTCAGACAATATGACATGCTTGAGCTACTCCATGTCCAACTAACTATGGGATATTCCATTACCATATTTTTGCTATCTACAGGTCCCCCACCATGAACCAGGAAACCCATACACGTCACTAGAATCACTCGTCATTCAGACCAATACCATACTCATGGGTGATTTTACTACCCCTTCATTAATTGGGATGCATATATGGCCATTAACATGCAGGCCCAAAGATTTCTTGACTTGGCAAATTCAAATGCCCTGGAGCAGCTAGTATGCACTACCACTAGGGGAACAAATATCCTAGATCTGCTGCTCACAAATATGGAAGAGTGCTGCAAGACCCCCCCCCCCAATATCACATCAAAAACACAGCATCAGTGGGACTGGACAGTGTCCCAGGCTGCATCCTACATGAGCTCAAAGACGAACTAACCCGTCACCTAAACACACAGTTCTAACTCAGCCTCTCCACAGGGTATGTAGCCATAGAGTGGCACACAGCAATGGTTATTCCGCTCCACAAAGGTGGAGCCACAACAAACTCTTGGAATTATCGCCCTATAAGCCTGACTAGCTTGGTCTGCAAGGCTATGGAGCGCATCATCATGGAACTCATTAACAGAGACATTGAGAACCTCCAAACACTGGACCCTACCCAGTTCGGCTTTGTTAAGGGCAGAGCATGCCTCCTAAACCTGGTGGACTTCTTTGAGTCAGTTACCAGGGCTATAGACAAGGGAATGGTGTGTACACACAGCCTACCTAGACCTTGCAAAGGCCTTCGACACCATTCCCTATTTTGGTATTATAAACATGCTCACCAGCCTGAACATAAACCCCTACATCATAAGATGGGTTTCCAACTGGCTCACGGACAGAACCCACATGTTGAGAGTTGCAGGAGCTAGGTCTGACTCTAAACCAGTTACAAATAGCATTCCCCAGGGCTAGGTCCTAGGATCCCTCCTGTTCAGCATATACTTCTCAGAGGTACAGGCAAGCACAGGAGGACTATGGTTGACCAAGTTCACAGACGACTGCAAACTATGGACTATAACTGACTCCCTGACTGACACAGACATCCTCCAAAAGGGTCTCACTGAAACGGATACCTTGTGTCAAAATTATGGCCTCAAGCTAAATGCCAAAAAGGGCATAGTCACCCCCTTTGGAAAAAACAAAGTACCCACAAACTACCACATAGGTGGTAGCCTCCTAAATACAGAAGATGTAATAAGGGATCTGAGGACCCAAGTAGATAGTAATCTCACCTTTGATAACCACATCGCCAAAGTGGTTAGAAAATCCTTCTACATGACCCACCTAATCAAAAAAGGGTTCGCATCCAGATCAAAAGAAGACATTGTGCCCCTCTACTCATCACTCATCAGACCCATCATAGAGTACAATGCCCCATTTGAGCTGTACCTTACAAGACACCTGCAACAGCTGGAAAGACCACAGAAGTACCTCACCAAGAGGATCACTGGTCTCAAACAGATGCCCTATGCAGCTTGACTGAAGAAACTCCAGCTGAACTCAGAGGTGATCTCTGCCTGACATACAAGGCCATGTCCAACCCAGAATTGATGGACATGCTCAACCTAAAGAAAACCTTATTCCCTCGAGCCACATGCTCTAGGGATCTAAACCTCACCACAACAATAAATAGGACGTGCTGGAGGGATAGATTCCTGTCCCAGAGACTTCCCATGCTTTGGAACAAGATTCCAATCTACATTAGGCAGAGCTCCTCACTAACACTCTTCAAAAGAAACCTTGACGAGTGGATGGGAAACAGAAAGTTTACCCCGGGGATCACTTCAGTGGCTCTGCTGGACAGAGGCACAGGTAACTAATCTAAGGGGGCGGCGAAAGCCAACACTTTCTGGCTAGGCTTATAAATGACTTCGGGCAGATAGCCTAGTACCTACCTATAAACCTATATCCTCACTGGTATGATCAGATCACATAGCTGTCTCCCTTGAAATAAAAGTAAAACTTGTTCCCCCACCTAACCTCCAAAAATTTAAGAACTTCTTCAAGGTAAATTAACCCCAATTAAAGGCCAGCAGAGATAGTTTTCAAGCTCTTCCAGATCCAGAAAACACAGAAACCTATGCAGAGGTGTACACAAAAGCCCTGTATGACCATATAAACAACTGCATAGAAACAGCAGTACCAGACCAAAATAAACCCAGGTCAAACTGCAAAAGCAAATCAGCCTGGTGAATGCCTGATATTAATAGTTTGTACAACAAAAGAAAGAAAATCCTGTTGAGAAGTAAGGGGAAATGTACAAAATGGAGTAAAAAGTCCCTCATTAGTCTAAACAAGTGACACAGAGAACCCCTGAAAGCAGACTTTGAAGGAAAAAATAGCCTCCAAGGCTAAGGATAACCATAAGGCATTTTTCAGTTATGTCCACAATCTTAAGTACAGAACCCAACAATGCACGGAATTTGTTGTAGATGGCATCTATACTCATCTGGAAGATATAGCAAATCTGCTGGCTGACAAATTTAGTTCAAATTTCATTTCCCCATTACTCACAGTTCTCCCCCAAGCAACACCATCCAACACTCCACTGCTGGTTATCACAATAGAACAGTGCACCTTCCAACACTCCACTGCTAGTTATCACCATAGAACAGGGCACCCTCCAACACTCCACTGCTAGTTATCACCATAGAACAGTGCACCCTACAACACTCCACTGCTAGTTATCACCATAGAACAGTGCACCCTCCAACACTCCACTGCTAGTTATCACCATAGAACAGTTTGCCACTGCATTCACTAAAGCTAAAAACTCGGCTTCAGTGGGGCCTGGTGATATACCAGGTTTCCTCTTAAACAGCTTACATCAGGTCTTATCAGGC
This sequence comes from Protopterus annectens, assembly GCF_019279795.1. Classification (NCBI taxonomy): domain Eukaryota; kingdom Metazoa; phylum Chordata; order Ceratodontiformes; family Protopteridae; genus Protopterus; species Protopterus annectens. The sequence continues at coordinate 1,578,943,287 of NC_056741.1, read as the reverse complement.
CCATTAGAATCTCTACTTAGCCACAGCCTCTAGATAGGCTTTGCCCTGATAGAGTGGAGGACATCAACAGTCATCCTTCTGCATAAAGGGTACCATCTACTGACCTGGGAAATTACAGACCCATAAGTTTGACTAGTCTTATATGTAAGGGCATGGAAAGAATAATAGTCTTTTATTTAAAGCCATGGAAAGAATAATCATTGATCTGATAAAGAATGATACAGGGAAGCCTCCAAATATTGGACCCAACCCAATCTGGCTTTGTCAAGGACAGGTCATGCCTACTATATCTAGTGTATTTCTTTAAGAAAGTAATTAAGGCCATGGATGAGGGTAAAACAGTACATACTACCTACCATGATCTGACCAAAGCATTTGATACAATTCCCCTCTCAGGTATTATAAATAAACTCACAAAAGTGGGCATAAATCCCTATGTCACCAAATGGATAGTTAGCTGGCTCATGGACAGGGCACACATGGTTAAAATGGGTGAATCCAGATCCAGCAAGAAGCCAGCTACTAGTGTTATGTGTGACAAACCGAAAAGCTACTAGCCTAGCTAGCTGGACATTTGTAAATAATCATATGTCATTTGTGAATATTAATATGATCCATAGGCTTGTCTTACAAATGTAAGAGAACTATATGTTATGTGTATATTAAACTACTGGTGCAGAAGTGTGTGTTGAACTGTATGTTCTGTACAGAGCTTCAAGAATGTAACCACAATTTACCCTACTGGAGAAGAACAGAGTACAAACTCTAAGAAAATAAGTTGAAATTATGTGCTTTATGATGTGCTATAAAAAAGTTAGTTTCAGTGCAGCAAGCAGACACAATGTCTAGAACTAGGGGTTTTCCTATTGTCTTGAAACAGAAATAATTACTAAGTTTCAAATGCAAAGTGTTTTTATTGCTCTGTTACTTCCTAGCAGCTGCACATCTGAGAGGTAAGTATTTTCACACAGAGATATTGGTTTCTGTTTAGCCTGGGAACTGAAGGCAGGTGACAAAGAGTGATGTCATCCAGCTGCCCCAGCAGTAATGTTTTGATATTAATTTGGGAACTCTCTCAGGGACTGTGCATATTGTATCTTGTCTTGGATCTAGAAACATCCATTCAGCACTTCTCATCTGCATTTCCCTTGCTCTGTAAGTAAGTCTAGGGTATAGTGATATCTTTTAGATATAGATAGGAATATAGTCAAAATTAGGTTAGATTATTTCTGCATTTATTTGAGACTGTGCTGTAATGTTGTTTTACAATATTTCCTGTGATTCTGAACTCTGCAGTCACTGCGTTGAGTTATTGAGTACTGTCTTGTTCTTTTATTATTTATCATTAAATATGTTTAAACCTTTTTAATTATGGCTGATTTGTTTAGATATATTTAACCTCTTAGGGCACTTGCATATGTATTTGGTGACACTGTACAGGCCACTCTTAAATAGCCTTGAAAGTCTTGGTCACACTTACCATTTAGATAATAGTAACATTACACAGTAAGATTGGGAACCCTTTGGTAAGGACCTTAAAGTAGCTGATAAGGGGTTCTGGTGGCAATGATAACTACCTTATAGTCTGGGCATAAGGGGACATAGCTAGCAAACCTGTGGCAGCCTTACCCAGGTGTGTGTTTGTGTATAAATCAAATCTCATAGTGTGTGTGTGTGTGTGTGTGTGTGTGTGTGTGTGTGTGCATGTGTGCTTGTGTGTGTGTGTGTGTGTGTGTGTGTGTGTGTGTGTGTGTGTGTGTGTGTGTGTGTGTGTGTGTGTGTGTGTGTGTGTGTGTGTGAACTACTTGGGCAAGGACACAAAGCACTGTTTGGACACAGAGAGTGTTGGGAGGACTTGGCTTGGAACCCTGGCTAAGGACTCAACTCTATAGCTGTGCCAGTGGGGAGTTTTAATGGGGATCTGGAGAGAGAAGGATAAACCAGCCCCAGACTGACTATGATCTCTGTGTGCTCTTAAGGAAAATTGTACTTTACTGTGTGTGTACTTGTCATCCTTCCAATATGCATGTCCCTCACTAGTGCTAGTAGTGAGGATTGAGTTTCCTTGATTACTGGGCCAGTGTAGGGACATCACAATATGCCACTGGGATTAGTATTGTTACCACTTCTCTTCAGAATATACATCTCTGAAGGGAAGGCTAATGTGGAAGGTCTATGGATGACAATGTTTGCAATCCCCCAATGATGTAGATATCCTTCAGGAGGGTATAGATCAGACAAATGATTGGTGCCAGAAGGCCTTAAACTAAATGTGAAAAAATGGATCATCATACCCTTTGGGATATCAGATACCCCTGGAAATTACAATACCAATAGCACACACCTAAGAATAGAATCAGAGGTAAGAGATCTAGGTACACAGATAGATGATAGCCTGAACTTTGATTGCCATGTGTCCACATGGTGAGGAACTCCTATGTGGCACAACTTATAAGTAAAGGTATGGCATCCAGATTCAAGGAAATTATAGTCCCACTATACTCAGCCCTCATTAGACCAATTCACCATTTGTCATGTACTTGACTGACCACTTACAACAGCTGAAGTGACTTCAGTGATTCCTCACAAAGAAAATACAGGCTCTAAACAACATGCCCTATGCAGATAGACTAAAAGCTCTATCCCTTTACTCTGTCTTCTGCCAACTATTAAGGGGTGGCCTATGCCTGATCTACAAGGCACTCACATATTCAGCCCTGATGGAGCTGCTATGCATTTGAAAGTCAAAAGGCAGAAGTATCACCTGATCTAGGGATCTAAACTTACTCAGCAATTCAAACAAAACATGCTGGAGAGACAGATATATGCTTCAGAGAGTGCCCTTCCCTGGAACAAACTTCCTATTCACATTAAGTTGAGCCCTTCCCTGGTGCTCTTCAAATGCAATTTGGATCAATGGATGGGGAATCATAAATTCATGCCTGGGTAGCACCTATGTCCCTTAGGAACAGGGACAATCTGTAAGATATTAAATGCATAGGCACAAACCATGCCATCCTCTTGCCTCTAGGGGCCATATATTAAGTAAAATTGGGTTATATTGGCTATACTTGTAAGGGATCTTAAACCAATCTTGTATGAATCTATGAACCTATAAATGCATTCATAATGTTATGTGTTTCCACAGCCCCCTCAAAAGTTGCAGGACACTTTTTATCATTAGATTATAACTATCCATTAGAATGGTCATTCTATACATAAAAGCACAATATTCACTATATATGTGTTATATTTAGTAGTCTGATATTAAAACTTTGTATTCTGTATTTTTTTCTTACCCTAGTATCTAAATCAAATCAAAATGTTATCTCTTCATTGCAATTTGTTTATCCTAACATTGCCCATACTGCAGCTGATATTATCTACATTAATTGTTAATAATCTATATTTAAAATTAATAAGTCCATTTAGTTAATGCATTGTGATCTCACTCTTAGAAGAAAGAATATCTTTACTAAGCAGAAGAAACTTTCCAAATTAAAGGCTGGATGGAGTTGCTTCACTCATAAAAAAGGCATCTTTTCAGTTTCTTAGGCAAAACTTTGTTCTCAGTTTCACAGTTTATAAGCAACCACAAAACACAAAACACTAATTGCAGACTTTAAATATCTTAGACTAACTGTTAAAATTCAAGTATATCAACAGTCTTTGAACTTATTGGCTTAAAGGAAGCTGTAGATGCTTGTTACTGAGACAAAATTATATAGCCAGAGACTGAATCTGAAACAGTATGATTTATTGATACAGACTTGAGTAATCTGTGATATACTGAAATAAGGGATAGACTTTTAAGAAAAGCAGACCTGACCTTGTTTGATGCAGTCAATGTATGCAGAGTGAGTGAAATTAAAAGTAAGAAATTAAGAAAATTAACTGAAGAAATGGATATCGGTATGATGTAAGTTAAATAATAAAATTTAAATGAAGCAAACAATCAGAATGTATTGTAACAATAATACTGATAATGAAGAGCACCCTGACATGCACAGGAAGTGTCATACTACTGAAATTCAAGTTCTTCATGCCCTAATAAAAGATTACCATTAAACATTAACTATAGCAGCGTACTCCCGTTCATCTAAATACATGTCTTGTATTGTAGCCACTTAATATTCAATGTTCTTAAGAAACCAATGACCCTGCTCTTTTTGACTTAATGTATTAACCCATCAATATTCCAAGTTATAAAACACATCTCATGTCCATAAAAAAAGCAGTTTTTCTGTTTCAAACCCTATTGGAAAACTTCCTTCTTGAACAAAATTCTCAGTTTGACTAACTTCTGCTTGATATATTTACTGTTTTATAAATATCAATAACCTGTAACAGAGTTTTCTAGCCTTTCTGATGTGAGACTCTGAATGACTGAAAGAATCAGTTTGTAAATCTATTTATAAGAAAAATGGAAACCAGTACTAAACATATTACAAAAATAACACACACACACACACACACACACACACACACACACACACACACACACACACACACACACACGAGTCTACTGAAAAGAACAGATGATCAAAATGTTGAAATTCACAACATCAACTATGCAAACATCAGCACTCTACTATGCATGCAACAAGCAAAAAATCTTGGTGCATGCATAACAACATTTAAAAAAATAGCCTTAAACATAATTTTTTGCAGGTTGGCACCCCTCACACCGTCTAAGCATACAGTGGATATAAAAAGTTTACACACCCCCTGAGACCACAATAAATCATTTAGGTTCATAGGTTCATACTAGGCTATCTGCCCTAGGGCATTTATAAGCCTAGCCAGAATGTGTTTGGCTTTCGCCACCCATTTTAAATTAATTTTGCTATGCCCTTTTTTTGAGGTTAGTATACTGTGCCTCTGTCTAACAGTGACACAGAAGTCATACCCAGGGTAAACCTACAATCTCCCATCCACTCATCAAGATTCCTCTTGAAGAGAGTCAATGAGGGACTCTGCCTAACCTGGACTGGGATTTTATTCCAGAGTGAAGGGAGCCTCTGGGTTATGAATCTGTCTCTCCAGCATGTCCTATTTATTTCGGTGCTGAGGTTCAAGTCTCTCGAGCGTGTAGCTCGATAGGATTTGGATTTTCTGAGGTGCAGCATGTCCATTAATTCCGGGTTGGACATGGCTTTATACGTCAGGCACAGATCGCCTCTGAACAGGAGGTATGCCACTGAGTAGAGCTGGAGTTTCTTTAACCGGGCAGCATATGGCATCTGTTTGAGCCCTTTGATCCTCTTGGTGAGGTACTTTTGGGGTCTTTCCAGTTGCTGCAGGTGTCTGGTAAGGTACATCCCAAAAGGGTCATTGTACTCAATTATGGGCCTGATGAGGGATGAGTAAAGAGGCACGATGACCTCCCTGATCTAGATGTGAATCCCTTCATGATTAGGTGGGCTATATAAAATGTTTTTCTAACCACTTTGGCCATGTGGTTGTCAAATGAGAGATTGCTATCAACTTGGGTCCCCAGGTCCCTAATTACTTCTTCTGTACTGAATGGATTACCACCTATGTGGTAATTTGTGGGCACTTTGTTTTTGCCAAAGGGGATGACTATACACTTTTTGGTGTTTAGCTTGAGGCCATGGCTCTGGCACCAGTTGTCTGTTTCTATGAGGCCCTTTTGGAGGATGCTTGTGTCGGCTGGAGAGTCGATTATGGTGCCCAGTTTGCAGTCATCTGCGAACTTGGTCAGCCACAGTCCTTCCGTGTTGGCCTGTACCTCCAAGAAATATATACTGAACAAGAGAGGTCCCAGGACTGAGCCTTGTGGGACGCCACTTGTAACTGGTTTGGAGTCTGACATGGGTCCAGCAATTCTAACCATGTGGGTTCTGTCCTTGAGCCAGTTTGCAACCCATCTAGTGACATAGGGGTTTATATTTAAGCTGGTGAGCTTATCTATAATGCCCGAGTGGGGTATTGTATCGAAGGCTTTTGTGAGGTCCAGGTAGGCTGTGTGGACCACCTTCCCCTCATCAATGGCCTTGGTGACTGTTTCAAAGAAATCAACCAGGTTTAAGAGGCAGGATCTGCCCTTAACAAAGCCGAACTGGGTAGGATCCAGTGTCTGTAGGTCCCCAATATCTTTATTTATGAGGTCCATGATTATCCTTTCCATAACTTTGCAGACCAAGCTAGTCAGGCTTATGGGGCGATAGTTTCCAGGATCCGTTGAGGCACCACCTTTGTGGAGAGGGACCACAGTTGCTGTACGCCACTCTTTGGGTACATATCCTGTAGTAAGGCTGAGATTGAACAGTAGTTTTCTGTTTGGGTTTAGCTCTTCTTGGAGTTCATGTAGGATGCAGCCCAGGACACTGTCTGGTCCCATTGATGCTGTGTTTTTTGCTTTGGAGAGGGCGGCTCTTACCTGAGCATCCAAGATGTCAGGGGGGAAGCACTCTGCTGGAATAGATATTTGCCCTTTTAGTGGGGAGGGGTGGAGAAGTTTGCGCTGAACCTGTCAGCTAGGATGTTGGCAATGTCTGTGGGTTCTGTGTATTTTTTGTCATTTTGGACTAATTCTGAGCATATCTGGGAATTACCACCCAGGTTCCTAACATAACTAAAGAAAGCCTTGTGATTATCCTTAGTGTCCTGTGCAATTTTTCTCTCGAAGCTGGCCTTAGACGATTTTATGAGTGCCCGTAGTTTTTTGCTAATACTGATCAGAGATGCCTTCCCTTTTTGGAATTTTGCTCTATCATTTAGTAGCTTCCTCCTTCTATTGTATAGCTTGTTTATGGCTGGGGTCCACCAGACAGGACGCCTGCCTTTGGAGGATTGGGTCTTGGTTTTATTTGGGATTGCATGATCCATGCATTCCTGAAGGTGTTCATAGAATGCATTTATAAAGGATTCTGCGGTCTGGGCCATATTTTCCACAGGCCCGGGGGCTTTGAAGGATTCCACCTCAGTTTTGAGGAGTGTGAAATTTGCTTTAGAGAAGTTTTTCACTGTGGTTTTCTGGGCAGGGGGTGGTGTCAGGATGTGAACATCCAGTGAGATTAGTTTATGGTCTGATCTTACCAGTGAGGGATACACTTCTGGTCTGGAGCATAGAGTCCCCATGTTGGTGATGATCAGGTCCAGTATGTTTTCCCCTCTTGTGGGTGTGGTAACAAGTTGTTCCATAGCATTTGAGTTTATAAATTCTAGGAAACTTTGGGCTAGGGTGTTGGAGCTAGAGTAATGCTTCCAGTCTATGTTTGGGTAGTTGAAGTCGCCCAATATAATGGTGTTTGGAGAGACCTTCATATTTTCCAGTGTTCTCATGAAGGCCGAGTGGGGTTCCTGGGTTAGGGAGGGTGGTCTGTAGCAGGCTATAAACTGGAAGGCAGTTTTACCCACTGTTAGTTGCACATGGATAGTCTCTGATGCTTCGTGCTGTGCCACCAACCTGGAGGTGTGGGTATCTTTGACGAATATTGATACTCCCCCTCCTTTTGTGGGTCAGTACAAATTTTGGGGCCGAAAAGCATGGTATGAGGTATAACCTGGTAGTGCTGGGGTGCTCTCAGGAGCCTTGAACCAGGTTTCTGTTACTGCACAGATATCGATTTTCTCCATGCTAAGGAGAGTTTCAAGTGCGTGCATCTTGAGGTTTAGACTTCTGGCATTGAGTAGCATTACTCTTAGTTTCTTATCCCTTGTGATACCTATGGAGGTGGGTTTGTCTTTTGAGCCTTGCCTAAAAAAGGCACTATGGGGGTAGCAAGAGCCTTTGCCAATATCCGAAAGCCCAGGGGTGACAAGTGCAGGCCGTCCCTAGTGAAGCATCGTGGCTTGTCGAGCATGTCATCCCAGGCTGACAGGCATTGGATCCAATTTGAATGACACCAATAATTAAGCCAATTGCTGAAATTGATTATCTTGACTTCATATTGTGGCATCATTCTTGGTGAGGGTAAGATGCTACTCAAGGTCAGGGTCATACCGGCCTGGGCCACATGCTCAGAGAGCTCCTCTATGTCTCTTTTCATGTAGTCCAGGGAGGTACATCTCAGGTCATTCACACCAGCATGGACAATGACTGAGTCATATTTGTACTTGCCTTGGAGTGACCTGAGTGCTTGTGTTATGTGGCGGATCCTAGCGCCGACAGGCAGCTCACCATGACCTTCTCCTTGTTCAGCCTGGTGAGCGGGACGTCAGTGTGCCTGATGATAGAGTCACCTATTACAAGTCTATCAGGTGTGTTGTTTAGCCTTAAGGGTTGTGACTGTTCAGCACACTGGCTTTGTGAGATATGTGTTGCATGTGTTTTGTTTTGGGGTAGCGGTTGCTTGGGTGTCTGCTTTGGAGGTCTCTGCTGCTTAGGCAGATTTTTATTTAGAGCCTCCGAGTATGTTTTTGTGTGTTTATGTGTTTGGCCTGCTGTCGTGGTAGGTCTATGTGAGACTGGAATTGTACTGAGTGTGGTTTCCTTCTCCTCCTGACTGGTTACACCAGTACTGAGTTGAGAGAGCTTAGCCTCCAGTTTGGCTATATGGATGCAGCTCTCACATGTGTTGGAATTTATTGGGAGGAGGAGAGGGTTGTCTGTGTACATGAGGCAGTTGTAACATTGCCTCAAGATTCCCAGATTCACCAGCTGGACCGGAGAGAAGATTGACAACTGACCTTTGGACATGCTAGAATAGTATTGGGAATTCCTTTATAATTGAAAAAAAAGGGCCAATGGGGAACAAGGTACTCAAGAGGACTTTGTGAGAGTGTAGTGCTTTTAATTTTTTAGTGCTGACTTATATAATTGCTTTAGTGAGCAAGTGCCTTTAGTGAACAAGTGCCAGGTAACTTAAATGCAATGTGTTACAGGTAACTTAAATGCAAAAATGACAAAAAGTAACTTTCTTTTAAGTGAAACAAGGAAATGAGTACAGTAAGCAATGCAGATATCACTAGGGATCCACAGAAGCGCTGAAAAGCTGCGGTTTAGGTGGTATTAGCGTTTCAGGGAAATAACAAGCAAACAAACAACACGCATGCAAACAGAGTTAGATTCAGCAGGCCTGGATCTAGTCTATGCTACAGCAAACAAGGTGTACCAATTTCAGTAAGAAACAGTTGAAATATGCAGGCACTATAAGCCTTTAACCAGAAATTCCCAGCTCAGAAGGGCAGAGTCCAGCCTCTCCTCCCACAAGAGTGCAGACAACAAACCTTCTTAATGTAAAATAACTGGCCTGAAGCCCAAGTGCTTAAACCAGAACTAATACACTTTTAGAATAACAGACACTGAGCCCTCAATCAGCAGTTCCCAACTTAGAGGGATGTAAGCCACTTGTTCTACCACCACAGTGCAGGCCACAAACCTTCCTAATGTAAAACAACTTGTCTGAAGCCCAAGTGCTTAATCCAAAAGACTTAGAATGATAGCTACACTTTAATCAAGTTACTATCAAGCAGTAATAAATACAATTGAATACTTTGAAGAATGCCTGGATTAGTGCTTAAGTTATACAAACAAAGTTAGATTCAGCAGGCCTGGATCTAGTCTACACTACAGCAAACAAGGTGTACCAATTTCAGTAAGAAGCAGTTCAAATATGCAGGCACTATAAGCCTTTAACCAGAAATTCCCAGCTCAGAAGGGCAGAGTCCAGCCTCTCCTCCCACAAGAGTGCAGACCACGAACCCTTTTAATGTAAAATAACTGGCCTGAAGCCCAAGTGCTTAAACCAGAATTAATACACTTTTAGAATAACTGACACTGAGCCCTCAATCAGCAGTTCCCAACTTAGAAGGATGTAAGCTACCTGTCCTGCCACTACAGTGCAAACCACAAACCTTCTTAATGTAAAACAACTGGTCTGAAGCCCAAGTGCTTAAACTAAAAGGCTTAGAATGAGTTGCACCAAGAAGTAATAAATACAACTGAGTACTTTTAAGATGACACAAAAGCAAAATAAATTAGGAAGAAACACAAATACAGTAAAAACAGATTTTTTTTTCTTTTTTTTTCAGAAAAGTAGCAAAAACAGTAGTAAAAACAATTCACATGCAGTGCAAGCTGGCACACTTGAGTATGTAGCAATATTAGTCCACACACAGTTTGAAAAAAAATGTAATTAAATTAAAAAGGACTAAAAGCAAGTGCAGAAAGGGTTTATTAGATAGAATGCGGTAAAGAGATGGGACTGGGGGAGTGTCCTAGATCAAATCTACAGTGGGGCGGGCACTGCAAAAGCCACCAAATTTAAACTATGACCAAGAACAGGGAGGGGGGGTGAGGAAGACAGTTTCAACAGAGCTAGATCTGAGGAATCAGTCCAAATTAATAAACCACAATAAAATGCAGAAAATATACTTAAATCAGCTTATGTCCAGTTGATGTATGCAGACAAATCTCAGTAGCAAGCAACTCTATTTAAAATGATTACAAGAAAAGTAACCAACACAGGTTTTAATGTTATCAGAAACCCCCCAAGCTAATTAGCACTTAAAGGAATTTCAAAGCAGTTTAACAACTAGTGCAGAGCTTCAGAGACACACACAAGACAGTTTCAACAGAGCTAGATCTGAGGAATCAGTCCAAATTATAAAACCACAATAAAATGCAGAAAATATACTTAAATCAGCTTATGTCCAGTTGATGTATGCAGACAAATCTGCAAGCAACTCTATTTAAAATGATTACAAGAAATGTAACCAACACAGGTTTTAATGTTATCAGAAACCCCCCAAGCTAATTAACACTTAAAGGAATTTCAAAGCAGTTTAACAACTAGTGCAGAGCTTCAATGACACACACAAGACAGTTTCAACAGAGCTAGATCTGAGGAATCAGTCCAAATTATAAAACCACAATAAAATGCAGAAAATATACTTAAATCAGCTTATGTCCAGTTGATGTATGCAGACAAATCTCAGTAGCAAGCAACTCTATTTAAAATGATTACAAGAAATGTAACCAACACAGGTTTTAATGTTATCAGAAACCCCCAAGCTAATTAACACTTAAAGGAATTTCAAAGCAGTTTAACAACTAGTGCAGAGCTTCAGAGACACACACAAGACAGTTTCAACAGAGCTAGATCTCAGGAATCAGTCCAAATTATAAAACCACAATAAAATGCAGAAAATATACTTAAATCAGCTTATGTCCAGTTGATGTATGCAGACAAATCTCAGTAGCAAGCAACTCTATTTAAAATGATTACAAGAAATGTAAGCAACACAGGTTTTAATGTTATCAGAAACCCCCCAAGCTAATTAGCACTTAAAGGAATTTCAAAGCAGTTTAACAACTAGTGCAGAGCTTCAGAGACACACACAAGACAGTTTCAACAGAGCTAGATCTGAGGTATCAGTCCAATTTATAAAACCACAATAAAATGCAGAAAATATACTTAAATCAGCTTATGTCCAGTTGATGTATGCAGACAAATCTGCAAGCAACTCTATCTAAAATGATTACAAGAAATGTAACCAACACAGGTTTTAATGTTATCAGAAACCCCCCAAGCTAATTAACACTTAAAGGAATTTCAAAGCAGTTTAACAACTAGTGCAGAGCTTCAATGACACACACAAGACAGTTTCAACAGAGCTAGATCTGAGGAATCAATCCAAATTATAAAACCACAATAAAATGCAGAAAATATACTTAAATCAGCTTATGTCCAGTTGATGTATGCAGACAAATCTCAGTAGCAAGCAACTCTATTTAAAATGATTACAAGAAATGTAACCAACACAGGTTTTAATGTTATCAGAAACCCCCAAGCTAATTAACACTTAAAGGAATTTCAAAGCAGTTTAACAACTAGTGCAGAGCTTCAGAGACACACACAAGACAGTTTCAACAGAGCTAGATCTCAGGAATCAGTCCAAATTATAAAACCACAATAAAATGCAGAAAATATACTTAAATCAGCTTATGTCCAGTTGATGTATGCAGACAAATCTCAGTAGCAAGCAACTCTATTTAAAATGATTACAAGAAATGTAATCAACACAGGTTTTAATGTTATCAGAAACCCCCCCAAGCTAATTAACACTTAAAGGAATTTCAAAGCAGTTTAACAACTAGTGCAGAGCTTCAGAGACACACACAAGACAGTTTCAACAGAGCTAGATCTGAGGAATCAGTACAAATTATAAAACCACAATAAAATGCAGAAAATATACTTAAATCAGCTTATGTCCAGTTGATGTATGCAGACAAATCTCAGTAGCAAGCAACTCTATTTAAAATGATTACAAGAAATGTAACCAACACAGGTTTTAATGTTATCAGAAACCCCTCAAGCTAATTAACACTTAAAGGAATTTCAAAGCAGTTTAACAACTAGTGCAGAGCTTCAGAGACACACACAAGACAGTTTCAACAGAGCTAGATCTGAGGAATCAGTCCAAATTATAAAACCACAATAAAATGCAGAAAATATACTTAAATCAGCTTATGTCCAGTTGATGTATGCAGACAAATCTCAGTAGCAAGCAACTCTATTTAAAATGATTACAAGAAATGTAACCAACACAGGTTTTAATGTTATCAGAAACTCCCCAAGCTAATTAACACTTAAAGGAATTTCAAAGCAGTTTGACAACTAGTGCAGAGCTTCAGAGACACACACAAGACAGTTTCAACAGAGCTAGATCTGAGGAATCAGTCCAAATTATAAAACCACAATAAAATGCAGAAAATATACTTAAATCAGCTTATGTCCAGTTGATGTATGCAGACAAATCTCAGTAGCAAGCAACTCTATTTAAAATTTCATTACTTTTCCCACCTTTAATGTGACCTATAGCATGTACAATTCAATTGAAAAACAAACAAATCTATTAGGGGAAAAATATAAAAAATACAAAACATACAATACTCTGGTTGCATAAGTGTGCACACCCTTAAACTAATACTTTGCTGTGTGTCCACACCCTTAAACTAATACTTTGTTGAAGCACCTTTTGATTTAATTACAGCATTCAGTCTTCTTTGGTAGGAGTCTATCAGCATGGCACATCTTTACTTAGCAATATTTGCCCACTCTTCCTTGAAAAAGTGCTCCAAATCTGTCAGAATGCAAGGGCATCTCTTATGCACAGCCTTCTTCAGGTCACCCCACATATTTTTGATTGGATTTAGGTCTGGGCTCTGGCTGGGCCATTCAAAAACTTTAATTTTCTTCTGGTGAAGCCATTCATTTGTTGATTTGGATGTATGCTTGGGGTCATTATCATATTAAAAGGTGAAATTCCTCTTCATCTTTCTAGCAGACGCCTGAAGGTTTTGGTCCAAAATTGGCTGATATTTGGAACTGTTCATAATTCCCTCCACCTTGACTAAAGCCCCAGTTTCAGCTGAAGAAAAGCAACCCCAAAGCATGATACCGCCACCACCATGCTTCACCGTGGGGATGGTGTACTTTTGATGATGCAAAGTGTTGTTTTTGCGCCAAATGTACTTTTTGGAATTGTGGCCAAAAAGTTCAGCCTTGGTCTCATCAGACCATAACACATTTTCCTGCATTCTTTTGGGAGACTTGATGTATTGTTCTGCAAATTTTAGCCAGGCCTGTATGTTTTTCTGTGTAAGAAAAGGCTTCCGTCTTGCAACCCTACCACATATCTAGACATATGGAGAATACGGGAGATTGTTGTCACATGTAGTACACAATCAATACTTGCTAGAAATTCCTGCAGCTCCTTCAGTGTTGCTGTAGGTCTCTTGGCAGACTCCCTGACCAGTTTTCATCTTGACCTTTCATCAATTTTGGAGGGACATCCAGTTCTTTTCAACGTCACTGTTGTCCCATATTTTCTCTACATTTTAATGACTGTCTTCACTGTGTTCCATGGTATATTCAATGCTGTGGACATTGTTTTGTTCCCTTTTCCTTACTGATACCTTTCAAAAATTAGATCCCTTTGTTGCTTTGTAAGCTCTCTGCGAACCATGGCTTATGCTGTAGAAGGCAACTGAGTAAATGTCAGGAAAATCCTATTAGGACAGTTAAACTTTATTTGGGATTAATCAGAGTCTCTTTAATTGATGGCAGGTGTGTACCCAAGAAGACTGAATGCTGTAATTAAATCAAAAGGTGCTTCAACAAAGTATTAGTTTAAGGGTATGCACACACAACAAAGTATTAGTTTAAGGGTGTGCACACTTATGCAACCAGCATATTGCATGTTTTTTATTTTTTATATTTTTCCCCTAACAGATTTGTTTGTTTTCAAATTAAATTGTACAGGTTATAGGTCACATTAAAGGTGGGAAAAGTTTTGAAATTATTTATTATGGTCTCATTTTTTATATCACAAAAAACTGGCATTTTAACAGGGGTGTAAACTTTTTATATCCACTCTATATAATAACTCTGAGAGTGCACAGTCTTGGGAAAATGGCATATTTCCCTACCCTGAGAATTATGTGATCGCACACCAGTTGACCATCTGTGTAGTTGACAAAAAATTGCTCATTTTATAAAATGTTACAATGCAACATCTCAATCACTGCTGTTAGATTTATCTAGGAGATGGGAGTTTAAAAATGCCCTAAATGCCACTACTAAGTCATTCATATAAATAATCAAACAATCTGCTCAGCAATAACCACCCAAGTCACTGATATAAACAAGTTCACATAAAGAACATAAAACAAAGCTTTTCATTCTGTGGTACTCTGTGAAATAATGTCTTTGTGAAGCTGCAATCTGCATTTATCAACTGGTCTGTTATAGAGGCTAGCATCTTCCTTCCTACCACTGTCTACCTGACTGTACACAGGTTAACAAACACACCTGTCTTAACATTGCATCCTCCCCCCAAAAATACTTATTTTCTTAAACAAGTGTCCTAAATAAGTATTGAAAACTCTTTTTTGTCCTGTATTAGCAGTTTAAGGTTAAAACTGTACCTATAAATGGCAATTTTCCTATAAGCAAAAAGGTAGTAAATATACCAGAGGAATGCATTCCATTTGGAAAGGGACAAAGCATTCCACACTAACATTGTTAAACTGATACCAAAACCAGAGTCACTGAGTATACAGAGTCTAATCATTGTCAAGTCAAGTTCACTTACCTCCAGCCTTGTAAATGTGTCCATTGTGAAAAAGACAAAATCTTATCTTTCAGTATAAAAGTCTTAAAATGGACTAGTATATGCTATGGTTGCCTTGTTTTTACTGTTGTTCCAGATACATGTGGCTCTATCAGTTTTATTTTATCCGATATGTAGACCGATCCAACTTGGCAGTTTATCTTGAACAAATCCCACATATGCTCATGCCCCTTTTTTTCCCTTAACACCCAATACAATTCACAAGTTTTACTCCAGTTTTCTATCATCATAGCCTGAATATTTCTCTTTTAACATGTCAGATTCATTTACTACATATGAATATTCCATTTGTTCTCATATTCCATATGTTTTCTTATGTCATTGGCATAGCAGGATGAAGCTTTGAATACAGTGCAGATGGCCTAAGTTTGACTAGTAAGCCCATGCTGGTGGGGAGTGGTGCTGGTTCCCATCTGGCTTGCACCACTGCTCTGCTGCCAGGGTCTTAGCTGGAGAGAACAGGCTCATCATGATGTAGTGACCTGGTGCCAGGAAGATGTGGGCATGGTCAACAAAGCCAGAGATGGTAGGATCTGTTGGTGCATATAGTTGATAATGCAAAGGCAGACTGGAGGGGGCCTAGATGAACCTTGTGGTGACTCAAGTGCTCCCATCACCACCAAGAGTGGGTTTAAACTTTAAAAAATGAAAAACAAAAGGCTGCTAGTGGTAGAACAAGCTACGCTCATAGCTGCATGGGTGAACTGTCCAATTAATGGGAGGCTTAAAGATCAGCATGCATAGGGTGGATCAAACACAAAAATCTTGATTCTTCTGCAACTCCTCAATGAATGTCAGATTAACGTTCACTGCATCCACATTCTCTGGTTCCCCCACTTTGACTCTAGCTATGTATGAATTTATCTTATCATTTACTTTGTAAATCTCTGTTTCAGTGGCTGCCAATATTTTATCCAAAGACACACTTCAGAAGCCCTATTCTCCTGTAATTGTTTTCCTTGCCATCTGACACCAAAGCTGTGTTCTTATATGCTGCCATTTTTTCTGTTTATCTGTCTTCATGGGCAGGAACTTTGGCACATCATATACCTTTCCTAATTATTTTCCTTCAATTTTTTACAAGGTCTAGCCATTAACTTCAGATCTCCTCTTAATCACCAGTTACAAATTTCATCAACTTTCTTATTAAAACACTTTTACAAAAATGAAGTAAAAAGGAGCAGCTGGAGAACATGTTGTTTCACTAGTGCATCACGGCTATAAGTCTTAAACAGTTCATTTGTAAACAGAAGAAAGACAGAAGAGTACACTGCCCATTTCATCTTCTTTGTTGAAGCCAAAACAATCAAGGTTAAGCCAAAGAAATAATGAAAGAGAATGAAGAGAAGCAAATATTTTAATGACTGACACAGGATGCTATCTGATTTGAATCTGGAGGGATGGGAAATAAGAAATTTTCACCGGACCTGGCATCAGTGTCCCTTATGGACAGAGGTAGCTTATAAATCCCTGGCCCTTAATGTCCTATTTGGATACAGGACATCATTATTCTTTCAGGAAAACTTGGCTAGGCTTAGAAAGCCCCCCCCCCCCCCCGTTGTTAGCCTTGGTATCTATGAACCTATGAAGAAAGTAGGTAGAGTCAAAATTTAATAAATTGTGTGAAAAGGGCAAAACTTTCATTGAACCTCATAGGAAAGTTATTTTTGCAGGGGAAAATACCCCCAATGGGGGAAACCTTACACCCCCCCAATTATAAATATATCTATTTCAAGGTAATACTGCAGTGCAGGAAAAAGAAAACTGTCAATGAAAGTTGTTTCACTGAAATTTCATCACTTGTTCAGCACTCGGTCAAATAAATGGTGATCAACTGACATAGTCCCATTTTAGATTATGGTTTGCACAGCCATTATGTTAAAGAAGTTAGGTCTTGCTGGAAGAATTGCTGGCAATATAGACAGGTTTTCAGGTGGTGGTAGCGACAAATCTACATTTTACTTATAAGAAAAACACATTTGAGAATGAGTCTAGGAAGAGATTTTAGAATGATATATGATGTTAGTCACAAGACTAAAAGAGCCTACAAATGTGGATCATGCACACAATGTAAGCACATCAGTGAATGCCTCAATAGCCTCATAGGTTCATATAAGTACTACGTTAGCTGCCCTTGCAGGACATTTTAAGCCTAGTCAGTTTCCCTTTTTGTGCTTGAAATAACCTATCACATTTGGTTGTAGACTGGTCTTATTCATCCCATGGTCCATAATTATATATTACCCTTAATGAGAATAGCTGGGATCATACCATAGATAATTTAGAGGACCCATGCATGGGATAAAGCATTAAGGAGTTGCCCCTGTCCATTAGTAGTACAGGGGTCAGTCCTGGGGTAAATTTTCTGTTTCCCATCCACATATATATATGTTGCATTTGAATATGGACAGGGATAAACTTTGGGCAGGATTCATGAAGCCTCCGTGTAAGAGTTACAAGGCTTACACAGAGGCTGCAGTTAAACGGTGTGACGTCAGCATGTCAAGCATATCCATGAGGGCATGCTGAATCACACCTAAGGCTAACACGGTCCATGGAAGACAGTAGGGGGTGTGTCTGTAGGCCGAGCCCTGCAAACGGACACGCCCCCAGAATAGTAAAAGTCCCAAAAGTAAACCCCCACGACAGAGCCTGTGCAAATGTGAATAAACACAACACAACACATGCCCCCACAGACTACAAACATAAAATGTACAAATGAACATCTTATAACTTTTTTTTTAAATTGTAAAGATGTTTGCCCATGAGTGCGCTTGTTTGCACGGGCGTGCCCATAGCTTAGCCACAGTTAGCAGTCAGTGGAAAAGCATATAAGAACTAAATATGCAAAGTAAGTCAAGAAGCAATAGCGTAACGGTAGAGACGTCAGCTGAAGAGCAGGCAGTCATGGTGCGAGCCCCCCCAACATCAATTTTTATTTTTAGTGAAATAAGCACGAAACAAGTCCCTGACATATATGTACACATATGCAATTATATTTTATGTAAAATGTAATGAAATGGGCCATATATTTTGAAGAAATGTGAGATAATAAAAAATAAAAAAAATGTCAGATGTGCCTATAGCTGAGCTACAGTCTAACAAGTTGAGTACATCTGCCCGTAGGTAAGCAGTGGTTTAACAGGTATAAAATGAGTGCCCATAGGTGAGCAGTCGTTTAACAGGTGTAAAATGAGTGCCCGTAGGTGAGCAGTGGTTTAACACGCTGAAACTGTGTGCCCATAGCTGAGCTGAGCGTAATATGCATGCTGACAGCCAAATGACATGTAAGCCAGTGTGATCCGTTTGCGTGGAGCTGTGCACCGTGCCAACAAGCTAACCGACGGGCAACGTTGAGCAAGCTGTAACAAAACTGCCTTTACACAGACACACCTACTAGCCTGTGTAGACAGTCATAAAATATAAAAAGCAGTGGCCAGGTTCGAACCCAGGATACCATGCACCATAGTCAAGGTACTGAACCACTAAGCCATGACAGTTGCACTTAGAAATGCAGTAATAGCATATATATAGGAATGAATAGAAAGAGGAGCATGACAAAGCAGGTTTGGTGAAGCTGATACAATTCCAAAATGGCCAATCACAGATAAGTGCGGGAAAAACGGCATATATAAGCCCCATAGGCGGGAATACACAGCATAACCAATTGTAGAACCGACTTGCAGCCAGAATGTCAGGTGTAGGTGAGGGTAGTTGCTTTCGAGCACAGAGGTGGGGCGTTGAGGAGTCCAAATATATGGTTTGGCTCCTTGTCCACAGTCATGAGGCCCAACTCATGCAGAGCCAGGTCCTGTGGGGAGCATATAGGGCTGAGGCGTGGGACCGGTTGGCTCATGATCTCACCAGTGCCACAGGGACACCAAGGACTGGTGAGCAGGTCCGTCACCACCATGCGGACCTGAAGAGATGGAAGCAGGACCAACTGAACCATTGGATCCAGGAGGCCCGGCAAATGCCCAACGCCCCACTACTGAGTAAGTTACATGTAATTATTTATGTAAGAAATTAACCTAGCTGATATTATGGAGATGTGTATTCCAATATTACTTTATTTATATTACAGCTGCAGGTGTCCGTTCTGCAAACCATAGAGCCTATGGCGATAGGCTGACATGGTTGTGCCACCAGGCAGGTCAGTAATTCTCTCCCTGTAACTGTAAATAAATATATAAGTATGACAGTTAGCAAAAGAGTGCAGTGTAGTCACTAATTAATAAAATGTGCAAGTAACAGTGTAAGAGGGTTTGCAAGTATTGCTTGATTACAAAAGTGTGATGCAGCCTGTAATCCAAACATAAAAATGAAACAAGTCTGAAATAAAAATGTCCCACCTGTAATATAATAGTACATAACCTGCAGCAGGCTGAAAAGTACAGCTGCAGAAGCTGAGTAAAACACGTGTGAAATATATCCCTGTTGAAATACAGAAACATGACTGAAGTGAGACTGTTGGAAAGGAATGTTAGAACTACAGGTAAAACATGTCAATAAAGCCTAGAATTAAGTACCATCCTGAATTGTAAAAATAAAACAGGTGAGAGAGTGTGAGAAAGAGTTATGAATCCACCAATAAAGTAGCACTAACTCCTGAATAAAGTATACTGCAGTCAGTACAGAATGAAATGAATGTGACAGGCAGAACCAAACAGTAACATGTTCTGAAAATGGTACCGCAGCTGGAATGTGTATCCCAAAATCTGGATATGTTGCTCCCAGTCTGCAGTATGCAGATAGTATGGTTGTCTGAAATACCAAACATCCACAGTTGTCTATAGCTATATAAAGCAAATGTAACAGGATGATGTAGCTGAACAGAGCCAGATATGAATGTGTATGAATAAAAACGAAAATGTATATTGATGTAGCAGTAACATTCCTATCACCAACTTGAAGTAGTTATCACATAGGAAACTGTAGGCAGAACTGTAGTGTGTATATATCTGCAGCTATTAGAAATGTACAGCATATGTATTGGTATTTGAAGTTGTTAATTAAATTTTCTTCACCCTACCCTATAACCAAATATAATCCATTCCACATGAAATTGGTATGTGCAATCACAATTAACACCCCTGGACATTTGTCCTGTTGGTTCATACATATTTGCATGTACGTTGATGCATCTGCCCTGTTCATACATCCAAACCTGATGGCCTGTTGCCATCAATCAACCCTGCATGTTGTTGGACTGTGTATTGCTGTTCAAAATATGCATGTGTTATGCTTGCTGTTCAATGGTTTGAATATCTGGGTGTTTGGTTAATGGGAAAACTAATGCATGCTGTTACAACTAATTGTGAATGGTATTGTACGTTACTAACCCAAACTGTCATGACATAATGCAAAACATAGGACGACAGGGAAGGCGGGTTCCAGCGGATCCACCTCTCCCTCCTCAGCTGGCGAGTGCACCTGGCAGTAGTGCCCAGGCCGGACCCCCCTCCGGTGGCCCTGTGCCACCTGCGGGTGGAAGCGCTGCAGGGGATGGGGCTCGTCCCCCCTCTGCAAGTGTGGCCGGAGGAGAACATCCACTCACCCTCAGTAATGTCCGGACTATGGTGCGTAGAGACATCTGGGAAGCTGTTCTTGGGCCCCTACGCCAGCTTGAAGCATGGGTGGCACAACAAATGGGCGTGCCTGCTGCCCGGCCTACACAGCCCCCAGCACAGCCCCGTCCTGGGCAGTGAAGGCACAGTGGCAACTGCCCATGGGTGGGGATATCAGTTCCACTGTTGCCATCTGTGGGCTCATGGGCTCTAGATATCCAAACATCCATCCCCGTCAGTTGTGTAACCCCCCCATATGTGTCATACACCGCGTCTTGTTTGTCTTGTCTGTTAACCTACCCAACCTACCTCCTCAGCTATACCAACTTCCTGTACCTGACATACCACTCTCACCTGAAAAAAAAAAAAAAAAAGGGCACTCTGTACCCACAAAAAAATTACGCCCCATACATAGCTGCCCATTTCGCACACATGTCTGCTGGACATGGAAACTGTCAATTACAATTGGCTGTACAACAAGTATTATTGTTGTCCTTACACCTCTCTCAGGGGTGGAAGGTTTCAAATGTCACACCAGATTACAAACATATGCACAGCTGTTGCTGATGAAGAAATGGGCAGCTATGGGTCTTACCTACATCCCACCTGCAAACACCGAGCTTGTTTCCCTACTGTCTTGCCCTCTTTGTGACCCCTTTTTCACCACTTTCCTGTCTCCCCATTTTCATTTCTTTCAAAGAAATTAGCGCGGGTTTGCGCAAGAGTAAGCACTTTTAAGCGGTTGTAAGCAGGTGTGCGCGGAGCTGAACACCAGTGCGCATGCGTGAGCTCCGCGCAAACCAGCGCTAACCAGGTTACAACTGCTTAAAAGTGCCTTAGTCACTCTGAATGACAAGGCCTGTAGTCTGCTCAAAAGCAAAATAAAATCCCACTGTCAGTCCCGAACCCAGGACCTTAGAAACAGTAATCTGCATGACTTACCACTAAGCCATGACTGTTATATAAGCACATTGTGCTACAATAAATATATAATGTAATAGTAGGAATGAATGTAAAGGGAATATAGGATGTGTAGTACACAAAGCATGTCATGTATATTTACTGTCAAATGAAGTGGATTTCTATAATAGTAGTGTGTGAACAGAAACAGCCATGCTAGTTGGTAGCTAGCAGGTAATAATGTCACTGTAGCACCTTGCAAGCCACGCACATACTCACAGCAGGATAATCACTGCCCATACCCCACAACCTCTTACAGCAACACATCCAGACTAAGTAATAAAAAATGTGGAGCAAAGGCCCAAAAACAAGGACACATTCCAAATATTGCTCCAACAAACTTAGACAGTTGAGAGAGTAACAGGTTTTGCATTATGTTGGATGTTTGGAAGGGTATGAAGTCTGAAACTGAAATGTTTGTCACTATAGTCTGACTTGAGCCCAGAGTGATTTGCCAGAAAAAGCTGTTTACGAGATATGGACCAAAATATGAGGCAAAAATGTGGACATCCTGCAAATATCTGTACACTTGAGAGGTCTGACACTGCCATATTTGAATAGTTAAGAGCCTAGACATAGCAACAGTGACTGAGTTACAGGGATGGCCCACAGACTCCCTGTGAAATGTACAAACAGTAGGCAGAAAGGTGTTACAACACATGCAATGGTAACTATGAAGTACTGAAAGTCTGCACCACTTGCACGTCGGAAATAGTGTAGTAATACATATGCTCATGCTAACCCACAGTCACAACTGCAGAATACTAGGCATTTTAATGGGTGTACCCCACTGATATGTACCATTCCATGAGGCAGATAAAAGATGCACCTGAGAGTCTCTGGGGCCTGTTCAGCAGCATACTCAAATACCCTAATAGATGTCAAGGCCCACACCATGGCCAGACCACGCTGCATGCAGTAACACCCTAGCAGATATAGCAAGCATTCCAAGGTGTGAATGTACATGGAAAATAGGAAAGCCACAGCAACACACTACAGTCAAGACACCTAGCAGGCATACAAGTAGTGAATGTAAAGGGCAAATATTGAAGCCATAGCAACAAAGTGCAAGAGCCACTACTATTTACCACATGTCCCACAGGAAAGCACACACACCCACATTAACAGTAGTAGTAGTCTTAGGTGTCAGTGTACATACACACTTAGTACATGAAACTGGAGAAATGAATGGAGAAATGTTAATCTACAACGCAGCCAGAAATATGAGAGAAATACTAACCTTTACACTCACAGAACAGTGTCCACAGCATACCAGCATGGTTCCTGCCCTTAAACTCTGAAAGAGCTACGCCTATCTCACATACCTTTTTATAGCACTGTCCTGGAATCACAGTGAGAACTGCAATCAGTACACAATTGGCTGCATGCAATTAGCAAATGCTGGCTAACAATTGGTGCAGAGGCCATCACATGGACATATGCAGATACCTACAAAAGCATGCTGTACTCCCAGTCCACACATGCAATACTTTCATTGCACCCTCTGGAGGTAGGGAGAGAGAGAGAGAGAGAGAGAGAGAGAGAGAGAGAGAGAGAGAGAGAGAGAGAGAGAGAGAGAGAAACATACACAAACAAAAGCACTCATCAAAATCCACTCGAAAGCTGACATCTGCCAACTGGAGCAGCAGCAGGACACCAAACCAAAAGGCAACGCAAGCAGCTGTGACAAACACAGGTAATGTAAAGTAATACTTTAAAAGTCTACATACTGTGAACCCTCCATATGTGTCATTGGTCTGTATCCATATGTATATGAAGATGTGCATAGGGCAGGGAACATACAGCAACTATCAGTGAAGGCTGTACATACATATGTATGTGAGGGCATCTATGAGCACATATCAATGTAGGTTGAATGTAGGTTGTAGTGCAATGTACAAAGTAGGTTTCACAGTTATGTATGTTTAGCAGTATGTTAGTGTGTGTATACAGTTTTGTAAACAAACATGTTGATATACCTATCTATCGTATGGATACGTATGTATGTCAGTATATGTATGTATGTATATATATATATATATATATATATATATATATATATATATATATATATAATATGCATATATGTATACATACATAGAGAGGGATGTAGGAATACATAGACAGATGTAGATAGATAGAATATGTAGAAACATATATATGTAATACACACATACAGATATAGATATATGTAGATACATAGACAGACAGATCTGACTATCTACAGATATGACTGTATATGATGATCTCACACTCCCCCTGTCCCACCCCCTCTGTCACTCTCACCCCCTCTCTGTCACACTCCCCCCCTCTCTCCATATCTATAGCAATATATGTACATCGATTATATATGTGTATATGTATACAGACATATATATATATATATATATATATAGAGAGAGAGAGAGAGAGATGTATATATATTCTGAGTGAGGCACATGTGTACAGATGTATTGCAACAGCTGCCTGGTGATAAAGGCATGGAGTGAACACCAGTGTCGAAACTGGAGTACCATACCCCATTTCAAATCACCTACACCCTACTTCCAACCCCCCCACACACTTGCAGGATTCAAATCTCTACCTAACTATGTTATGACATTCAAGATGGACGCATTAGCGAAGCACGCTATTCGCATTACTGGGAGGTTTCCCTTCTCCTGCTGTACTTATAGGGTGCTGACATCATCAGTGTTTAGAAAGGGGAATGTGCATCCTTGCAGGATTCAAACCCCTACCTAACTATGTTATGGCACTCAAGACGGATGCATTAGCGGAGCACACTATTCGCATTACTGGGAGGTTTCCCTTCTCCTGCTGTACTTATAGGGTGCTGACATCATCAGTGTTTAGAAAGGGGAATGTGCATCCTGTAGTGTGTTCTCCTAGTTGCCAAAAGGGACATTTCCCTCAGAATTGCACACACACTAATCCCTCTCACCCAAACACGCACACTGAGCATTTGTAGGATTCAAACCCCTACCTAACTATGTTATGACACTCAAGACGGATGCATTAGCGGAGCACGCTATTCGCATTACAGGGAGGCTTCCCTTCTCCTGCTGTTCTTATAGGGTGCTGACATCATGGAATATGCATCCTGTAGTGTGTTCTCCTAGTTGCCAAAAGGGACATTTCCTTCACACAGAATTGCACACACACTAATCCCCCTCATCCAAACACACACACTGAGCATTTGCAGGATTCAAACCCCTACCTAACTATGTTATGACACTCAAGACGATCACATTAGCAGAGCGCGCTATTCGCATTACTGCGAGGTTTCGCTTCTCCTATTGTACTTATTGGGTGCTGACATCATCAGTGTTTAGAAAGGGGAATGTGCATCCTGTAGTGTGTTCTCCTAGTTGCCAAAAGGACATTTCCCTCACACAGAATTACACACACACTAACCCCCCTCACCCAAACTTGCCATTTGCAGGATTCAAACCCCTACCTAACTATGTTATGACACTCAAAACAGATGCATTAGCGGAGCGCGCTATTCGCATTACAGGGAGGTTTTCTTTCTCCTGCTGTACTTATAGGGTGCTGACATCATCAGTGTTTAGAAAGGGGAATGTGCATCCTGTAGTGTGTTTTCCTAGTTGCCAAAAGGGACATTTCTCTCTCACAGAATTGCACACACACCAACCCCGCTCACCCACACACACACACTGAGCATTTGCAGGATTTAAACCCCTACCTAACTATATTATGACACTTGAGGGAGATGCATTAGCAGAGCACACTATCCGAATTACTGGGCATCTTTTCTGCACCTGCAGTATTTATAGGGTGCTGACATCATTATTTATACAGAGGTATGTACATCTATTACTGCCTGTCAGGTGGGGGGGGTAGCATATATATGCATTTGCAGCCACCTACTTCAGGGTCAGATATGCACATCAGCACTGGCAGGTTATGTTTTATACCATGCTTCATGACCGCAGGACCTGTAACACACAACACAACCAGTTCAGACCACCCCTCCCACATCCGGGACACACACTTTGCTTCCCTGGGAACAGTGTCAAGATATGAAGGTGTTCACATACACCATTCCAGTTGTTAACATCAGGTACAGGTATATTGTGTGTGGGAACTACTCAGGCCTCTACAACATTACCCTACAGCCACTACAATTTGTGAGTCCATGTGCTATGGCAGGACCACTCACCACAGCCACAAGGGGGAATATATATTGCACCTGACCATCTGCAACATGGGTACTCACTGTTCCACACCAGAGGTAGACCACCATTGTTGATATCTGACCATACCCACCTTTCTCTGGACATCCATATCCCATCCCCACCCCCAGGCAAGGCTGTCACTGCAAACAAAGTGTATTTATCAAAAGCAGACTTTGCACTTGTGAAGACTGGGGTGGAAGACTTCAAAGGACCCATGCTGGGGGAGTATACAGGCCACTCTGCATAATCCTTGACAATTGCATTCTATGAGCATGTGGAAGGTTTGCATTGATCATGCTATCCCAAATATACTCATGACTCCTCCACAACAGGACACCCTGTCAGGTGTACACCAGCCATATATGAGCTGTCCAACAGACGGAGTGAGCTAATACATTGCAGAGCAGTAGCCCACAGAGGGAGGACATCTCTGAACAGTACTGGCATGACACTTCAATCCCTCATAATCATCACAGCAACGTGTTGACAGTGAAATTGTCTAGACACTGCAGATAAGGCTACCCTCAGTCTGTTATTGATGCCCACTTACTGTTAGAGGTCCTCACCAACCCTCTTCCAGCACACACCAACAGCATGGATGTGGCATAGCAAATTCAACCCCTGGGATCTCCACTGTGTCCCTGCTTGATGGAGGCACAGCACACTAGCCTCAAACGGTGCCTTATGTTACCCACTTTACAGTGGCACAGTAGCCTACTGTACTGGGAATGCAGATGCCCAGCACACTCTGGCTAAGCTTTCATTCCCTAGGGCAAACAGCCTAGTATTGACCTCTACACCCATATGTTTAATTGTCAGATGCACAATATTTGTTGCTGATAGACTGTTTGCAGGTCTTTATTGCCATAGCATTCCCTGTTTCTATGAACAACTTGTGTATCTGTGGAAGATGTTTGAGTATGAGGGTGATCCACTATATCACTTATGTCTCTGTAGTCATTTAACTGTGTGCACTGGGCAGATTGCTGTAATGTGGTTGGTTCCTGGAATGACATGTACAAATACCAGATATGTGTGGCCAACTGCTAAACTGAGATATGGCCTAAGTGTGTGAGCATGCCCAGTTCAGCCTTTCCATGGCATGTTGTCTGACATATGTCTCATTTATCAAGTGTGCGAGCATGCCCAGTGTGAGCTTTCCATATGTTGAACTCTGCAGTCCACCACATATGTGGATGAGTGGGAACTTCAACAATATCTCACGTTTATGGTTGTGAGTTGGGTGTCATGTTGTGTACTTACTGGCCAACTGCTTTGTGTCTGAACATAACAGGGATTATACCGTGCCTGCAGCGTTTGCATGGGATACTATGCATACAGTTGTCAACATCCTTTCATACTGACCTAACACTGTAGTACCATATAGTGTACTGGTTCAGTACTTTCACTGTGGTGGACAGTATCCTGGGCTTTAGTCCTATCACTGCTTTAAATTTTCATAGTGAGCACAACAGACTGTTTAGGGGCCAGTTGTGCACATATGACAATGTTGCATTATGTTCGGATATGGACTACTTAAACCAGGCTTGTCCAACATTGGTAGTGTATTCCACAACATAGGTGGACATTGGCAAACATTAGCGATGTGCCCTAGGCCATCTCTAATGCTAGTCAGAGAGTGTGTTTGTCCTTCGACACACATTGTAACTGGAATTTGCCATGACATATGTCATAGTTAGTATACTGTGCCTCCGTCTACTTGTGACATAACAGTGATACCCAGGGTAAACCTACCATCTCCCATCCACTCATCAAGATTCCTCTTGAGGAGAGTCGATGGGTGACTCTCTGGCTAACCTGTACTGGGAGTTTACTCAAGAGTGGGGGTGGCTTCTGTGTTATGGATCATTCAATACAGCTTGTCCTATGTATGTCAGTGCTGGGGTTCAGGTCTCTCATGTGCATAGCTCACTGCCATTCAGATTGTACAAGGTGCAGCATGTTCATTGATTCCAGCTTGGACATGGCTTTATACATCAGGCACAGCTTGTCTCTGGGCGGGCAGTATTGCAGTGTGTGGAGCTGCAGTTTGTTTAATCAGGCAACACATGGCATCTGTTCAAGCTCTTTGATACTCCTGGTGAGGTACTTTTGGGGTCTTTCCAGTTGATGGAGGTATCTGCTGAGGTACATCCCACAGGGGCCATTGTAGTCAATTGTGACGCTGATGAAGGATGACTGCAGAGCCACAATGACCTCCCCTGATCTAGATCTCACTACCTTCATGATTAGAGGGGTATATGGTATGTTTCTGTAACCACTACAGCCACATGCTTGTCCAATGCAAGATATCTATCAACTTGTGTCCCCAGGTCTCTTATTACATCTTAAATACTTAATGGGTTAACACCTATGTGGTAATTGGTGGGCACTTACTGTATATCCACAGGAGTTGACTATACACTTTTCTGCAATTAGCTTGCTGACATGGCTATGGCACCAGTTGTCTGTTTCTATGTGACCCTTTTGTGGGATGCTTGTGTCAGCTGGAGGGTCAGATATGGTGGCCAGTTTGTAGTCCTCTGCAAACTTGTTCAGACACAGTCCTTCCATGTTGGCCTGTACCTATGGGACATATATACCAAACAAGGGAGGTCCCAGGACCGAGCCTTGTGGGATACCAGCTGTATCTGGTTTGTAGTCTGACATGGCTGCAGCATTTCTGACCATGTCAGTTCTGTCCTTGGTCTGGTTTGCAACCCCTCTACTGACATAGGGGTTTATATTTAAGCTGGTGAGCTTATCTATAATGAACACGTGGGGTATTGTATGGAAGCCTTTTGCAAGGTCCAGCTAGGCTGTGTGGACCACATTCCCCTCATCAATGACCTTAATGACTGTTTCAAATGAGTCAAACATGTTTAAGGGGCAGGATCTGCACTTAAGAAAGCCACATTGGGTAGGGTCCAGTGTCAGTAGGTCCCCAATATCTTTATGTCTGAGGTACATGCTGATCCTTTCCATAGCTTTGCAGACCAAGCTTTACAGCATTCTGGGGTGGTAGTTTGCAGTATCCATTCAGGCAACACCTTTGTGGAGAAGGACCACTGTTGTTGTACACTGCTCTTTGTGTACATATCCTGTGGTAAGGCTGACATTGAGCAGTAGTGTTATTTGGCATTCCATTCTTCTTGGAGTCCATGTTGGACTCAGCCCAGGACACCATCTCATACCATTGATGCTGTGTGTTTTGCTTTGTAGATGCTGGCTGTTACCTCAGCATCTGCAATGTCAGGGAGCCAGCACTCTGCTGGGATAGATATTTTGCATTTTGGGGGGGGGGGGTGTTGCACTGCACCTGTCAGGTTGGATGTTGGCAATATGTGTGTGTGTTTGGTATGTTGTTTGCAATATTTGAGTGATTCAGAGCATATCTGTGAATTCCCAACAAGGTTCCTACCATCAGTTAAGAAAGCCTTGTGATTATCCTTAGTGTCCTGTACAATTTGTATCTTCATAGGTTCATAGGTTCATACTAGGCTATCCACCCTAGGGCATTTCTAAGCCTAGCCAGAGTGTGTGTGGCTTTCGCCACCCCTTGCTATATGAATATTATGGCCATTTATGATTTACTTTACTGTGCCTCTGTCTGGATGTGACACAGTGAAGACCCCCAGTGTACATCTACGATCATCCATCCACTTGGCAAGATTCCTGTTGAAGAGAGTCAGTGAGGGGCTCTGCCTAACATGGAGTGGGATTCCGTTCCAGGGTGTAGGGAGCCTCTGGGTAATGTATCTGTCCCTCCAGCACATCCTATTTCATTATGTGTTGAGGTTGACATTTCTCACTCTCACAGCTCCGATGGATTTGGGTTTTCTGGGGTGGAGCATGTCCATTACTCCTGTGTTGGACATGGCCTTGTACAACAGGCATGCAACGCCTCTGCATAGGCAGTATGTGACTGCATACAGCTGGGGTGTCTACAGCCAGGCAGCATATGACAAATATTTGAGACCCTTTATCCTCTTGGTGAGGTACCTTTGAGGTCTTTCTAACTGCTGCAGGTGTCAGGTAAGGTACATCCCAAATGTGGCATTGTACTAGATTATGGGTCTGATAAGAGAACAGTATAGGGGCACAATGACCTCTGTTGACGTAGATGTGAATCCTTTCATGATACGGTGTCCAATATAGACAGTCTTCCTAGCCACGTTGGCAATGTGAGTGTCACATGACAGGTTACTGTCCACTTGTGTCCCTAGGTCCCTGATTATTCCTTCCATACATAATGGATTACCACCTATGTGGTAATTTGTGAGTACCTTGTTTGGTATTTGGTGAGACATTCATACTGTCCAGTGTCTTCAGGATGGCTGAGTGGGGTTGCTGTGTGTGAGAATGTAGTCTGTAGCATGCTACAGACTGTACAGCAGTTTTGCCTATGGTTAGTTGCACATGGGTGGTCTCAGATGCTTCGTGCATTGTTAGTTACCTGGACGTGTGGGTGTCTGTGCTGAATATGGATACTCCCTCTCCTTTTATGTTTTGGTCCAGGTTTTGGGGCCATAACGCATGATATGAGGTATAACCTGGTAGTGCTGGTGTGCTGTCAGGAGCCTTGCTGCAG